>NC_090174.1:28894273-29212398 GCF_024679245.1 Pseudorasbora parva | reverse complement strand
TATAAAAAATATATATATATATATTATAAATTAAAAAAGAATATTAAATACAAAGTGAAACTCTAAAGACGTTTTTATTTTTGTACTAAGTAAAAGGCTTTACTAATTGATATGTGTATGTGATTCAAGTAAGATAAAAGACAATAGAAATCGGCTTACCTGCAGAACGTGTAAGACTCACAGCAAACAGCAGAGCACACAGCAGTGTGAGAACAACCTGATTCATGATTCACCTCACAGGCAGCTGCAGTGCAGAGGAATGTTACTTTCTTGTATGGACTTTCCCTTGTAAAGCACACACTTGCTTTCATTTTCCAATCTTCCAATGAAAAGCTCTCAACAATACATCCTACATCCTTAGGGTTAAATTTGACTGGACAGAACAGACATAGCCCTTTTGTTTTTGACATTTGAAAGTCCATGGTATCTACATTTTTGAATGCCTGAAGAATGCGTGGAGAGAAAAAAAAAATATATTATTATTAATGTTGTATATTTCTTCTGGTTTAATAATAAGACTTTATCATTCTATGTAATAGAGAGTGTTGTATTAACAAGGTTTTTCTGGTACTAGTCAAACATTAATGTTCACAACCCTCAAATGAATGATAAAAACATGAGCTTAGCATATGTTTGGTCACGAAGTTTGTAATGTTTGTCTTTTGGAAAGAAACTTTTTCCTTAGGGAGTTCTTTTCATACAGGAAATAAAGAAACTGTGTTGGGTTTAGTTTTTAGTAAGATGGTATTATGTTTGTGCTACAGAAAAAAAGAAAGATCAAATCTGTGGCAAAAATGTGGCATGAAATATTTGATATTACTTTTCTATGACTTCAGATTTTTCACAGGTAGATGATAAAATGCTAATTTTGCAGCTGGAATGAAAGGGAATGTAAAATGTGTCCTGGTGGTCTGATTATTGTATGAATATCATTTATTTATCATTTTCATAAATTGGTTCCAGATAAAAACTCTAATTTATAACTTTCCTTGGTTATATATTAGAAAATTCTTCATCAAATGATTAATGTAATTAATATTTACAGCTTCTGGTGGAACAGTGTATAATACTACATCAGCCAGATTGTTATTAAATCCAGAGATATTACATACTGTATGTGTCACGGACACACCAGTCTCTTCCTCCATTCACACTCAGCAGAAAGTAAGTGGGGGATTTTTTTCTTCTTTAAAATATGTTTGGTTTTTTGCATACAGCCTATCAGTAATCGAAAGGCTCTCCCTCCTTTTGTGGACTTAGATATCCTAGGAAGCTACTCTGGGCTTTTGGTAGTACCTATCAATGTCAACTAAAGCAGGACATTTTCTCCTAAACTCTGGAATAACCTTCCTGATCATGTTCAGACTCACTCTCCCATTTTAAATCTAGATTAAAGATGCATCTCCTTAGTACGGTGGCCACTTGTACTCCAGTTATATCAGATCAAATGTACATGATTATCTTTGATTAAAGGTGCCCTAGAATGATTTGAAACAATTTGTTAAATTGTTCTCTGATATCTACATAGAGGGTATGTGGCTTATTTAAGGGAAAACATTTTCCAGATACAGTTTTACAGGTCCATTTGCAACCCTATAAATTGTCCCTAGATGGTAATGCTCTGTTTTTGCCTTATTTGGAAGAGTCATGAATGTTAATGTTGAGCTCTGCTCTGATTGGCTTTTTTCAGCAGCTCACAGCAGATCAGCTGTTCAGCGAAGCGGCTCGTGAGTCCTGACAGAACACAGACCGACTGAATGACACTTTAAGCAGAACATCTCAAATGGAGATAGATAAAATGCAGCTTACTTGTTTATTGGTGTTTTCAGATCATATGAAAGAGCTCACGAGAAAGAGTTCGTGTTCGTGCGGTTGCCAGATTTCAGTCATTTAAATCACCCAAACAGAGCTTGTCAGTGAAAAGAACACATCTGGTGTTTTACCTAAACATGTCCAATCTGGCTCTCTCTCGTGCACGGATGATCTGAAAACACCAATTAACAAGTAAGCTGCATTTCAGCAATCTTCATTTGAGATGTTCTGCTTAAAGGTCCCGTTCTTCGCGTGTTTTCGAAGCTTTGATTATGTTTACAGTGTGCAATATAACATGAGTTCATGTTTCGCGTGTAAAAAAACACAGTATTTTTCACACAATTTACTTATCTGTACAGCGCTGTTTCCTCTGAACTAAAAACGGCCTGATGATTTCCTTGTTCTATGAACTCCCTCCTTCAGAAACACATAACAAGTTCTGATTAGGCCAGCGTTTCCCGTGTTGTGATTGGACAGCAGCTTAGCGCACTTTTTACCCGGAAAGGTCCCGCCTCTTACCATAACGGGGAGATGCAAGCGCTGAATGCGCGCTCTTCTCCACGTGGGAGAGAAACAAGACCACGCCCCCTATTTTGCGTGTACTTGTGGGCGGAGGGTTAGTCAACAAACGGTTCTAGTGATGTCATTCCTGCAAGGAAGTGCAGGGCTGTAGTCCAAACCGGCCGTTCGCTGTAGGCTTTGAGAGGGAACTTCTGTTAAATAAAATATCTCGCTTGGCATTGAACTTTGAGCTTTATAATTTTACAGGTATTATTTATGCTCTAACAGCAACATTACACACTAACTAAAGTTTGAAAGATGGAATCGCGAAGAACGGGACCTTTAAAGTGTCATTAAGTCTACATTTTAGACTTGTCTTCTGAGCTGTAAACGCCAAACTCTTGCCGGGCCAATCACATCGTGTATAGAATCGGTGGGCTTAACATAATGACGACGTCCGAGTTGCGTTTGCGTGCTCCTAGCAAACACAGAAACTGGCGAACGGCGGTCTTTCGAATCAGCTTTGACTGCGACTCTGGAAGACTTGGAGTTAAGCTTTTCTCTGAGAAAAGAACAAAGAACAGCACTGAAGTTATTCTTAAAAAGGGAAGATGTGTTCGAGTTTTCCTGACCGGATACGGTGAATGTTTAATCTATCAACAAGCTCTGTTTCACCTTCGTTGCTCTTGTTGGTTGTAGCGCTATCCTACCGCGTGCAGAGGGAGTTTGAAAGACAACCGTTTATCCCGCCCCTCGGATTGAGCCCTGCACTCAATGGTGAGTGTCCAGACCAAACATCTTGATGTGGGTCTGGCTTGTCAGGCTAGCCAAAACTGGTACTGCAATCACTTTCCCCTTTCCCCCTCCCCCCTGACTCGAGGTTAACAGATAGGCTGCAGGATCCAGCAGGAGCGTTTGTAGCTGCAGCTGTGGTAACTAGAGCAGATATGGCAACCCAGATGCGGTAGTCCCGAAACACTACTGACTTCGTGATTGGTAGATAGGTAGAGGGTGGAGCTTCAGGCCAAAACACAACATGTCAACATCAACATCAGTTGAGGGCTGCAACAACAACTTTTAAATGACAATATCCTGGCAGGACTACTGTTGTCAGTAAGTAATTGAAAAATAACATGATTTATTAATGTCTAGTGACAAATCAGGGCCATTTTATAATTAATTCAAATACATTTCTTACATACAGTTCCTTTAAATATTAAAGATTGGTTTTGTTTCAAATGTTGCTTTGCTTGGATAAAACAGCCTTCAAAAAGTTATGTAATTTCTGGTGAAAGCTTGAAATGGAAATGGTCTGTGCTTTTATATCTAAAGTTTCAATATGAAGCAATTATAATTTTGTTGATGAATAATATCTATCAAAAAAAGTAATGGAATTGTGTTTGTCCACCCATTTCACAGGTCATAATTGTGAAATGATGGCTAATTTTCGGTATTCATTAATTCTCTTAAAGCTAATGGAACAGCAAAATCTGATCGATGTAAAACAATATATGTAAAGCAAAAATAAATAAATAAATAATAATAATAATAATAATAATAATAATATATATATATATTTTTTTTTAAATCCTATGAGAAATGTGAGATTTAAGGAGGCTGAAGATTTCCTATATCTCAAAAGAAGGTCGCAGTGTTTTCCTTTTGTTGTTTTCCTTTTCGTTTCTGGTTCTGACTTCATGATAACAGGCAAAATCAGCTCTGTCCTCCCTGTTCCAAGGCTATCAAGGGGAGTGAGAGGCAAAAAAATTAACTGACCTGGCACTGGTCAGAGTTCTTCTGAAATAACACTAAAAGGGAGGTGGCTTATATATCAGTCAGCTTCATTGAGTAAACTAAGCAAACACGCCAAACAAACATACCCAGGAATCAAAGACAAGGGAACAAAACATGAGCGTATCGGATCACAAAACAGAACAACTACTGGAAAAAATCCTTAAAAATCAGCATAAGAAGTGAAATGCTCAACTGCAACACTTTCTGTGTCAACTGACACACAACAACAACAACAACAACAACAATAACAACAACAATAAGAATAAGAATAAGAATGCATTTTATTCAAAATATGCTTTTCTTAATTCCAAAGCACAGAGCAAAAAACAACCTTGTAAATGTATCATAATCAACTTTTAAAACTAGAATCAAAAAGCTCTTTCCCATATACCGGTAGTCTAAAGCTTACATGAAGGCTAATGAAGTTAAAGGGAAGCCATAGTGCAACTGGAGAATATAATTAATATTTGTTGAAGGAATAACTGCAATCCCCCCAAAATGAATCTTCAAGACACCACGATCACTGACCATAAATCTCTTGAAAACTGACAGGCCATCTCTTGTTTAAGCACGCATTATACCTGCGTTATCAAAAGATTACGGAGGGAAAAGAAACAACAACAACAATAAACAAAAAAAACTAAATGAACAAACAGGGAAAGTAAAAAATATATATTAATCCAAATATTTTGTTCTATTTCTTTTGTTGCCTACTACATAGGCAGATACAATAATTCCTTGGCTTGTAGGACAAACAAAGCCATGTTCCACTAGTGCATTCGCTCTATTATTACTACGAAAGTACCAAATATTGAGATCTATTTACAGTAACTAAGTTAGCCTACTAGAATTTAGCTAACAAACCTGACAGGATGAATGACCAAAACACTGCTGATGGCGCTCTCTAGTGGTGCATTTACACATTTGCAAACATGAACTAAAAGGTCTTTTTTGTAGTTTTTTCTTGAAATTATTATTTAAATGTTTATTAATTCCCTACAACTTTTCTGTCTTCATAATCTATTTTATTACTTTTCAAATGCCTTATTTTTCCTTTCAGTCTTAAACAATGAAAATCTTTAATAAAAAATAAAAAAATAAGTTTTTTTTCTTCTTTTTTTTTTCTGGTTCTGACTTCATGATAACAGGCAAATTCAGCTCAGTCCTCCCTATTTCAAGGTTATCAAGAGGAGTGAGAGGCTAAAAAAAGCCATAGGCTAGATCAGGATTTAGCCTAAAACTATGGCGTTAACAAAGAGTGAAATAAACATAATCTTTAAAGGTTCAATCTGGATCCACCCTTAACCACAATTATCCAAAACATTCTTTAATTGCATTAGGATATTTAATGCTAGCTTGAAATTATTATAATATTGATATTACAAAATACTATCTATAACCAATATGTCCTGGGAAAAAAAATATTTTAAATAAATTGAAATTAAGTGAATTTGTAGGCCTACATTTTAATGTGTTTCGAACGTCTTAATTGTGAAATTATTTATGTAAATCTAGTGATCAAATGTTGTGTGGGTCTCAGTTTTCAGTGATAGGCACATCATGACTAGTTGGTCTGAGTGTGCAATTCCACAAACCTGGAAGACTTTCTGAACGTATATAAGCAGTGGGCTTTTTTATTAACCTATAAAGGAAAATTTAAGATTAAAAATAATTAGAAGGGAACATCAATGAATTATGAATAATTTACTGCAATTGTGAGGACAGCATGTAGGTCTTATTATAAAAAATAAAAAATAATTACAAGTAGGCTATGTTATAGACTATAATCAAATTAAAATTATTTTTTTGGAATCATTATGTAACATTAATCAGTTACTATAGGACTGCACACATACAGTCTACTTTTGTGAAGTGTTTGTGAAGTTGTGTTTGTGAGGCTATATTGAGGTAGTGTACCGATGATGATGCTGTTTCTTTAAATGCTCTGACTCAGCTGATCTTGTACGTCACACCAATATGACCAACATGTTTTATTTCTTTATTGTTTTGGCGGAAAATTTAGAAACAACACGGCTAGAGTCGTAATGTATATCTCGTAATGTATACCTATCCTAAAACAGTCTTGGGTAAACACGAGTTTGCATCACACGAGAGCTGAAAGCAATGACGCAGAGAGTGGTCACATGAATTTGAACTGAAGATGGCGGACCAGAGCTCAGGAGCATCGGAGCAGCTAAGCACTGAAGTTTCCGAAACTTTAGTGTCATCTAATGAATTTCTCAGACCCCACGTGAAGGACAGCGATGGACATACAGTCAACAGTCCAGAGGAGTCACTTTCTCCGGCCTCGGTGATTTACTTTAAGGAGGCGCTAACTTATAACTCAAGTATACAGTTTACAAAGACGAGCTCATCTCTTCCTGCACCAGTGCGATATGAATTCCAGATTGAGAAGACTAACAAGAAAACAAGAAGTGAGTATACGGTATGATTGTCTGCATTATGGGTTTATTTAACAGGATGTGATGGTGTCTGATTAACTTAAACATGCAGTTATATTTGACACCCATAGCCTTGTGTTTCAATGTCAACAACACTGCACAATGACAGCCACTGCAGCGTTTATGCAAGTTTGCATTTTGCTGTTCAGTGCCAGTCTCCTTCTTTCTTGGAATGGTCGTTTTTCTTGAATTTTTGACTTCTAACATTAATTAATCAGCAATAAATAATACACCGTAGCACAAATTGTCATCAGCTAGCATGGAAACAACAGCTATTTGTAGATAAATATCCACAATCTTAAAGGGGAAATTTTCATTCAGAATTTAAATTGTCATCATTTACTTAACCTCAAGTTGTTACAAACCTGTAGGATTTTATTTATTTTGCTGAACACAAAATAAGATATATTGAGGAATGTTGATGGACCCCATTGACTTCCATGGTATTCTTTCGCCATACTATGGAATTCAATGGCTACTGTCAACTGTCTGGTTACCCTTATTCTTCAATATCTTCTTTTTTGTTTAGCAGAAGAGAGACATTTATACAGGTTTGGAACAACTTGAGGGTTCGACTTTATTGTCCACAAATAATACACATTTCAGATAAACTCTTTGAGGTCATGTACGTGATGAGCATGAATGCATTATGGGATTAATCTGGAAAGTGTGATAAGATGCTTGTCTAATTGCTAGTGATCTGCCTACCTTGGCAGCATTTTGGGTTTCACGGTTGGAATGCGCATGTGATGCCCAAATCTGCTATCTGTGTAGTTTGTCACTTGGTTTACTGTGTTTTTAAACTTTTGCAGTATAACAGTGATTTATTTTTAGCCCTCTGATGTATGGTGGCCACTACACTGGACAGGTCTTTTAAATGCCATTTTTATCATTTATCATTCATGTTGTCACATCCAAATCACCAGTAATTATTTCCTTTTGTAGGACCACATCCAAATATGCATGCTCCAAAAAGTGACATGAGTATGTTAACAGAATAGCGGTCACATTTGAGAAGCTGAGAATTAGAAAATGCCAGGGTATCGTGTGCCAGAACTGGTTTTATGGTTAAATTCTATTTGTTTAACAATAAAACTAATAAATATATTTTTCACATATTTTATTAGTAGGCTACATACATCACAGGTCATGTCAATGAATATGTCAGTGATTGAAGCAGAATTACAGCACTAGAGAGCATCATATGTCAGGGTTATATTATGCAAATGTACTATTTTTAAAAGTGAAAATATTCTATTTTGGATGCATTGAAATGCATTCACCTTGTTTTTTATTTATGATAACATAATTAACAAAAACAACATGGGTGATGATGAAGTACCAGTACCTCTGGAAAATTCACCATTTTATCAGTTGGAGTATTGAAGTGCAACTTTCTAGAAATGCATACATTTGAAGAAAGGAAAGATTGGAAATTATTATATTCTTGTTTTGTGAAATAAGTGGAAATTATATGTATTCTTTCTTTTGGGATTGCATGCTTCAGAGGGTTAAATCAGAGATAATATATAGCCCATTGTCTCTTTGTTGTTCATTGCATTGTGAATTATCAATGCCTTATTATATCTCACTAAGAACTGCATCAGTGAATGATGACATTACTTTCATATGAAAATCAATTTGGCAAACTATGCTTAGTTTTAAAGAGATACAACACTACAAAGCAAATGTAGTGAATTAAAGAATTCTCTTATGTTGACCAAGGCTGCATTATGATCAAACTAATGTAATATATTGTGTAATATCATTACAATTTAAAATAGTGGCTATTTATTTAAAGATGTAATGTATTCCTGAGATGGAGTTGAAAGCTGAATTTTGAGTATCATTATTCCAGTCTTCAGTGTCACATGATGATCATTCTGAAATCATTTTAATGTTGCTCAAGTAACATTTCTTATTACCAATGTAGAAAACATTTTTGCTGAAACCGTGAAACCGTCTTTTCATGATTAGAAAGTTCAATAGAACAGTATTTATTCAAAATATAAGCTATTCTAATTTTATTCTAGTTTTTTTGCATCCTTGCTGAATAAAAATATTTATTTCTTTAAAATAATTAAAATAGTTAAAATTAAACGGTAGTGAATGTCCATACCCAAAGGTGTTTCACAAAATGTGCCATTAATGGATCGTTTTCATGCTTGAGTGCTTTTCTTTTGTAAATAATTAATGAGGTTTAAATAATAGATTACTTCTAATATTCAAACCCCATTTCACATTACTTTGCATTCGAGTTTCTTTTTTACAAAGGCATTGATTTAAAAAAGGCCTACCTCATCATATATCTACAAAACCGCCCCAAATGGTCAGCAAAAATGGTCTCGCATATTAAGCATTGAGTGTTTCTAGAATTTTAGCACCATGTTTGTTTCACACACAGATTAATGTTACATTAAGTGCCTTCTTGCTCCTCTTACACATGTTAACAGCAGCTTTATAGGCAATGTTCTGGTTCCCAGTCAGTAGGGCTTCCATACTTCTCTTGTTCAGCATATGGATCATTGGCACACACTCATCTGACCGGCCTCTCGGGAACTGTGCACCCTCCACCATCTGCTCACGTGACTCCCACAATCCTCCTCAGCATCATGGCAGCCATCTTGGTCAACACCCTCCCATTTGCAGAGCATGCAGCCAATCCGGAGAATGCAAGCAGCTGGGCTGTAAGGGAGGGAGGGAATGAGAGAGAGAGAGAGAGAGAAAGATACGTCTCTGATTGTAGCTCTGCTGAGGCTCATACAGCATCTCAAACCCCTGGCTGTGCTGAGCCAGAGAGCACTGGAGCCTTTATTCACACAGAGGATTTTAGCTGTCACTGCTCATTCGCAAGACGAGTCCGTTAAGCCCTAGAATAATAGCATCCTTTCTGTCCGATTTGGCGTGGACTGCTGGTTGTTGTTTTTTCCCTTCCTTCTTTCTTTGTTTTCCTTGTCTCTATTTTTTCCTTCATCCTTTGTGCTGGAGAAGACTCGTACTTGGACTGGATTTTTAAAAACAAGTCATTATTTCTATTCCCTGCACCTGACTCTTTTGCTGACGGCCGCCATTGTAAGTGTTGTTGTCGTCGCAGCAGCTATCAGCTGAGTCACTATGTCTGATCTGACGCCCCAGAGCGATGCCCCCACCCCCACTACTGACAAGATCACACAGGCTGCCAGAGAGACCATCTACCTATGCAACTTCCGCGTGTCGGTGGATGGAGAATGGCTGTGCCTGCGTGAGCTCAACGATATCTCGCTCACACCAGATCCCGAGCCGGCTCATGAAGGTAGGCGCGCACAGCATCACTAGGCCTCCGTTGCTCTTATCGTACTGGGCGGTGCTGGCCCAACCTTCCACCATCATGCTCTCGGCGTTCCCACTGGCCTGCCTGGAAATGTAGTTTTTATGGAACACAAGTGGTTGTGAAGGTTTGTTTCCCACTGAATGATTTGAATGAAGCTATTCATACGCAGTTTTGTAGTTAAGTTGTCTAATTAAATTGTCACGTCGAACAAATTAAGCATGTGCATCACACTTGGGAAAATCCACCAGAATGAAAGTGTTATGAAATGATATAAATAAATCAGTTTTTGACAAACTGTAGCTCTTATTAAGATTATTCTATTGATTGTAAGATTAAGTGGATGATTGATCCATATATTTTTAAAAAACTATAAAGGCCTGTTCACACCAAAAATGATGACTGTAAAGATAACTTTAGGGATAATTATATTAGCATTGGACGGTAATGTTCTGTTCTTAAAGCTTCACAAGCTCTTTAATGTCAGGTTGATTCTGATTGGCTGTCAATGTTTTTTTTTTTTAAATTGTCAGCTGGAAAAAAGTCTGAAAGTGATTCCTATGACATTGTTCCTCTCTGTGTTTATCAGTATCGATATAGCTGTGCTATGGACTTCCCTGTTCTCAGAATGATTTTTGAAATTTTATTGTTATCGTCCTTGATGTGAACAGGCCTTAACAAATTACAATATAGTTTAATGCAACCCCCCCATTTTGTACTAACAATAAAAGACATTTTACAAAATTTCTTGCCTTTTTTTTTTTTTTTTATTCATTCACTTTTATAAAGAAAAATATTTAAGGCACTAATACATATACATAATACATTACAATACATTTAGTAGTGTTGACTTGTGGTCAGAGCTCACAGTTGGTCTGCTAATCCAGTGCATTGCTGGAGAGTCACGACTTACTGTGCCAAAGGTTAAAAGAGGACATCAGGAAGCACAATGCTGTTGCCTTCGAAACGGGTCTGAGATTCTTACTCAATCAAATGTCTTAAAGGGATGTTATCAATTGGCATTAGAGAGATATGACCAGAATCTACACTTTAATAGTCTAATGTGATTTCTGTGCATTGAGTGAGGAGGAAGCGGGCATATAGCAAGAAAAGGAAAAGAAAACATTATCTGATTTGTCTAGTCGTTGTTTGTTGGTCATACATTTCTAAGAATTGCAACACCTGTGTGGCTTATTTACCTTCTCACTATAACATTGCTGTAAACATATGACATAAAAATGTAGATTTTAGTTTCACACAAGTTTCCAGAGCCAAATGAAGTCGAGACAGCATCATTTTTCAAAGATTTATCCAGTGTTTTCTTCATAGATGTTTTTTAATGTTATCCTCAATGAATCCACTGCAAATCATTCAATATTGGTTAGTTGGCATTTTTCCCATGGTCTGTTTCACTGCATGCAGGTGTTTCTTTGTAATGTACTTGATGTGCTCTGCCTCATTAAGTGTAATTTATGGTTTGATTTGAATCTTTGTTTCTTTTTCTTTTCCCCTCACAGCTAAGCGACATAGAAGATCTTAAAGGGATAGTTCACCCAAAAATGAAAATTAGCCTATGATTTACTCACCCTCCCTCTAGCCATCCTAGGTGTATATGACATTCTTCTTTCAGACAAATAAGAGCGGAGTTATGTTAAAAAAAGTCCTGGCTAATCCAAGCTTTATAATGGCAGGAGTTGTTGCTCTGTTTTTGAAGTCCATAAAAATGCATCTTTCCGTCATATAACGTGCTCCACACGGCTCTGGGGGGGGGGGCCAATAAAGGCCTTCTGATCGATGCGTTTGCGTATGAAAAATATGCATATTTAAAACTTTTTTACAGTAAAGTCCATGGAAAGGTGTTGAAAGTGCTTTCTCTGAGTTCATGATGCGTACGTGATGTCTGATGAGCGTAAATGGTAGCATAAGCATTTGAACGGCAGAGGCATTTCAACACTTTTCCCATAAACTGAATACGGAAAGCGATCGGCCGAAACGTTACATTATAAAGTTTTAAATACTGATATTTTTCTTACACAAACACATCAATTCACTTCAGAAGACATTTATTAACGTCCCGGAGCCTTGTGAAGCACATTATTTGACGGACAGATGCATTTTTATGGCTTCAAAAACAGAGCACTGCTATTATAAAGCCTGGAAGAGCCAGGACTTTTATAATATAGCACCGATTTTATTCTTCTGAAAGTAAATCATGGGCTAATTTTCATTTTTGGGTGAACTATCCCTTTAAATGGATAGTTCATCCAAAATAAAATTCCTGTCGTCATTTACTCACCCTCATGTTGTTCCTAATCTGTATGACTGACTTAAGTCTGTGGAACATAAAAGACGATATTTTGAAGATTGTTAGTATCAGGATGGTTTTGCTTACCATTAACGGAGAGGAAAAAAAAATCTCAAAGTAACTTGTATTGTGTTCCACAAAAGAAAGTCTCACAGGTTTTGAGTGACATGAAGGTGAATAAACATTCCCTTTTTGTCTAACTATCCTTTTAAAGCTATAATAAACATGATAATATTTCTAGTGCTGTGGAAAAACAGGAAATATTACATTATTTCTTGAGGCCTTCTGTCAAACAAATCGATTTAGATAAGATGCAATGAGTCTTCTAGGACAAGAAGAGCATTATTTGAGCGCCTTTATCTAGTGTAGTCAAATTAATTCATAGTAACTGTCTTCCGATCCAGACACATTATAGTGGTTCTTAATGACCATCAACACTCTGGTTGCTATTATTAGTCTCTGTGATTCTGCGCTGATTTTTGCGCTAATGTATGACAGTGAGATGAGAGTGAGCTTGGCTCTGCAGAGAAGAGTCTACACCCAAATATCCTACAACATGATGTCTCTGCTTTGGTTTACTCCCATGATGTGCATGACCCAATCCTTTTCTGCTTTTTTTTCTGTTTTCCATTGCCTTTTGCAAAGACTCATGGGAGGATTTCACAGATTTGGTGGAGCAAATGCAAATGCTTGATGAGTTTAAAGGTGCGTATGGTGGCATCACTCTCCCCAGTCCACCTCATCCCCGCCTCGGGCACCATCCTAAAACCACAGCAGGCGTGGCCGCGCGGCCCTGTCTTTACAGAACCAGCCTCCCTGAACAGCACATTCGCACCACAGCTTCTGAAGCTTTGCCTTTTTCATGTTCTTTTGTTGTTTTCTTTATCAGTCTCTTTTTTTCAGTGTCTTATCTCCCTCCCTGGCTGGATGTTTCCGTTAATAGCTTTTGTGTCTGTGACTTTTTGTTAATGCTAGCTATCCTTGTAGCTAGCAAAATATCTGGCTACCATTTGGCTGGATTGCTCTTGTCTGGCCTGTTTTTTTTTTTGTTTTTTTTTCGTGGCTGTTTCACTGCCCCACCCCATCCTCTGGCTGATTTGACTTGTTTATCGCATGGTTTTACCAGCATTCACGCTATCAATTTCTGGTTAGATCAACTTCAGATTTAGAGCTTCTAAAAGACATTAAATATTTATGATTCAGAGACCTAAGACAATCTCTGTCTGTTTTTTTAGTTAGTGTAAACTTTGCCTTGAATAGCTCTGGTTTGACTCACTCTTTCCTGTGTGACTTTGTGAAGCTATACACAAAGGTCTTTCATTCATACCTGTTGAAAGCTGTCTGTTGGCTTTCCCGTTAATTTCATGAATTTTGAATGTCTTTATTTTTGTTTTTGAATTAGCAATTCAGTACAATAATATCAAGGTTGAGTGTTCTTGTGTGCGTCTGTTTCTAACACATCTTGACTGCCTTAGTCTGACATGAATGACTAATGAGATCCCATAGAGTGACATGACTTACAGCCGGGATCATATTCTTACTGTCTGACAAGCAACAGTTGTAAGGGACTATTATAAATCGATCAGTGAGCATCTGGCTTAACAGACATAGGATTGAGAGTCTTGATGATGAAATGATTGCATTACTGTGGGTGTGTTTGGTATCAGACAGGGTGAGGCTTGAGAATTAAACTTGAAAATGAATTCAGAAAAAAAAAAGTTGTGATGCATTGTAAAGTTGGCTTGAGATGATTCTGAAAACAGCCACAAAAAAAAACAATAATCTGTTCTGTCAATATGCCCTTTTGTTTGAAAATTTCATGTTGGATTAGCATCAGTCCGTATCTGATGGATTTTTAAATGGCATAAACCAGAATTTCTTAATTCATTTATTTTTTGTCAGGTTTAGAGGAAACCAATGGAAAGCTCTCTAGTCAAAACTCTCATATTCTGCTCTCATATCACATTATATACTGTGTGTAGGAGAAGTCACAGTGAGACAATTGTATCATATCTAACATAATGTTTGTATATCCTTTTTATTCCAGATCCCAAAGACCCTATTGCCATTGAGAGGCTTAACCTGATGAACATGGCCAAGCTGAGCATCAAGGGATTGATCGAATCTGCATTGAACCTGGGACGCACACTGGATTCAGACTATGCCCCGTTGCAGCAGTTTTTTGTCGTCATGGAGCACTGCCTGAAACACGGACTTAAAAGTAAGTGGAAAAATCCTAACCACAATTCCACTGTCCATAGAGTAACCTCTGGTCATCATTTGTGTCCCTCATGATCATGTTATTATTACATATATTCATTAATTTTGACAATTACTGATTGCACAGTACTTTGGTGTGTTGTGTATTCCAGTTATAATCCCATAAGTGCAGTGTACCAGTATGTTGTGTTTTGTAATGCTTGACAGTTATTGTGCAACTACACAGTGGTAAGGACATTTAATGTACAGTACAGTACAGTCCAACCAAGTCTTTAGCAGGTTTATTTCTTTGTCTCAGTCTGTCTAAAGGGTTTCCTTTTCTAAAGATCTCTTGTTTTTTTAGGTAAGAAGACATTCCTTGGTCAAAATAAGTCTTTTTGGGGTCCTTTGGAGCTTGTAGAAAAGTTGACTCCAGAAGCTGGTGAGATCACAGCCAGTGTCAAAGACCTTCCTGGGCTCAAGTAAGAAAAATGTCTTCAACCTGAACGTGGCGTTTATTTTACATATGCTGTGTATCGAAATCTGAAGTTGTTCTTTTATCTCAGAACCCCGTTAGGAAGAGGCAGAGCATGGCTTCGCCTGGCCTTGATGCAGAAGAAGCTCTCAGATTACATGAAGACCATCATCAACCGAAAAGACCTTCTCAGGTATAGTTCCTGCTTTTGGTCTGTAAAGGGGGGGTGAAACACTGTTTCAGTCAATCTTATGTCAATCTTGAGTACCTATAGAGTAGTATTGCATCCTTCATATCTCCGAAAAGTCTTTAGTTTTATTATATTTATAAAAGAAAGATAGGCTGTACCGAGTCTTTCTGGAAAAAAACGAGCGGATGGAGGCGTATCGTGTGGGCGGAGCTAAAGAATGACGAGCGCGCACAGCTGTTGCATTGATAGCGTCTGAAAGCAGTGACATCCCGGCTCAAGCGTTAAGAAAAGAAAATGTTACTCTAATAAACCATGGCTATCAATCAGATTCAACTAATACATACATGATCCAGAATCAGATCCGGAGGATGAAATAAATTAAACAGGAGAAGCAGCAACATCAGGACGTCTGTCTCTGGTATGTACTGTATTTAGTGGCTTCTCAACATTTGTGTGGGTTTACTCGTGGTTTATGATGACATGATTTGGTTTATAGACTATTGTATGCGACTAAACCTTAGCAGTAGCAAGCAAAACAATTTTGCACGTCAGACTATTGTAACGTTATACATAGAATGACAATGGAGTAGCGCATTTGAATGACGAAGCACGCTTTGTGAGAAAGCTAGGTTTATGTTTGGGTGGCTTTACAATAATCAAACTGACACCTATAATGGTCAGCTAAACAAATGTATTTAAACACACCATAGATCGCATGCTCTATTGATAAATTAACTGTAATGTTACACAATCGTGTTGTTTACTGATGTTTACTTACACGATGATAGCCGACATCATAGACGTTTGCAGCAGTTTTACTCACCGCCTGCTTCCAAAGTAGGACCGAACCTTTATTGCTGGTGCCGCTCCGTCAAAAACACACTTCTCTTGGTAACATTGTTGATTTCGTGAAGTCCTGTGACAGCAGTGACCCTGGAGATCCACTTTTGCAACACGACTGAAGCGATGTTGTGAAGCTTCCCGTCATTTCTGCGTTCAAATCGGTTCAAATGCAGCGCTGCCTTCCCGAAATGCTATGCGGGTGGGTTAAAGTTGTTTGACGTCACCCATTGGAATAAAGAGGAGTGCGGCGCGACAGAAGTGTTGCACTGATGAGTGGATCTGCACCATTAGAGCAGTGTTGTTGGGCAAGCATTTGCTCTTTCGCTCTAGTCACGCGCGCACGCACCCTTCCGGGAGAAGAGCCCATACGAGGACATTCCGCTCTGTCGACGTCAAGCAAACTCATACTCGAAAAAAACTCTCCGAAACTTTTAAGAAACCGGAAGGAGTATTTTTGACAAAGAAATACTCCATCAAACGTCCAACTTCGTGTTTGAAACTTTGTCTATGTTTAGGATGGGAATCCAAGTCTTTAACAGTGTAAAAAGATCAGTATGCATGAAACAGCATTTCACCCCCACTTTAATTATAAAAAGCTGTAATTAATATTTGCTGCTGTTGTTTTCCTCAGTGAATTTTATGAGCCCAACGCTCTTATGATGGAAGAGGAAGGGGCAGTGATCGCTGGGCTGTTGGTGGGCCTGAATGTCATTGATGCTAACTTGTGTATGAAGGGAGAAGACTTAGATTCACAGGTTAGTTATTTTCTTCTGAACATGATCACTGGAGGACAACTGATGCTTAAACAAATCATTTTGCTTGCCAAAAAGGGAATTTATTTGTTTTTGCAGGGTAATAAGATCTCCTTTACTATTTTTATAGGTTGGAGTCATAGATTTTTCCATGTATCTGAAAGATGGTGCGCATAGTAGCAAAAGCACAGAGGGGTGAGTCTGTTCAACTTCCTCAATGAAAGCTAGATGTTTTAGTCTGAAAGCTTTTGGACTCATTTTGAAAAGCTTGGTGCTGCTTCTAAAGCTGCTCTTTGCTTGCAGCGATGGACAGATTACAGCTATTCTTGACCAAAAGAATTACGTGGAGGAACTAAACAGACATTTAAGGTGAAGTTACCTTACCCAACATCTGTGGGTTGTGTTTTTAAGTAGTTGCTCATTTGGAAAGCATTTGTAATCTCACGTTGTCACTCTAAATTCCCCTTACTCAGTGCGTCAGTGAATAATCTGCAAGCCAAAGTGGATGCGCTTGAAAAGTCCAACACAAAACTTACAGAGGAGGTGGGTTATAAGTATATCTTAATGGATAACTGAAGTACTGAAATACATGACTGATAAATGATTTAAATGAAACGGCACTGAATTCACACTACCATTCAAAGGATTCTCTAAAATAAGTTTTTTTTTATGTTCACCAAGGCTGCGTTTATTTGATCAAAACAGTAAAATTGTGAAATGCTATTACAATTCAAAACTGTGATGGAAAAGTGACATTTCTTCAGTCATTAATCCAGTTCAGTCACATGATACTTCAGGAAATCATTTTAATATGATCTGATTTGCTGCTCTTCAAAACATTTTCTCATTATTATCAATGCTGAAAACACTTAATAGTTTTGTGGAAACTCTGGTACATTTCTCAGGATTCTTTGATGAATAGAAAGTGTAAAAAAAAAAAAAAAACGTAAATCTTTTGTAGATTTATAAATGTTTACTGTAACTTTTGATCAATTTAATGTGTCCTTGCTCAAAAGTATTACTTTCTTTCCAAAATATAATACAATTCTTGTTACTTAGCTTGCTGTCGCAAACAACAGGATCATCACTCTGCAGGAGGACCTGGAAAGAGTGAAGGAGGAAAGTTCCTACTTAGTCGAGTCTAGTCGCAAGGTGAACAACATTGTGTTGAACACAGTTAACAATCATTCAGTCAAACAATGACTGACTGCATGTTACTTATTATTTAAAAGTTAACCACAAGCTTACTTTTGTAAGCACATATTGAGTTTACAGCCTGCACTATAGTTTTGGTTGGCGGTTTGCTCTGTGGTCTGATATTTGTCCTTTGTTCCTCCTGAAGGCATCAAGGGCAGATGGTACTGCAAACGGTCAAGTTCTTGGGGAAACTCGCAAACAGCTCAAAGAGGAAACTCAGCTCAGACTGGTGAGTAAAACATTAACCCCTGTGTGAATTGCCCTGTTCAGCTTCTAAATCATTTTTGATGTGGGGTCTTTAAAAAATTGTGTCAGAATTCTTTCAAGGAGAAGTCTTACCAACCTGTGTGTAGGATGTGGAGAAGGAGCTGGAGGTGCAAATAGGGATGAAGCAGGAGATGGAGTTGTCTATGAAGATGCTTGAGAAGGACATCTGTGAAAAACATGACGCTTTGGTGGAGCTCAGACAGCAGTTAGATGACCTGCGTACACTCAACCATGAGCTCTCCGTTAAGTCACAGGTACGAAAGACACTTTCATTAAAAAGCAAGCTTTTCACAATTTACAGGTTTAAGAGAGGAGCTGCTTCTCAAGTCCCAACGAAACACACTCTTTTTATATTTTATTTATTTATTTATATATATAGACATACAAAAGCATTGTGTAAGCATCCATATTAGCAGTTTAGTCTATGTTGGAGACAACACTTTGATTTGACACACTCAATTTAAATTAAAAAGTAAAGTAGATAAATGGTGCCTAGTGACATAGTGTTGAACTAGGCAGAAAATGTTTTAAAATTTACCACATTAAGCAACAGAAAATAATGGGGGTTAACTAACCATCCATTGTTTAATAATGAAGAACTTTTGAATGAATTTATCTGAATCTGAATCCTGCTGCTGCTTCACATGGCTTTTATATGTGAAATTGTTAATAAGATGAATAACATTACAATTACATATATACAGTTTTCATTTAGTGTAGCAAAACTGCATTTTTTTTTGATGCAGCATGTTATTGGTGTGTGTTTGTGTGCGTCTGGCTTGTAGAGCTCAGAGACCAGCACAAAACAGAAGAGTGACATCATCAGCCGCTTGGAGGAGAAAACAAACCAGATGGGGAGCATTATTAAACAGCTGGAGAGCAGGTGAGAGAGCCAAAATACATCAGCACAGCATTAACACAAAACATGGATACTATACAACAGGGCACTAGTAAAGAAACCACTTTAATACACCCCCTTTACATTACAAAATATATTATTAGCATCATAATTCTAGAGCTAAGTTAAATTCCAAAGAAAGTCTGACTGTCTGTACAAAGTCAAGTGATGTTATTTTATCTCTGACCTAGAAAAAGTAATACTAATACCTTATTTTTTTATTTAATATATTGTTATTACATTGACTCAAAATTGATTAAGGACAATTTATATGTTTAATATTTATATAAACTGTGTATATTTATACATTAACATTAAAGGTGCAGTTTCAGCCAGCTAGTGGTTGAAATGGGTACTGCAGTCCAAATTCAAAATACTGGAGAGGGTTGTTTCTCCCGCCCCACCCTTCTCCGCTCACACGGGTTGCCAGTTTGAGAACACGAGCACAATTGACAGTGAAAGGTGATGTGCCTTAAACTGTAAGTTTATGAGTTGATTTTTCTGCATTTTAATATGCCTCTGTTCATAATTTTTTAGATGGATGTCAAGGCTTTTTAATCGGGTATAATCTGTGATCTCTGATCTTCGTTTCCATGGTTTCCATAGCTACAGTACGCTAAGTTTTCTGCCAACTGGCAACCCGGGTTGTTGAAATACTATTGGGTAAATCGCCAGTGGGCGAGATCACACAGATCAAAACAAAAACCGACATGCCACCGTAGAAGACACATTTGAAAGTAGAACAACTGGCCATAGCAATGTTTTCCATCCAGACAATTATGTAAACTCTGCTTGTATCCGAAATATCTGCAAACATGGTATTTTTATGCTTTATTAGAGTAAAAAAAGACATACATCACCTTTTACCTACATTAATAAATGCTTTAAGTGATTATAATTAATGATTTATTAAAAGTTGATGATATTGATCTAAAGTTAACAAATTTGACCATATTGGAAGTCATAGATTTTGTAGTCATAGATTTTGACTCAGAGATTTTCAATGTGGACTTTGAACCCACTGTTAATAACAAATGTCCAATGGTGGACTGTTCAGGGTGGGCATATTTCCTCTGATCGGTGATCAAGAATGATCATGGCAAAAACAGAGAGCAAATCACACATATAGTCCTTTCTTTAATGTTTCAGTTCTTAGAGAAACATTGCTACCTCCCACAGGTCATCAACGGTCTGTTTCTAAAATAACTTCTGCTCTCTGTCTCTGTCTTCTCTTAATCCGTTCTTTGCATTTACCTGTTCATTTGACATTGGTTGCATGCTCATTCTCTTGTGTTTCTACTCATTTTTCCTGAGCAGTGAGAACGACATGGCTAAACAGGCACGAAGCTTGAACTCAACTGCTGGAAAACTCCTTCAGAGGCAGCAATAAAATGATCGCAAACACCGAATAGTTTCCAAAAAAGCCTAAATTAAAGAAGAAAAAAAAAAACAGATCTTCAGTTTGATTTCGCATAACATAGATGACTAGGGTATTTATTTTATTACTTGGTTTCAGATCCATTGCCGTTATTTTGTCTTGAAACCGGACTGAAAACTACAGATCTTGCTTCTGTCACCTCTAATTTTTCAATATTGTACGCTTGATCCAGTGCTTTTGTCTCTAGACTCCCTCTGTATGTTTTAACCCAAGTAAAATGCAGCTGTTTCGGCCAATCTTAGAACAAAGATGGCAAACGTACATTTTAAGTAATGGAAGTGCATCTCTCTTATATCTCTACTTCTCAATACTGAAAAAGCGGATAGCTGGATACTTCTCAAAGTTGTCATTATAAAAACCATAAAACACTTCAGTCCAGCACGGGGAAACATTCCTAACAAAAACGTACAATCGTTTTATACTCTATATGATAGTATGCAACACCATATCGTTCAGTTAATATTGGTTGATCTCTCAAATCTTGGACCTGGATATTTGACCAACTTGCTCAAGTTTAATAATGTTGAGTGCTTTGATGGATGCCCAAGCTAAACAAAAAAAGCTGAATATGTATCTTTCAGGCATATTCAGGAGGTTCTGTTAGCTTTTTTGCAAGAAATGTTGAGTGCAAGATTGCGTGCCTGAATTATTTTACAGCTTATTGTAAACTTAATGAAAATCTGAATTTGATGCAGTGGTAGTTGATGCCAAATGTCAAAGCTTTGGAAAGATATTTGTGACACCAAGCTTTACAGATTCTGCAAAAAGTCTGGATTATGAAATCCTCTAATTTGTGAATGGACTGAAGTGTATGTAGACATAATATAGATGTGAACCGTAGTACAAATATAGCTTAATAAAAAAAAAAATCAGACACTTGTCAGACTGCTTTGTCTTCTTGAGTATTCACAGTTTCTGCTCTAGTCACGTTTCCTCCTGTCCTCTCTAGATGCCTTTTAAGTTCATCTCTCAGTTCTTTTTTATGCTTTTATCATCTTCATTTTTCCATGGCTTTTTAGTTTAGTTAAGTTTTCATTTCACCTCATTAAGTTAATGTGGCCCAACTTCAGATGTAAGAAGGCAGAACGAGAGCGGGACCTGGCGGATGAGGCCAATCGACTGTTCAAGCAGGAGTTTGGGGACAAGATTGCGAGTCTGCAGCAAGAGGTTGAGCACTTACGACGGCAGAGGTACTGAGATTTACTTACTGTTGCAATGTTACAAATAGTGGTCAACCATTATGTTTCATTGACTAATATCTAGAAAGCAAAATATCTTGTTTATTTTTAGATGATTTATTAAAGTTATTTAGGTAGTATTTTTGCAGTAAAATATCCAAAAAACACCAGGCCAGTGTTATATTTTGTTTAGTTGAGTTCTTACAATATCCAAAATGTTTCCAACTATTTGTAAAACTTATATTTTAACCAAGGAGCCGGGACATCTGAGGGAGTCGCCTGTCAATTGCGTCATATCTGCGTTACCCTCGGTTTCTGGTTTTATTCTGCAGAAACGCTTTACTCTTAGCAGTGTGAACAAGTGTCACAGCAGCCGCCAAGCAAAAGCTCAAAGTAACATCATAACATCATTTTAAAAACACTTAAATGTATCTAATATGGTTAACAGAGCTGCTGCCTCCTACTCTTGACTGGAAAAGCAGAAATAGCGCCGGCGACTGCTCCCGTCATAATAAAAGTCCCACCTCTTGCGACCCGTGTGTTGTGTAACAATCACTCCAGCGGCCTTGCTTAGCTCCCTCAACATTCGGTCCTACTCTGCTTCATACTACAGTAATGTTAATAATCACATCCATTAACATGATTTCTGACATGATTGTTTTCCACCAGCTGTGAGGTGAAAACCACGTGTCCCAAGATTCTGCGCTAAAACTTGGCATCATCAAACTACGCCTTTGCTTTGAATACGTGCCCTCTAGCAGACGGACAAATTACATAGTGCAGCTTTAAAGAGGGGGTGAAATGCTGTTTTATGCATACTGAGCTTTTTACACTGTTAAAGACCATTTACAGGTTAATGGTCATTTCTACAAATAGTTCAAGAGTTTGGGGTTAGTTAGGTTAAAAAATATTAAGCAACTGTTTTCAACATTGATAATAATTAGAAATGTTTCTTGAGCATCAAATCAGCATAATAGAACAATAGAGAACAGTTATCATTATGAATGTGTCAGATGATTACACAGCCACCGCTAATGATGTGGAAAATATAATCACTGTCTTATGAAGGAATTATGTTAAAGGGATAGTTCACCCAAAAAAATAAAAGTCTGTCATCATTTACTTACCCTCAAGTTGTTCCGAATCTGTATGTTTTGTTTCTTCTATTGATCACAAAAAAAGATATTGACTCCCATAGTATTTTTTCCTACTATGGAAGTCAATGCTACCATCAACTGTTTGATTGCCAACATTCTTCAAAATAGCTTTCTTGTTGCGATAGGTGGCTTTTGGAACAAGAGATCAAGAAATGTAGAGAGCATCCTGGAGGCCATACTTCTGAAGCTCTGTTAGGAAAAACGCCTCCGCAGAGAGACACGAGACAGCATGTGGAGGACATCAAAAAGGTGAGACCTGCTTTCCACCTATAGCCATTCACTTTCTTTCTTTATATGTAGTGTGGTGTTACCTGGAATTCCTTCTTTTTGTTTTTAAATAGGAGTTAGAGTCTGTCAAAAAAGAAAACAAGTCAAGTCTAAGTTCCAGTTTGTAAGTCTGATCTTAAATGCTGAACCAGTTGTATAAAACTGTAATTATCTACTTAAATGTTATCAAAATTAATTCTTGTTCTCAGGACACTGTCACATGAAGATGAACAGGTACATTTCATCAGTAATTATTCTATTATATATATATATATATATATATATATATATATATATATATATATATATATATATATATATATATATATATATATATATATATATATATATATATATATATATATATATATATATATATATAATTTTATTTATTTATTTTTTATATGAGAGGTTGCCTCCAATAATTTATTGTTATATTCATGAATTTCTCTTTAATAGAACCAGTCTCTTTGTAAAGACGTTGACCCTTCCATCTGCCCAATGTGTGAAAATCAAGACTCCCTGACTGCACCCAAGGTACCAAAGCAAAGCAATCCAACATTAGTCTAAATTAACCCTCATCCTTCCCTTGCATTTTGTAACAAATCCTTCCCTCATGGGTCAAAATGACTTGAAGCCCTAAAATGTCCTGAAAGCTTACTTTAGTCAATACTGACAGAATTATCATTTTGGGGCAAATTATTCCTTTATAAAAAAATTGTGTTGGTTTAACTTAAAAAAGTAAGTAACCTGGTTGCCTTAATTTTTAGTTTAATGAAATTAAAAATTTGAGTTGATACAATAAAGGACATTTGTTTAATAAATAGAAACTCAAAATGTTATTGTATCTGAACCACATAAAAAATTTGATAAATCATGGAAATAGCACTATTTGGCTTGAAAATGATTTCAAAAAGGTCATTGTATTAACTCAATTTTAATTTCAATGAACTCAAAATTAAGGCAACCAGGTAACTTTTTTTATTTTATATTTTTTACAGTGTAGATTTTATCAATAAATAAATAGTAATTTAAGCACATTCTTTTAACTTTCATGCATTTTCACCCTTTTAATTCAGCTCAAAATATCTTATACTCCCCCTACCCCCCTTCTGGCACCGGGCCTGGTTTTGTGTGTTTTCGCTGTATTCACACTGTAAACCAGTGCTGCCTCTCAGTCTTTCTGCCACTCAGTGGGGCGTAATCACAGTCGCTCCAGCTGACGGTGACGTCACGCACATTCCCTCTATTGGATTAACCTACAACCAATCAGAGCAATGAAGCGTCGTATCGTCAAATGTCAACATAGTTCAACTGCACTCTGTTGCCAAGTCCGTGTTTTTTTCCCCTCGGGTTGAAGCAACTATTATGTGATATAGACCCATGAGTGCGAATTTTAGCAGGCAACCTTGCAAAAATAACACATTTTTCCCCTGGAGAACCCCCCGAGAAGCTATTGTTTAGGGCTAGCAGTTGGCGGGTTTTGTTGTAAAAACTTGGCAACCCTGTCTGCACGCGCACTGAAATCAGGCTGGAATACACGATCTTTGCCGGTGTTTTAAAAAAATAAAATAATTTAATGATACACAGAGTACTTACCCAACATGATCATCATTTGAGAGAAATTGTGAAGGTGAATGCATATACAAACAAGCTCTCTGTTTACGATTCAAACAAATATAATCCAAGCCCCTTTGACATGCATGATTATGTTACTGTTGATCATCTGTCTGTCATCGTCTAAAGCCCGTCCTGATGATTTCATTGGTCCGAACAGTTTCTGTTCGGGGATAATTACTCCTCTATGGAGCAAGGCCAGACCGAACTGCCCGACCTAAACATTTTGTGGGTGGGGCTAAGTTCAGCTGGCATCCAGGCTAATGGGGGGGTCAAACTGACCACAAAAAACTCCTTGAATCCAGTCAAAACCAGTGGTGCATTGTGGTTCAAGTGTGACAAAAGTTCTAGGGCCTTGGACCACTCAGATGAACTCTCGAGGGAAGGGTGAGGGTTAAACAGATCGTTGCTTTTTAATATCACATCACTACCAGTCAAACGATTGCAGTCAGTACATTTTAAAGTTTTTACGTTTTAAAGATTTGCTACAAAAGATTTCTGTTTAAAATAAATGCTGTTCTTTAGAACTTGTTAATCAAAGAATCCTGAAAAGATATTTTACAAATGCATTAGAGGTTTGTCTTTTTACCCATTTTAGAGGCAATGCAAGAACTGCAGTGGCGTGTTCTGTGAGAAGTGCATGGCTAATGAACTCCCTCTGCCCTCCTCCATCAACCCTGAGCATGTGTGTGACGACTGCTACTCACAGTTACTGCAGCAGTACGGGTCCTCCCCATCCTGAGGTCCAGCACAGAAGCTTTAACTGTTTATCAACAGAAATGGTGGCTGTACAAAAATTGCACATCCCATTCTGGATCATCAATCAGTGTCAGGCATCTCAATAATACAACATATCAAAAAAATGTTTTGCATACATTTGCCAAAAAGGGATGATTCTTACCAGCTTTTTGTTGGAAATGCTTTAAGAACGATTGTTTCATGATTTCATATACTTCTTGTGGATGAGTGAAGCTGTCCACCAAGTGGATTTATGCTGTTCTTGTACTTAAATTGTCTCCATCAATTAATATTGCAAGATGAAACAATAACAAAACCGATATAAAAAAAAAAATTGATTGTAAAAAGGACTATTTTCAGCTTTTTCAAAACTATGCACAAATTGTGCAAAAAGGATACAATTCAGACATAACAGCATATTATGGAACACTACGTTAAAATGTTATGAAATAATGTAAAGAGATGAAAGGTAGTTTTATGCCTACAATGTATTTTATTCTAATGCAATAAAATTTTATTAATTAATGTGGATTCTTCAGTCTAATCCTGACTTGTACACATTATCAATATATAAATGCATGAACAAACTTTTATTGCAGAATTAAAGGTTGGTGGAATAGCCTGTTGAGCCTGGGATAAACGGCTGAAGTGCATGAAGTTACAAGTACCCCAATGGAACAGGTTATTGTTAACAACATTGGGCACTTCCATTAAACATGACTATTCTGTTAACATTGCTTCAATCTGAAATCAGAAATTAATGTCCGAAAAGAAACAACAGGACAGAAAATATCTGTAAAGTTCACTTTTAATATTGGTTGTATTTATTCTTGTAATATACTCATACATTGGGATGCATTTAAATACAGTTGACTTTCATCCTATTGTTCTTCCCTTGATGCTGATGAATTCAGGAACAACTCAATATATCGCTCCTCTGGATGACAGAAAAACATACAAATAAAAACAGGTTAATCACTTTGTGTTTATCTTTAACATTTTGGGCCACATTGGGTTATTTTAGAAGGTCACAGATATTCATTGCTTACGTATATACTCTCTGTCTTTGGACATGGCTGAAACGGCATCCTGATGTGTTTTAAAGTAGGCTTCTGCCTCACCAGTGGGTCGTCCGTTGGGACTGTACTCTACAAGAACCTTCACCAGTCTGATGGGAGCGAAAAACTGGAACACAAATTACACCTCAGTCATTCAGTATAGGTGATGATCAATGAGGATTTAATAATTGCATAACTTTTAAAACCTGTAATTAATATTACACTCCTCTTGACAGTGAAACACAACAGCATACAAAAAGACTATATCTTATATATTCAATATAACACTTTACCTTTACAATGTCCTCTCCTGTGGCTTCATATGGCAGACCCCTCATGTGAATGAGGTTCTGTGTTGCTGATATTGGGCTGCTGTTTGCTGTGCACAAAATTAAAGTTAGGGTATCTGGCACAGGGTTTTTGTAATTAAATTTAAGGCTTTTCAAGGTCTGCTCAAATAAAACTGATACACTGTGCAAGGTAGGGCAATGTCTATGGTAACATACTAAACTGGAAAATGAGTAAAAACTATGATTTAAACACTTTACAACTTTTTATAAAATCATAAATCATTTAAACCATTAAGTAAAGGGATGCATTTAATATATTTAATTTATAATATATAATACATCCTTGACACTAAAATGTTGAAACTAATTCCAACGTTTTATGACCGTAAATTTGATCAAACTGAACGTAAGACCATAAGGACCCACAAGGTTCCTGAATGGGAGTGCACACAGTATACAACATATGTATTCATATTTAAAGCCTGGTTGTAAAAAGACTAATAAACATCTTACCCGGTTTCATTTTGCGGGGCATGTCCTCAACTCCTGTTATGGAAGCCGAAGACTCATTTCGCGCTGTTCCATACTGGACTTGGATCTCACTTTTCCTGCTGGGAAAAATCTCAACATACCTGCATATGAGGGGGAAAAAACATTTAAGTACATATTCAATCTAAAATATTTTGGCATCAAACAGCTAAATGTTGGTAGTTAGATACCTAAAGTGTAACCTAAAGATAATATACTCAAAAAAAAGTAGTTGGATCTTTGTCATTTCCCTTAAAGGGATCCCCTGGTGTTGAGACTTGTATGGCTTAATATAACATAAATGATGTCTCTTACTGAATTATGTAGTAGAAAACCCATGAAAGATCTACGTTATTTTAAAAAATCGATTTTATATTTGGACCATGGGCGGCGCCATTTTGTTTGTGTTCTAGGTTGATGACGTAGATTGGTTGAACTCCTCAATCAGCTGGCATTACCCGTAGCTATTTTTACCACAACGCAACTCGAAAATTGTTTCAGAGTTAAACAAAACCAATGAATTGCTTTGTAATTGTACTTAAAACACACTCAAACATACATGTGCACACAAACTCACCTACACAAGTCACAAACAGATCGGCGGGCGCGCACACACACCTGACAGACTGCGCTGTCTCAATCAACAGGGGCTGAATCCGAAATCGACCCCCTATACCTTGAAATAGGGCATTATTTGAAGGGACGGCCATTTGTAGTGTTGTCCGACACCATAGTGGACATGTTCGAGTGCCGTCATTCAGTCTCACGTTCACCGCAATAACGAGTGTACAGCCGATTTCCACACAACAGCTGTCCGACTTCACGCACTCGATCGTCTTCATTCACTCCTTCAAGTTGTATTAGTGAACAAAAGTAGCGAAAGTAATTTGTGTCTTAAAAGTGAAAGTTTAAAGATTGAGGTTAATTCACTGAGCGTGCTCAAACTTTAATGCACAAACCAATCCCATGCATCATCACCAAAACATCCTGCCTCTCTTCCTCACGTTAACTTATCCCATCATCCTACCTAGATATTTCCCTCTGCTGGTTACATTAGGCATTACAGTTAATCTACTGCATATCAACAGTCTATCTATGATATCAACACAGGGAATAGTGATGTATGCGCGCACGCAGTGCGTGTGTGTGCGCGCCGATCTGTTCGCGCCTCATATGTGTGTGTGTGTGTGTTCGCGCCGATCTGTTGGGGTGTGTGTGAGTCTGTGTGAGCGAGAGAGTTTGTGTCCACATGTATGTTTGGGTGCGTGAAGTCGGACAGCTGTTGTAAATCGGCTGTACACTGCGGTGCAACGTGATACTGAATGACTGCACTCGAACATGTCCACTATGATGTCGGACAACACTACAAATGGCCGTCCCTTCAAATAATGCCCTATTTCAGGGTATAGGGGGTCGATTTCGGATTCAGCCCCTGTCATGGAGACTGAGCAGCCCAACATCTCGATTGAGACAACGCAGTCTGTCAGGTGTGTGTGCCCGGCCGCCGATCTGTTTGTGTAGGTGAGTTTGTGTGCACATGTATGTTTGAGTGTGTTTTAAGTACAATTACAAAGCAATTCATTGGTTTTGTTTAACTCTGAAACAATTTTCGAGTTGCGTTGTGGTAAAAATAGCTACGGGTAATGCCAGCTGATTGAGGAGTTCAACCACTCTACGTCATCAACCTAGAACGCAAACAAAATGGCGCCGCCCATGGTCCAAATATAAAATCGATTTTTTAAATAACGTAGATCTTTCATGGGTTTTCTACTACATAATTCAGTAAGAGACATCATTTATGTTATATTAAGCCATACAAGTCTCAACACCAGGGGATCCCTTTAAAATACTTATTCAAAGACCGCTGGGCAAACACATTGAACGTTTTCAAAGGAAAAACACATAAATGGTCCTAAAAACCTATATATTTGCATTTTTTTGCATCAAGTATTACTTGAGGATATACCAACCTGTTTCCAATGACTTCTCTGTCTTTCTTTAGTGCCTTTTCAGCTATTTCCTTTGTGGCAAACTGCACAAAAGCGTCACCTGAGTTTCTTCCTTTCCTGTTCAGGACTATTGTAATTCCATCTTCCACAATATCCAACCCTGTTTTGAGAACATCAGAACCGACAAATGAAGCATATGGCTTTTATCAGTCTTTTAAAAGTGTTTTTAAATGTCACATTTTACATGATCTCTCACCAGAGAAAAACTGAATGATGTCTTTCTCTGTACAGCTGAAGGGAAGCCCTCTGAGTCGTACCACTCCATCTGACTCCGTAATCGGCTGTGTAGCCTTTAATATGGCTTCAGCATCTTTGTTTGTTATCTCATACACTGAAACACATGACACCAGTGTTTGCTGTATATGAGCTCTATGTACAACTGGACACATGATAAACACACACAAAAAACATATTTAAAGTATAGGTTATTTATTCAAATTCTGCTTACCCTCAACATAGCGCTGCCCCAGGTAATGCTTGTGCTGATCCAATGCTTTGCAAACGTCCTCCTCGTGGTCCAGCTCAATGAATGCCTGACCTGTCGGCCTGCCGTTCCTGTTGTGAATTATATGGATCCCCTGAACTCCACCTCGAATCCTACAATCTGCAACCCCAAAAAAATCTGATTCAGAACATCTTAAGGTTTTGTAGTCTTCATTTCTAAATTACTTGAATTTATAAGGCCTCTGAATTATAATAATAATGATAGTTTATACTTTTTAAGCAAGTACAAGGCATTTTAGTATAATTTTAATGGCATCCACATTCAGGTTGTGGAACATGTTTGTCTGGCTATCACCAGACCAAGCTCAATTTATGATTGAACATTGGTCTGGGGAGTCTGCTCTGTATTTTCTACTGCACAAGAGGAGTGATAAACGAGCATAATTCAAATGACTCTGTACGCAATTGGATAGTCCTTCAACCAATCAGACCACAAGAGGCGTGATCAACAGGCAATGACCCATCGCTTCTCTAACTGTCATCGTGTTAAACCAGCCAATAGCGAACCAGGTGGATAAGCCAGTCTGTGATTGGTTCCCACAAAAGTGTAACAGAAGCAGTAGAAATTGATGTACAGGTTTCCAGAGTTGCAGGGTAAAATCAAATCGCTAGCAGATCAGGCTGGGTTTACACAGTCTGGGAACATGTATCTTTTTGCTGTGAAATTGAATGATTTAAAAAACGCTATCAATATTTAAAGAGGAACTTTTACTGGACTTAAGCAATTTGATTATCTATACATACAAATAATAGGAAAATGTAAGCATCAAATATGATATAACAGACTTTCGAGGAATGTTTATTTGTACAACTCGCACAGCATCATAGACCAAAACATAACAAAAAAACATTTGCAAACTTTTAAAAAATATTTTATTTCATATATTTTGTTCAATAAACGGTTTAATTTAAAAGTAAAAAATAAAAAAGTAAAAGTTTTTTTTCTGACGCATTTTAAGTCTGGCTTTTCAAGGTTAAAATATCTTCAATTTACCTAATCCGGTAGGGGAACAACATAATCTCTTCAAAATTACTTCTGAGACCGAAAGAGCAAAAACAAGTACCAGAAAAGAAGCTCATCAAGTCCTCTGGAGTACATGACCAGGGAAGCCCCCTGACCTGGACGATGAACACTTCCTTTGCACGGACCTCTTCATCAGGGGTGTATTCGGGTAGAGGTGGGTACTCATCTTCTTTGGACGGTGCCTAAAACATTAAAGGAATGGTGTCAGGAGAAAAGAGTCTACCAGTAAATTGTGTCATAAATTGTTTGTACATAAATGTACCACTTACCTCAGTGGACAGGCTTCTTTGATATAATGTCCATGGATGCTTGACTTCAAGGTCTGCTAAATATCTCGCTGAACATGAATGAACATTTCGACCTCGTGCTGTAACCTGCGCAGTTTTAATATGATTCAGGGTCTCCAGGCATGGGAACTGCTGCTGTCTCCTGACACAACGAACAAGAGAGAACAAAAGCGCGCTTCTACTGAATGCAGACATATTGTACTGTACACAATTTCACCTTTAAACATGCATGAAACCTAAAGTAAATATACTAACACGGTATGTCAAGCTCAGTTGCCCCTCAAATCACGTTGACCTACTGCGTCAGAGGACAACATGACGTCACCAACACACGCCTCTGTCGGGCTTGACAAACCTTTCAAAATAATAGTTCTCCGTAATTGTAGTTCAAAACAGCAAAATACGCTTTGGATATATATATATATATATATATATATATATATATATATATATATATATATATATATATATATATATATATATATATATATATATATATATATATATATATATATATATATATATATATATATATGTTGCTGTTGTTGTATTGACGCTAAAATAAATTATTAAAACATTCACAGGATATGATTTCGTTTTTATAAAGATGAAGGTACTGTTTTACGGTCTACGATGTAGTTTATATTTTGTCTAAACACCTGTTGTTGTTTTTTGTAAAATGAATCAATTATTAGAATATTATTATTATGTATGGAGAATATTTATTAAGATCTTATGAGTGTATCTTTGTCTACCTAAAGTAATATCAGATACTGTTAGATTTTTTTTACAGCCCTAGGGTGCACTGTTTTACAGTGTCTTTTCCCAATACACACTAAACCAATCTTACCAGGGCTATCCGTGGAATACAATAATCACGAAGAAAATTTTATTTCATATATTTTCTTTATATCTTTTATGCTTACATGACTCTTATTAGAGAAAAAAGAAGGTGCAGTGGGTCTACTGTCGTGATCTCGCGGGATTTTGGGGATCTGGAGAGACTTTGAATGGGAAGGAGAACTTTTGCACGGGCAGGATCAGTGTTGTTGGACTGATACGGATATTAAGGCTCAAATACATTGCTTTTCCACCCTTCAACAGTCAAAATAACGGATTAGTGTCAGTTTCTCGTCCACAGCGCATTTTCCTCAAGGAGAGATGAGCTTTTTATTGTAAGTATGAGTGGGTTCTTCAAATGGGAACACTGATGGCTAGTTAGCAAGCGTAGAAATACTGCTTTTGTCCCGAAGCTGCCTCTACATGAGCAATCCTCACTCACAGCCGACCTGTCACTTACTAGAAGTACATAGTTATGACAAAAAAAGCTGATAGAAGCGCAGTTTGATCGTATCTCAACGGTTTAGTGCGTGACCATCATAACACAACACTGCATTATGGCTAATGAAAAATACTTAGCCAGTAACTTACATGAGGCCATCAGCATGAAATAGGATTTAATTACTCATCTCTTATATGACTTTACTTGGGTTTATACTACAGTAATCTGACTGTGAACAGAGCATTATTTCCCAACATCATGTAATTTAAATAAAAGGTATATAATCATGTTTTGTCGATCGACACAAGTAGCTTTTTTCCTCAAATGTGTCCCCTCCAGCAAAAAAAGGAACAATATTTGCTACCTAATAAGTGTTTTGTCTCTTTCACGATATGTAGCGTAATGATTTGGCAACCTCAAGTCCAGACATGATCAGTCTGGATTATCCTACTATAATCCCACTGTATAGTAACCCAGTGTGGTAAATCCCAATGCAGTTCATTTTGCTTTTAAATGTTGATTTGTGCTCATGTGCAAACTGTGTTGATTTTCTCATTTGCATGTTAAAAGTATTCTTCAGTTTCTCTTAGAATGGGTGATAATTTAAAAAAAATCATGCTGGTATTTTCGGCTGTATTTATTTAATTAAAAATAGATGTTTTACATTCTGGCCAATGTCCTACAAATAATGTTCATGTAAATATCTTAATAAAACTTGCTAAATTGGTTATGAAAGCAAATATTGTGAATGTAATCAATCTAGGCTATCCTACAGTATTATTTGCAACAAAAAAAGTTTTAAAAAATCACACTACAATCTAACATTATAACAACAACATAAAAACTAAAAGAATGTATTTAAAGCCGATGTTAAATTCACTAAACTAAACTAAAATGAATGTGAACAGTTTGGCATATGTGTGTGGCAGCACTTCTTCACATAAGTCTGTGATGTTTCGTGGAGATTCACTTGCAGAATCCACTCTTGACAGCAAAATGGAAATATTCGCATGACCTTCTAACATTTACAGATGGAGAATATAAGTGAAATTTGGTTTTCCTCAGTGTATAACTTAAATCACAAGCACATTAAACGGTACAAGTATCTGCCAGAGCATCTGACCAGGCAAGTAGCTTTAAACTATTCAGTTGAACTTGTATCTTGTTATTTTGAAGCCCTTAATATAAAGCATGTTTCATGTTTAGGACAAAGTGGATTATGCACTTTCCTTGCTATTTTTCAGATGTGCTGAAATAATATCGTAATATCAAACTACTACTGTATGTCGATAAAAAACTGTATTGGCTCATCATAACGTTTACAAGGAGACACTACCTTACAGTGGATTTAATTGTAAGAGCTAAATCATAGACACTAGTATTATGTTTTTGCTGTAGTATCTCAAGTATAACATATAATGCGTCAACAATGTAAAAGAGTAATGCATTTCTCTCTTCTTTCCTTTGAAAATGGGAAGTACTTGAGCTGTAACTCAGGCTGTATGATAGCCTATAAATCTAGACGCACCCTAGCGTCAGCAAATCTAATCTGCCGCGAGTGTCGTCTAGCAACTCTCAATACCCTTCTGAGCTGTAAACGCCAAACTCTTGCCGGGCCAATCACATCGTGTATAGAGACGGTGGGTGGGGCCATAATGACGGCAGAGTTGCGTTTGCGTGCTTCTAGTAAAGAAACTGGCAAACTCCAGTCTTTCGAATCAGCTTTGACCGCGACTCTGGAAGACTTGAAGTAAAGCTTTTCTCTGAGAAAAGAACAAAGAACAGCACTGAAGTCATTCTTAAAAAGGGAAGATGTGTTCTGAGTTTTGCCGACCGGATACGGCGAATGTTTAATCTATCAACAAGCTCTGTTTCACCTTCGTTGCTCTGGTTGGTTGTAGCGCTATCCTATCACGTGCAGAGGGAGTTTGAAAGACAACCGTTTATCCCACCCCTCAGATTGAGCCCTGTCAATTGTGTCCAGACCAAACATCTTGATGTGGGTCTGGCTTGTCAGGCTAGCTGTGTGATTCAGTTGTGTGAATAAAAGAAAAGCCTTGCATAAAACCTTCCACCAACTTAAAACTAGAAGTCAAATTAGTATGCAAGATGAAAATTCATGTACCCAGTGCCCTGATCTTGTTTGCAGCATGATAGCGGGACAACCTGTCTCACATGATTTTGAATTGATCTGTGCAAAGAGTGTTTTTCACTTGTTTTGTTTGTTGCTAAAAAATAAAAACGTAATTATGCCCTCAAACAGTTTGTGCTCTTGGTCTTGGCCACATGTTTTTTGCTTTGTGAAGACTGGAATTTCCCATCTGACTTCTGCTTGATGCCCTGATGCAGTCGCCTGACTCAGGGAAATGTCATTAGGGGTAAAAGATAATGTCATTTTGGAGTGCCGCGCCATGAAATTGGGTCGCAGGTCTGCTCTTATCATCTTTATTGTTGGCTTGAAACTTCAAGTGAGCTTTTCAGAAGGGTTGTATGTATTTGTGGATCACTTTTAGTTTCCTCTTGTTCTTTACTATGCAAACCTTTTCCTGTTTGTGTCTAAACAGGTGGACACACTAAACAGAGCAGCTGTTGAATTGGTGAAGACAGGCTGGCTTTGAGGTGTTGATGGGCCTGTAAAGGCACATTTTGAACACCTCAATATAGTACTAGGGGTGTAACAGTTCTCTGTAAATAAAATTGTGCACACTAAATTTTTGAGTGGTTTCGCATGGTTATGGGGGGATCGTTTAGTACATTTTTCCAGAAGGTCCATATTTTAAGGCTCTTTCTAACTTGTACTCAGCCTTAAAGTTAAAACTAACATATAAGTCTTCTAATTGCATGCAGTATTTATTTATTTACTCAGCATTAATTTGTCCCAGCAGCCAGGAGACATTAAAGAATATTACTCCTTATCTTTGTTTGTATTTTTCTTATTTCATTACTTTACTGTTTAATCAGAGAATCTAAAAATAAAGAGTATTCAATGTTCAGTATGATATAATTGTGACCGAGCGGCATTGTCACTGGCCTAACTGTTTTAAATAATCCAGCAATCCATTTACTAAACACTTCCACAATAAACTCCACGAAGGTGCAGTTTATGAGGTTTAATCATTGTTTGGTTTAGTGTAAGTGTAGAGCAAATAATTAAAGCGTGTGAACATCCAGCATTCTTACTTTTCTTTTATTCCTCAGTGGAAGCCGCTCGTCAAAGACGTTCAAACCGAAGAAGAACATTCCCGAGGGCTCGCACCAGTACGAGCTACTGAAGCATGCAGAGGCCACGCTGGGCAGCGGGAACCTGCGAATGGCCGTCATGCTGCCCGATGGAGAGGACCTCAATGAATGGGTGGCAGTCAACAGTAAGCATGTGACTTTAATCTAGGGGGGGGGAAATCTGTTTGCTGCGTGTTAGAAAAGTGCAGTGATGTATATTTTTTGTTGTTGTTGTTTTTTTGTTTGTCCCTGTAGGTCTTGACTGTAACTAGGTCTGTAGAGTAATCGCATCTCAGACTAAATTCAAAAACACAGTTCAGTTTTGTGGCTTCAAAGAAATAGCTTTTCCCTTAAATATATATATATGTGTGTGTGTGTGTGTGTGTGTGTGTGTGTGTGTGTGTGTGTGTGTGTGTGTGTGTGTGTGTGTGTGTGTTTGTGTGTGTGTGTGTGTGTGTGTGATTAAATATATATATATATATATATATATATATATATATATATATATATATATATATATATATATATATATATATTTTTTTTTTTTTTTTTTTTTACAAATATCCTGTGTTCACATATGCTAACATCTCAGCTTTCAAAAGTGGCCCAGTAGTGCAGCCGTACTAAATTAAACCACAACACAACGGAAACTAGCCACAACACAACGGAAACTAGCCACAATACAACGGAAACTTGCCACAACACAACGGAAACTTGCCACAACACAACGGAAACTAGCCACAACACAACGGAAACTAGCCACAACACAACGGAAACTCGCCACAATACAACGGAAACTAGCCACAACACAACGGAAACTAGCCACAACACAACGGAAACTAGCCAAAACACAACGGAAACTAGCCACAACACAACGGAAACTCGCCACAACACAACGGAAACTAGCCACAACACAACGGAAACTAGCCACAACACAACGGAAACTAGCCACAACACAATGGAAACTAGCCACAACACAACGGAAACTAGCCACAACACAACGGAAACTAGCCACAACACAACGGAAACTAGCCACAACACAACGGAAACTAGCCACAACACAACGGAAACTAGCCACAACACAACGGAAACTAGCCACAACACAACGGAAACTAGCCACAACACAATGGAAACTAGCCACAACACAACGGAAACTAGCCACAACACAACGGAAACTAGCCACAACACAACGGAAACTAGCCACAACACAACGGAAACTCGCCACAACACAACGGAAACTCGCCACAATACAACGGAAACTAGCCACAACACAACGGAAACTAGCCACAACACAATGGAAACTAGCCACAACACAACGGAAACTAGCCACAACACAACGGAAACTAGCCACAACACAACGGAAACTAGCCACAACACAACGGAAACTAGCCACAACACAACGGAAACTAGCCACAACACAACGGAAACTAGCCACAACACAACGGAAACTCGCCACAATACAACGGAAACTTGCCACAACACAACGGAAACTAGCCACAACACAACGGAAACTAGCCACAACACAACGGAAACTCGCCACAACACAACGGAAACTCGCCACAATACAACGGAAACTAGCCACAACACAACGGAAACTAGCCACAACACAACGGAAACTAGCCACAACACAACGGAAACTAGCCACAACACAATGGAAACTAGCCACAACACAACGGAAACTAGCCACAACACAAAGGAAACTAGCCACAACACAACGGAAACTAGCCACAACACAACGGAAACTAGCCACAACACAATGGAAACTAGCCACAACACAACGGAAACTAGCCACAACACAACGGAAACTAGCCACAACACAACGGAAACTAGCCACAACACAACGGAAACTCGCCACAATACAACGGAAACTTGCCACAACACAACGGAAACTAGCCACAACACAACGGAAACTAGCCACAACACAACGGAAACTCGCCACAACACAACGGAAACTCGCCACAACACAACGGAAACTAGCCACAACACAATGGGGAAACTAGCCACAACACAACGGAAACTAGCCACAACACAACGGAAACTAGCCACAACACAACGGAAACTCGCCACAATACAACGGAAACTTGCCACAACACAACGGAAACTAGCCACAACACAACGGAAACTAGCCACAACACAACGGAAACTCGCCACAATACAACGGAAACTTGCCACAACACAACGGAAACTAGCCACAACACAACGGAAACTAGCCACAACACAACGGAAACTCGCCACAACACAACGGAAACTCGCCACAATACAACGGAAACTAGCCACAACACAACGGAAACTAGCCACAACACAACGGAAACTAGCCACAACACAACGGAAACTAGCCACAACACAATGGAAACTAGCCACAACACAACGGAAACTAGCCACAACACAAAGGAAACTAGCCACAACACAACGGAAACTAGCCACAACACAACGGAAACTAGCCACAACACAATGGAAACTAGCCACAACACAACGGAAACTAGCCACAACACAACGGAAACTAGCCACAACACAACGGAAACTAGCCACAACACAACGGAAACTCGCCACAATACAACGGAAACTAGCCACAACACAACGGAAACTAGCCACAACACAACGGAAACTAGCCACAACACAACGGAAACTCGCCACAACACAACGGAAACTCGCCACAACACAACGGAAACTAGCCACAACACAATGGAAACTAGCCACAACACAACGGAAACTAGCCACAACACAACGGAAACTAGCCACAACACAACGGAAACTCGCCACAATACAACGGAAACTTGCCACAACACAACGGAAACTAGCCACAACACAACGGAAACTAGCCACAACACAACGGAAACTCGCCACAATACAACGGAAATGCTCCCGACCACGTGGGGGCTCTAGGTGTGCGGTAATGTTAGTTTTCCTTGCCATTGTTCTATAGAATGGCCAGTCTTACAAAGAAATAAACACTATGATCAGTTTTAAGTGTGTAACCATTGTATATCGACATGAAATATCAATTCAAAATCACCTGCATGCATTATAGCTGTATATTTCACGGTGCTTGATGCCCAAGGGAACATCTGCCAATTCCACCAAGTGGTAGAAATGGATAGTTTTATTTTATTTAAATATTCAAATTCCAATGTTGTGCATCATTGAGTCAGTTTTTTTACAATACAACCAAGCTGTGGAATTTTAACTTTCAAACGTCTGTTTTTAAATGTTAAAAGTAATTTTAAATCATACAAATGATATGTTTCAACTGCATGGTGCAACTGGCAGTTAAATGGCTAAATCTTTGTAAGACTGGCCAATCTATAGAGCAATGGCAAGGAAAACTAACTTTATTGCACTCCTAGAGCCCCCTCGTGGTCGGGAAGATTTCCATTGTGTTGTAGTGAGTTCGTTGTGTTTCGGTTTAATTAAGTATGGTTGCACTACTGGGCCACCGTACAAAACCCTTTTAAATAGGTAGTCAAAACCAGTACTCTAGTCATGCTATGGCGCTCATGTTTAAATGGATCTTCCCAGTTAACATCCATTTTATAAGGCCTGTTTGTAGGTCAGTTTTACAACATTTCAGAGGCAGTTGCTTGGATTCATTCATAGCCTCTGGCCTTCTTCTATTTTTAACAGTAAAGACAAAGGATCTTTCGTAGGTTGTTAGCCTCAGGGACAGAGGGCTGTGTACAGACTCTGGCAGCGCTGATGTTGCTAGGGTTTAGGGTTTCATCTAATTACTGCAGCTCATGAAATATTGGGTTTACCCAACTTCTGTTACATAATTGCTGTTACATACAGCAGGGTTTCCAAAATCCCTTGAGGTTTGTGATGGAACAGCATAGGGGAGATATTTCTGTTGTTATTGTTAAGGTCAAAATATGATTCATTTCAGACCTTGGCTTTTTACAGGTTTAAAGATGCTGGCATAAGTTTGTACTAAAATGCTCTTTCTTGTGCTCGTAGCTGTGGACTTCTTTAACCAGATCAACATGTTGTATGGGACCATCACAGACTTCTGTACTGAGGAAAGCTGCTCATTAATGTCTGCTGGACCTAAGTAAATATTAACAGGGATTTATCATGTGAAATATTTTGAGCATTACACTACCATTCAAAAGTTTGGGATGCTACTTTAAAAAAAAAAAAAAAAAAAAGGTTTTTAAATGATGTTTTTAAACTCTTGGTCTCACCAGGTTGTGACCATAAGAAAGTTGCAAGGTAGTTACATGTTACTATATGAAATTACTATATAATAACAGTAAATTATGCATAATTACAAGTAAGTAACCCTGTACCCTATAAGAGTTGTTCACTTCAGAATTAAAATTTTCTGATAATTTACTCACACCCACGTCATTCAAGATGTTCATGTCTTTCTTCAGTTAAAAATAAATTAAGGTTTTTGAGGAAAACATTCCAGCATTTTTCTTCATATAGTGGACTTCAATGCGGTACAAAGATTTGCAGGTTTTAATGCAGCTTCAAAGAGCTCTACACAATCCCAGGCGAGAAATAAGGGTCTAACGACAGTAAAATGATCAGTCATTTTCTAAAAAAATATAAAAATGTATTTACATTTTAACTACAAATGCTCTTCTTGCTCTGATCTGCAGTGTGCCACACATTACATAATCATATTGGAAAGGTCACGTAGGTAGGGCGAAAAACTTCAGAATCTTCCGACATTGTTGATTTACCTTTTTTTTGTGCAGGGTGTTTGACCTAATCTTTGCACGGTCTCTTTATAAACACTTGATTGGCACGTCACATGTGACCTTTCCAACATTTCCGCATTGCAAATCAAGAAGAAGAGCATTTGTGCTTAAATATATGAATTTTTTTGGAAAATGACGGATCATTTTGGTAGATAACCAAATTCCACATCTAGAGCTCTTTGAAGCTGCATTGAAACTGCAATGTGGACTTTCACATCGTTGTACCCCTTTCAAGTCCACTATATAAAGAAAATTCCTGGAATGTTCTCCTCAAAAACCCTCATTTCTTTTCGACCTGAAAATAAAGACGTGAATATCTTGGATAACGAGGGGGTAAGTAAATTATCAGAAATTTTAATTCTGAAGTGAACAACTTCTTTAAGCCTAACTGTAACTATAGTAAGTACATGAAGTTAATATTATTCAGTACTCATTTGAGTAATTACAATTTAACCATGTCACCTTAAAATTAAGTGTAACCATATATTTCTTTTCATTAGTTTCTTGTGTTTATCCGCAGGTATGAATATCACTGGGCTGATGGAACCAACATCAAAAAACCAATAAAATGTTCAGCTCCAAAGTACATTGATTACCTGATGACTTGGGTCCAGGATCAGCTTGATGATGAGACACTTTTCCCTTCAAAAATAGGTGTGCTACTCCTTTAATTTATTGTGCATGATACAGAAATTAAGCATGCTTTTTTTCTTTGAATAGCCCATCATGATCATGGAGGGAATTGTCCACATGGTGGCGCTTCTAAAGCATCAACAAAATGTGCTTCTAACCATTCTTCTCAAGGAATCTAGTTACCACATCTACAGCATATATTCTGCTGGTCATTTTTCCACCAATTCCCTTTGCTTGGATTCTAAAGCAGACTTTAAAGTGCCCATATATTTCTTTAAAAGTTCCTCATTTTGTTTTGGTAAAAAAAATAAATCTTGCAGTGTCTGAAATGTTTCAATAAAACGAAATGATTATTACCACATCTGAAATTCAGGCTTCACTTTGGGCTCCAGGATGTAGTGCCGTTATTGGACATGAGCAAGCAGACATGGCTGCAAAAGTTTTTTCAGAAAGAATCAGTTAATGCCAAATCCCACCCTCGGACATAAATCCCTCAATCAACCAATATCTACTGGAGATATTGGGCTGTTACAGAATGGGTAAAATGTCAAAAAAACAAAAACAAATTATTTGAAATAAATTCTCTGGTTGGGAAAGATGTCTATACTTTTAAATCAAGACACGGCCAAGTTGTATACAAGTTGTCAGATAGTGTAGTACTACCTGTCTCGTGGGCATTTGAAGGGTGAAGAAGCTCCGAAATGTCAATACCAAGCAGCAACCTCCCCCAGTTTCTGTTGAAGCCAATAGGCAAGTAACTTAAACTGCTATTTATCGACTGACCACTAGGGACAGGCTCCAGAAGGGAGTAGAATCTCATTGAGCATCATGTTAAAATTCCCAGCCTTACAGCAGAAAAAAAAAGTTTTACAGCCTGGTAAAAATTGTGGTTTTGGTCTACGGCGAATTTTGCCCTTCATGACAACTGTGAGGGGGGGGGGGGGGGGGGGTGAATTTTTTTTTTTTTAATAACTCTTTCGTTTACATTATATAAAGCCTTTAAAGTTCTGCATAATCAAGGGCGTGGTCACTTTGAGTGACAGGTGGATAGCCATTTATCCGCTGTCTGTTAGTCATCACGTCACCTCAGCTCCGCCCACATCCCGCCTCTTTGCCCATTTTCTGTTATCCAGACGTGACACGCAATGACATGCTGGCAAGATGGCAACAGCCAGCTCGTCTCTACTTGGTAAATACTGTAGTACCATCTTGTCTATAAAATGTATACTTTTGGACTGCCCAATTATTTTATGTTATGAGACGGCACTTTTTTTATTAGGACAAACTTTTAAGGATTTTTAGATCCAGAAAAACTTTTAAAAATGTTAATTCAAGCCCATGTCGTCATCCTTTGGAAGCACATGCTAAATGGATGCAAAATGAATGTGCTTTCACAGCACAGAAAATGGCATCCTCTTGTACGGAAGCCCTGAACCACATGGTGATACATATTTTTTTTCACTCAATTATGTTGTAATAACGAGATCTTATGTAGTTTTAACGACATCGTTTCTCGTAATATCGAGATATGTCATAAAGACTACATAATTTTCTTAATAACGAGATTAAATGACAATTTAAGTTTCTCGTAAAATGACATATATTTTCTCCTAATAAGGACGTGTTGTATGAAGTGTACCAAATAATGCCTTTATCCACATTAGAGAATTTTTAAAGCATTTGTGCCTTTGTCACACTTCCAAGATTGAAAAGCAGAAGCAAGCTCAGCGTAATCTGCTGCCAAAGCACGGAATTGTTGTAGTTTATTGACGTAGCTAACAGTTAATAACAGATCGCCATCTTCTAAATTGACCACTCGTAATTTTGACGGACCGGTGTAGCCACGAATATCATAACTATCTATAGACCTGTAAGACATATATTTAAGACGTATATATAAAAAAAAAGACTAATTTCAGCTTCACTGGAAACAGGCCAATAAGTCAGTCCATTCCCAGCGTTCTTGGTTTGCTTATTGTTTATTAAATATACAGGCAATTATTGACTAAACATTGATCAAAATAAAGAAAGACTTTCTAAAACCAAAAAAAAACAAAACATGGAAAAAATGAAGTGGTCAAAATCATGTCTGACCCCACTCCATGTCTTCAGACATATTATTATACAGTAGCTATATTATGCTGCTTACTTTTCATAGTAAACATATGAAATAAAAAATATATATTATAGGCTAATATTTAAACCTATATAAAATGAAATGGATTTCTTTAACCCTCTCTGTCCGACGAAGGTGCAGGCGACAACTCACAATACTCCGCCATTTTTATCCATGCAAATAAGTTCGACATAATTATAAAATATATTTATTTGTGTCCCTATTTAGGCTATTTTAAGTTGTTACGCTGCTATAGGTCTACAGGGAACTGAAAATGCAGTCAAAAAAACAGAAAAGGTTATTTGGCTAAAGTTTATACTGTCTGTTGTATACAATCGTGACTGCAGCTCTACAGTGATGTTATTCCAAACACGTTTTTGCTCATGTTAATGTTGTTTTAGACTAGGACACGAGTCATACAAATCGTTACCATAATAAATAGTTTCGCACCCAAGTGCAAATATAGAAATATTTAGCCTGAATGCCAGAAGAACTTAGCCCCGCCCACAACATTTTTAGGTTGGGCAGTTCGGTCTGGCCTCGATCCATAGAGGAGTAATTATCTCCGCACAGAAACTGTTCAGACCAATGAAATCATCAGGGCGGGCTTTAGACGATGACGATAAGATGATAAACTGTAACGTAATCATGCACGTCATCAAAGGGGCTTGGATTATATTTGTTCAAATCCTAAACGGAGAGCTTTTTTTCTCTGAAAAAAAAAAGGCATTTGACGGGGTAAAATGTGTGTTATTTTGGCAAGGTTGCCTGCTAAATTTCGCACTCATGGGTCTATATCACATAATAGTCGCTTCAACCCACGGAAAAAAACGCGGACATGGCAACACAGTGCAGTTGAGCTCTGTTGACATTTGACAATGTGTCGCTTCGTTGCTCCTAATTGGTTGTAGGTCTATCCAATCAGGGTATTCTCACAAAAATGCGTATAAATAGTACGTGTGTGCAATGTCGTGAAATGTATACGGCAAAACTCATTTTGGCGTGTCTATGGCACGCTCTTTTTCGCGTGCATATGATACGCATTTTATGGCGTATTATACATACGAACCCCCCACCCCACCACCCTAAACCTACCCAAGCGCGTGTCATATATACGCCATAAAGTGCGTATCATATGCACGCGAAAAACAGCGTATCATATGCACGCCAAAATGAGTTTTGGCGTATACATTCCACGACATTGCACACTCGTACTATTTATACGCATTTATGTGTGATCGGGTTGATCCAATTGATGTCTTTCCTGGTTCGGTTGAAACACGCCCCATAATCACAGCCCAATGGAGCAGTTTCAGACTCATATTCTGACTAGAATTGAGTATGACCACGTCAGGCTAAGAAATATTTGGATTTGTGCAGAATGGTTTAAGTTTCGTTTTAGGCTGGCCTAATTCGTTTAGGCTTTAAAATAAAAATAGTTTGAAGGCTAATGATTGGCATAATTTATGTTTTGTTTACATTTATTTTTCATTCTTGTTGTGAATTTCGTTACATTTTAAGCATTTGTTGTGGAAACAGCCTAAAATAGCTACATGTTGATAATGTTTGTAAACATTTCATTTTTAACTTTATTTTTAATAAAATTGGAATGACACACCAGTGCGATTTACTTAGGTTTATTTCTTTATTTGTCTTATCCAGTGCATATACTCGGGTACAACTCAGTGTAACACAGGCACATAGGCTATCAATTCTCTAATGTGAATAAAGGCATATTTTGTAGCTACACGTCACTATACAACACGTGTCCTTATTAGGAGAAAATATGTCGTTTTAACAAGAAAATGATACGACATAACATCTCGTTATTATGAGAAAATTGTCGTTTTTACAACAACATTATTACGAGAGGATGTCGTTAAAATTACATAAGATCTCCTTATTATGACATAATTGAGTGAAACAAATATGTTTCCCCTTACGGTTCAGGGCTTCCGTACTTTTGACATGTGACAACCCAAATTAAACTTTTATAAGCCTAAGCCACAACTTACAGGGTGGGTCAAAGCAAAAGGTTGTTCACATGAAACCAATGAAGACCATAAGCTGGCATTTTAAAGTATTTGGAAGTAATTTGCAGGGAGTAATGCTGGAATTACTGACTTATCGTTTCAGGAAGCTCATAATATATTTATTTTGGCAGACAATAACTCCATTGTGCACTTTGATCTTTGAAACTCTGCAGACTTTTTACATTCACAAACAATTATACTACGTTTAAGCTAGTATCCGAGAAAAAAAATCCTAATTGGATCTTTTAAATGTTGCTTTTCTGTGTGACATTTATAGGGGTCCCTTTCCCAAAGAACTTCATGTCGGTGGCCAAGACCATTTTGAAGAGACTCTTCCGTGTTTACGCTCACATCTACCACCAGCACTTTGACTCTGTCATCCAGCTGCAGGAGGAGGCGCACCTCAACACCTCTTTCAAGCACTTTATCTTCTTCGTTCAGGTGTGTATATGCGTCATTGAGGTGTGTGAGTTTGCGTTTGCCTGGGTGGTTGTGCTTCTCGTAAGGAGATTAATGTAATGTTTTAAAACTCAAATTAAAACATTTTACTCTCTACTTCCCCCCTAGGAGTTTAATTTGATTGATCGGAAAGAGCTAGCACCCCTTCAGGAGCTAATCGAGAAGCTCACGTCCAAGGACAGATAAATCTGCTCTTCCTGTCAGCATCTTCTCTAGTTTCTGTGTACAGGCAGCCTGGCTTTGTTCTCTCTGTGTTTGACAGGTGTGCAGGAATATTTCCTTTGAGAGTTAGGAAAAGGCTGACTCCAAAAAATACCCTTGATAAGCCACAGCTCAACTATAGGTCAAGGTTATAGTGGAATTATACTGCAGTCCTTTTGAAGTCGTCTCAAACACATTCTAAGTGCCTGATACGTCCACTTTCAAAATCGCTAGTGTTTGTATGAAAAGCACTACCACTACTATAAAACTTGCTTTTGACTTTTTTTTTAAGAGTACATGATAATTAGTGGTTTAGCTTTTTTTTTTGTATGGATTTGTTTAGAAGTTCATAGATTTAAAAAACTGAAGGAAGTTTCATTGGTTATTTTTGTTGTTGTTGTTGTTGTTTTTTTCACGGAGATGAAGATAAATATTTAAGTCTTGGCTTCTCTTAAGTACTCATTTTAACTGCTCCCTGTGTCTCATGATGTGTTTGGGATTTCCGTTATCAGTTTCTTTAGTAGTTGACTTGAGATTTTATCCAGCCCTCAATGATTCTTTCCTTCTTGTAACACATTTCACTCATTACTGAGGAACACTGGGCCCACAGTTTGCCTGCCAATGCTTTTATACCACTACATTACTTTTTTTTTTTTTTTAGGTGTCCAAAGTACTTGTTGTTGAGCCAGTTTTTACAGATTCACTCCCAGAGGTCAGGGGGTTTGTCTGTTGGATGCTGGAATGAATGAGCTGACTATGCAAGATCAGTATGTGCTATTTAATCTAATTTTCTCATACCCTATAAAATACACGGTTTACATTCTGTTCACGGATGTGGACACCATGGACACCTTAAAAAATGTATCTTTTTAATGTAAAAGATAAATGTTTCTATCTTAATTTAGCTCCTCCCAATTTGTATTAGTGTTTCAAATATCCAGAAAAAAAAGTTATGGTTTGCAAAAATCGAATAAAGTTCAAGACAGATGCCATGACACAAATTTTATGCTAGTTTTATAACTTTAATAACAGCTTCTTCAACACATAACAATTATATTGCTGACAAAATAGTTGGTGGTCCTTATTATAATTTAAGTAGTGCATACGTTTGGTCTTTATGAAGTTTCACCCCATGAATGTGTATTTTTCTGAATGTTACAGAAAATGTGTTACTCTGAATAACACACAGCTAAAATATTTCTGAGATTTTCACATCACTTCATTTCAGAACAGTATGAGATTGATTATAGACAAATGTGATAAACATTTTTGATGGTAAGTTGTAAATACTGTAAACAGAAAAGGTATGCAGTTGGAATAATGAGATGTCACTTGCTGAACTTTTGTGGTACAATGCTGAATACTGTTTATAGGATAATAAACCTGTTTGAACTAAATTTGGGTTTGTGTGTTTTATTTTGTTTATAGTACGGGCATCAGTATGTATTTGTTTTTTTTCTTGAATGAATCATACTAGCTATTACTAGGCTTTTAAAAAAAAAAAAAAATGCCTTTACAACAATATATGCAAATGCTTAATACTGGTATTTTTGTACCTGCTTCATAAATGAGCAGAAACTTGGTGAGATCAAGTTTCTTCAAGACAAAATCCTTCACGAAGTCTACTCATTATTTTAATACTACTTTAATTTATTTTAATACTGGCCTTTCCCACAGCCCCTCCTTTAATCAACAAAATTTGAAAAAGATATTTTCCTGGTAGTCACGTTTGGGTGTGATATAATACACCATATGGTCAATTTTACCTTGTCAGTCAACTTAGTCATACGTGATCATACTTTGGTTCATCCCTCAGGTCTGTGGTGTTGGTATTAATTTTATTGTCCTGAATGATGTTTGTTGAAATGAGAAAAACATAATCATCAATCACAAACTTATGAGCCAGTATTAACCCGTTACAATTAGAAAGTTACTTCGGGAGTGTTTCTGAGGATTAAGTCATTTGTGTTTCTGAGGATTAAAGGGTTAGTTCATGCAAAAATTAAAACTAGCCGGTGATTTACTCACCCTCAAGTCAATCATGACATTCTTCTTTCAGATGAATAAAATGGGAATCATATTAAAAATGTCCTGGCTCTTTTAATATTTATAATGGCAGTGACTGTTGGGTCATTTCCATAAAAGTGCAAGTATCTATCATATAATTGCTCCATATGGCTCTGGGGATGTTAATAAAGGCCTTCTGAAGAAAAGTGACGCATTTGTGTTATAAAAAAATAAAAACTCGTATTTTAAAACTTTATAGACTAAAATGCGCTAACATAGTATCCCAGATGTGATTTACAGGAGCATCGCAAGCTTTGATGCACTACAAACTCAAGCCCCTCTTCTCTTATATTGAATTTCTCTGCCATTTCTCTTTAAAAGTTCTTGTTTTAGACTTGTGTTGTCTAATTCATGACCAGTGTTTTGTTTTACTCTATCCTCTGCGCTTCTTCTATGTTTTAAATATGGATATTTTTCTTACACAAACGCACCAGAAGGCCTTTATTAACCCCCCGGAGCCGTGTGGAGCAGTTATATGATGGATAGATGCACTTTTATGGACTTCAAAACTGACCCAACAAATTCCAATGCTTGGAAGAGCCAGGATTTTTAAATAAAATACTGATTGTATTCGTCTGAAAGAAGAATGTCACCTAGGATGACTTAAGAGTGAGTAAATCATGGGCTAATTTGAACTATCCTTTTAAGTCATTTGGTAGCCTAGTTGTTTTTTTTCTTCCAAACATTCCAACAGTTTCTATTAAGTTCTTTCATCCTTTGAGCTCTTTTTGAGAGTACTGTGAGCTCCCTGCACTCAAAAATAAAGGTTCTTTATTTGCGTCTATGGTTCCATGAAAACCCTTTAAGGTCGGTTGAACTTTTCCATTGCACAAAAAGTTCTTTATAGTGAAAAGTTTTGTTAGATAATTAAAATATTCCTCACACACTAAAGGTGATGATACACAGAGCAACCTTTTTCCCAACATTTCCCAGAAACATTGCTCAAAAAGTTGCCTGGTGTATCTTAACCTTAAGAAAGGACTGTTCACTGAAAGGTTCTCTGGGTAAATGGTTCTTCTGTGGCATCACTGTGAAAACCTCCTTTTGGAAACGTTCTTTTTAAGATTGAGTTAGTACTTAATTTCTAAAACCAGGGGATATCGGCACTTAGATTCAGGGAGGTCAATGTTCTTTATAACTGTAACCATCTTTAAAGATGGCAGTAGCTATTACCATTTGAAAGGAGTATTTAAAAACTCCTGATCAAGTTCTTCCTCCACTTAAATTCTTGTGAGCCTCACTCTCTATGGGCACTTCATCTTATTCATCTGTTTTAAAATGGATGATGTCTACTTCTAATAACAGTCATAAAAACGAACATGGCCTTTTTCAAGCCATTCGAACAATGAGTGACAGCAAATAGGTCTCAGAAAATCATGACACCAGTCCATTTTTGATAACTTGATCAAAATAACACTGAAAGAAAAGCCTTGTATTCTAGATTTCAGATGCAAACCTACAACTGCAGATGTAAAAGCTCACAGAAGAGGGAGACAAAACATCTTTGATTGAAACCCGACTCATTGAACCACATCTCCTGACTGGCCCTCACACTGACGCTACATTCATGACAAGGTTCAGGGAAAAGGCAGAAGTAGCTACGAGAACAGAAAATCTTTCCCAGAGTTGCTTTTGTTTAAAAAGGTCAAAGATGTCAATGAGCCTGACTGTTAAAATGTAAAGATTCAATAATAAGAATAATCTGATTTTTTCACTTTCTTAAAGTTTTGTTCGAAAAGAATGCTGATATGAGCTCTGTAATATCATCAAGAATTAATACGATCATAAGTTGTCCAGACATGTGAGTTGTATTAGGTGAAACCAATCATAGTCCAGAGCTTGTCTTGTTGATTTGTCTTGTGACATCAAGAAAGTTAAGACTGGATTTCCATTTAGTCCAGGCCCTTCTCGCTTGGTAATTGTATTGTGCAAATGTCTCCATTGCTAAATATGATGATTTCTCAAATGTCATATGTCTGCAGTATTACTGGAAGTGTCATCCATATTGCAGCTCAGTGTTAGTTAAAATGTATAGCCTATACAGTATATGCGCTTGACAGCTTGACAACTAAGCTTTTGATTTCTTATTCACCTCTGAGCGACTTCATCTTGACAGTCTGTTTTTTTAAATGTATTCCTTGAAGGTTGGGTTACATGCCATTTTGATTATTTTAACTGATTTCGCAGAGCCCTATAATAATACTACTAATCATTTTTTTTGTAGGCCTAATCCTTTTATGCCAAACTAATGTGTAGCTTGGTAAGGACTCCCTACATTGACAGCATTTATTCAGTTCACTATAATGACAACAAAAAATGTTTTGGTTGTTATTTATTGTATATCACATGGCTCATGTATGTATGTGTCTAACCAATTATCAAGAACAAGTGAACATAACAACGAACCTAAAGGTATTCAAATCTGGGTATGGTACTTGTATTACTTAAAAATGACAGCGGATATTTGCACTAAGTGAAAATAGGGATAATTGCCATTTACACTAAGTACAAATAGTGATAGATGCTGTTTACAACTAGATTCTATTTACACTAAGTAAAAAATAAAATTTCAAGAGCAAATAGCTGTAGATGCTATTTAAGTGAAATAGCATACTAAGTGAAAGTAGTTATATATTCTATTTACACCATGAAAAAAAAAAATCAAAGTTCTTTGTCAAAATAAAGTATAAAAAGCATCTAATTACTATTTACACATATTGTCAATACATGCTATTTGCACCTCAGTGTTTTTGCACATTAACTGGATGCAATAAAAACGCTCTCCCTATACACCTACCCCTACCCAATAAATATTTTTATTAATATTAAACATTTTGTTAGGCACTTTTAGAAAATTTTCTCGATTTTTATTGAAAGTAAATGATTTTCCAATGTGATATGTAATGGGGAAAGGGAAAAGAGTGAGTTTTGAGAAAGGCGAGAACCCGGGTCAGTCGCATCAAAAGCTTGTTCCACAGGCCTTATGTTGTATTGACTAGGCTACTGCAGACATTGAAAACCTAGGTCTTTTTTAATCTTGTTTGGGCTAACCAGCCATTGTTATGTGGAGCTAGTGCGAATAGCACTTGCCAAAAAGGCACGCTATTTGCACTTGGTGTAAAAAGACACTCCGTTTAAAAACGGTTTAAAAGAAGGCTGTATTTATTTGATCAAAAATACATTTAAAAACAATATTATAATTATACTAATGTTTTAAATATTACTTGAAATCGTTTTAAAATGTCATTTATTCCTGTGATGGCAAAGCTGAAATTTTTCAGCATGCAGCACTCCAGTGTCACATGATCCTTTAGAAATCATTCTAATGTGATGATTTGCTGCTCAAGAAACTTTTAATATGTTCAAAAACAGTTCTTAGGAGTTTTTGATTAATAGAAGCACATTATTCATTTAAAATAGAAACATAAAATAGTGACATTATAAATGTTTTTACATTTGTGTTAGTGTATAATTAGTCTATGTGGGCATTTGTTTTAGTTAGCACCCACAAGACATATAATATGTAGATTAGATGAAGCTTTGGATCAGTCATATGAAAATAAACACACAAGACATGACATAGATCCTCCTTTTTGCCAGCAGCACAATGATTAGACTGTCATAATTAAAGAAGTCCCTATTGGACCTCACTTAATACTGGTTGGCATTTTCTTGTTCTCGGCGAATGATGAGAAATGACACAACTCTTGCCACATCCTTAAATGTGAGAGCTAGATCTTCCACCCACTGTAAGTCCTTCAGCCGGGTTTCCAGGTTTTCACGGATCTCTTTCTGTGTAATGCCACTTGTGTTTTCCAGGAATTGAGCTTGACTGGAATGAACCGTTGCCACTTCAGGCGCAAATGATGAAATATCAAATGTGTCCTTCTTATCAACAGATCTCTGCTGAGAAAAGATGGCCTGTTTTTGTTCTCTGTGATAACGAAAGCATGCATGATAGTGGTTATTATTTACGTTTTAGTATACTAAATGTTAACAAAACAATATTTAAAGTAAACTTTCTTCAACCAAAATAATACAATACAATCTGGCGAGTAATCATATGAACCAAAGGGAGAGCACATAAACACTATGAGATATGCACCGGTAGGACAACAGATTCAAAATGCATTTGAATGACTAGACATTCAAATGAATAGACGATGACTAACATGGTTGCCTATATAACATTAATCTTTTAAATGCTTCTGTAAACTAAAGTGGAAGCATAAATCAGTTTAGCAATAGAACACTGGAGTTCCATGAGACAATTCATGTGTGGCAATCATTCTGAATGTAGTCATTGAGTATAGTGATGTCTTGAGCTTTGTCTTGCTGAATAAGTACATTTAGTTTCCGAGAACTAAGGGTTTAACCCTTTGGCGTAAAGGGTTAGTTCACCAAGAAATAAAAATTAGCTCATGATTTACTCGCCCTCAAGTCATTCTAGGGGCATATGACATTCTTCTTTCAGACAAATAAATGTTATATTAGAAATGTCCTGGCTCTTCCAAGCATTATAATGGGGACTTGTCGGGTCATATTTGAAGTCCATAAAAGTGCTTCTATCTATCATATAGGCTCGGGGGTTTATTAAAGGCCTTCTGAAGAGAAGTGACATGTTTGTGTAAGAAAAATATCCATATTTAAAACTTCATAGACTAAAATAACTAGCTTCCGGTGGTCAGCGGTAGCAAGTCGACATATAGGTGAAAGAGTAACACTTGACGCATGTGTATTGACGAACGCAGCAGCGCAGAGGATAGAACAAAGCCAAACACTGGTCGCGGTCATGAGTCTAAAACGAGAATTTTTAGAGAGAAATGGCAGAGGATTTGGACCTAAGAGAACAGGGGCTTGAGTTTGTTGCCGTGAGAGGCTTTAACGCTTGCGATGTGTCAGGGGTTACTCTTTTAGCACAAGTTTAGCCTACTTGCTATAATCTTATTAAATAATCTTGCACTGCTGACCACCGGAAGTTAGTTAGTCTAAAGTTTTATATATGGATATTTTTCTATTTTTCTTACACACACATCCCACTTTGCTTCAGAAGTGGAGCGGTTATAGATAGATAGATTTAATGCTTGGAAGAGCCAAGACACTTTTAAAATAACTTTGTCTGAAAGAAGAATGGGCTTACACCGGCAATGGCTCGAGGGTGAGTAATTTTTGGGTAAACACACCCTTTAACATGCATGGAAATACACTGTCACAGTGAGTGACATTAAGGATGTAAAACCAGTGTGTTGTTACTGAAATTATTACACAACACATACTGGGGCTTGAACATCCTGTCTCACATAGTGCCATGATCTATAACCTGAATGATCTCAGCTGAGATTGAAGTATAATAAGGACACAAAACACTTTCCTGTTAGATTAGTTTATATTAAAATGCATGCAATTTATTAGAAATTGGTTAAATTTGGACATACTTTTTCCAACTTTTCTGTCAAAAGGAGATACACCAGACAAATAACTCATATCATTCCTTCTCTGTTATTGTTTGACTGCTGAATCTCCATGGTAATTCAACCAATATGTTTTTTTCTCTCTCTCTCTTCAATAGGAAAGTCAATAGGTGAAGACTTTTATGTCTCCTTTGTGTTTTAAATCCCCCACAAATCATTTTGGTTCCACAAAACAGCGATGAACAGACTTCTCTGAGCCTGCCAGAGGATAAAAGTATAAGCGAGATCAAAAAACTTATAGCAAGGATTTATCTTCGTGTGTATATGGGGCTTTCTTTTTTGTTATTGACTTTTTATTTATTTTATCATCCCTGTAGCGTATTTTACGCAGAGGCTCACTTTTAAGAGAACTGGCCTTTTGCACATTCTTTACAAATTCTTTAAAAAGTGGTTTGCGAAGCAATATAAAATAAATGTCAGCCCTTAATGCTGCAACACTGCCTTCATGTCTAATGGACATGCTTACAGACGACATTTCTTCGTTGCAGTAATGAGAAGGAAAAGTGTTCAGTGAATGTCAGTGACCTGAGGCTGTGTGCAAGCACTCTTTCATTTTTAACACCCAGCATGAGCCTCAGTGCTGTATATCTTGAGTCAGGGACAAGTTAACCCAAAAATGTTTCTACACTTTTCATTTCTCCAACATATGCATTATTTTTTGCAATTTTTAACCATCTTTGGACATCAACACCATGTCATCTCAATATATATTTAGAAGAAGGACCACATCGAATAGCTTCATAATTGTGCCAACTTTTCCCACTTGACAAGATAATTATGTGGGGCATATAAAGGTATCAAATGTACAAGCTTTACAAGTACAGGCTCATGGATCCCTCTGAGAGTGACAGCCTAAAATAATAGCATTTGCAATGCTGAAATGTGAACCTGAAATACCCATTCAATAAAATAAAAAAAAACATGGAAATGAGTAAGAATGCACAAGAAAACATTCCTGGCTTTAGCTCAGTATGTTTAATAAACATACTGTCTGATGGTCTTTATGTTATTAATGAACACCTGATGGTTTGGATTTCTCATGGCCTTTAATAAATAAATGTTGTAAAATAATTTCAAAAAAATCAGAGATTTGTTTTTAAGAACACTGCTTCCTAAGCCAAAGAGATTCTCCTGAGCCATAGAGCAACAACCTTTGTGATGACAAGAACTCAAAATGAAGAACCTCCTGCCTACGCACTCTCCAAATCACATCTGCACATCATTATGTTAATACACTTGTGAGTCTGAAAACATGCCCACTTGTGGGTTTGCTGTGCTGTGATTATGGCATTGTGTTATGGCAGTTTTACCTTAATGAAGGCACAAACATAGAGGTCTTAAAAGGATGTGAAAAGTAATGAGTGTGAACTCTTAAATCACACATTGGATCTCAATTAATAAAATATTCCATTTGAAAATCTTTATTTATTCTAAGAACAAAATTATGTGAAACAGTCAATGGAAACCAAAATCAACACACTAAGGCCTGGATTCAAAATCACACCAACAATTAAAGGCCCACTGAAATCAAAATGCAAAATTGAATTTGTTTAGCTTTTAGTCGGCGGCAGTGGCTCAGTGGTTCATGTAGGTTGTCTACAAACCGAAAGGTTGATGGTTCAATCCCCGGTTCCACCTGACCAAGTGTCGAGGTGTCCATGAGCAAGACACCTAACCCCAGCTGCTCCCGACGAGCTGGATGGCGCCTTACATGGCTGACATCGCCGTCGGTGTATGAATGGGTGAATGCGAGGCAAAATGTAAAGCTCTTTGGATGGCCATAGGGTCTGTTAAAAGCGCTATATAAATGCAGTCCATTTACCATTTCTCACTTCCGTTAAAACAAATCACAGATTTTGATTACGTCATCGCAGACTTCACTTTCTCATCAAATCTTCTGTCCAATCAAAATGCTCTCTAGAATCTAAAGCCCGCCCCCTACACTGCTGAAGCTGCGGCTAAAATCGGTAATTTGTTCACACATTTACTAATTTCTACATGGTGAAAGGCACATAGTACACTATATTTGCGATAGGAAACAATTCAGTGTAAATATGCTTTGCTTTCAGTTGAGGCGAATGAAGTCTGGTTTTACATTAGTTTCACACACCGCGGCAGCGCGAACACACGCACACACCAACAGCTCTAGTCTAAATTTAGACTACAGACGCAGCGCGGATCATATGCGCGAGTCGGTGCAGACAACAAACTTATCAGGCCCGTTTGAATTCTTCACACAATCAATGCAACATGTCAAGGCGATATGGAGGAGATTATGATGATAAACGGTTAGAGGAAACATGCTTTACCAAACAAAAAGGCTCTAGTCAAACTGTATACCGGTATTAAGAAAATGCTATTGGCTGTTTCAAAAAAGGGGAGGAGCTGCTAACAGCTTGAGTCGTTTCAGGGGAAATCACGTCAACACATTGAATAATGCGGCACGTTCCAAAGCACTTCAGTGGGCCTTTAAAGGCTTTTCCCCATGGCATCTCCATACTGTGTCATGTATTCAGAGTGAATCTGCTCTCATCCGTTTTCTGGTGTTCTCTAGCAAATGGCAATCGAGCTGCGCAGTGCTGAGCTGTAAGCGCAGGTCCCACTAGGACGTTGGGCCCTCATGCCACCCTCACAATGTCTGTTTCTGACAGTTTGGTCAGAAACATGCACACCAGTAGCCTGCTGGAGGTCATTTTTTAGGGCTCTGGCAGTGCTCTTCTTGTTTCTCCTTCCACAAATGTGCAGATACCGGTCCTGCTGCTGGGTTGTTGCCCTTCTACATTCCTGTCCAGCTCTCCTCGTGTAATGGCCTGTCTCCGGTTATTCACCTTTATGCTTTTGAAACTGCTGGAAGACACACCAAACCTCCTTGTGACGGCATGATGTGCCATCCTGGAGAAGCAGGACTGCCATGTGCAACCAGAAGTTTGTTATAGCGATTATGTGTTCCCTTAATTTTGGGGGGCAGTGTATTTTTCTTATTGTAGTTATGTCGTCAGAACCTCATCTGGGTGCATCCACACAACTCATTAAATGTGTGTGGAAAGAATTATTTTAGTCAGCTCAAAGAAGTGACAACATGTAAGAATTACATCAGATTTTTCATGCAGTGATCTTATATTGTTATCGGAAATATTTCTGTACATTTGTCAATATGTAATGTGATAAAATGCGAAAAAGCTAAATTTATTTGTCCATAGAAAATATATTTGAAATATGCTCCAAGAAATAATTAAGTACATTTTTATTAGTAGCTTTCATTCTTCACTCACATTATAATGTAATCTAATTGTATATTAAAAATAATATAATTGCACATTAGTAGCATTTTAATTTACAGTCCTGTTCCCCATGTACAGTACTTATTAGTTATTACAATAAAACAGGGTAATAACTACTAGATACTAACCATGAACCTATACCCCTTTAGCCTAACCTTAAACCATAGTTACCTTATATTAACCAGTACTTTCTTACATACTTTTTTCATACACGTAAGTATGCATACTGTAAAAAAGTGTAACCATATGGTATTAATAACCTTGCCTTTATTACCTTATTATTTTATCTGATAAACCTGTTAGTTCAACATATGCTAGCCTAGAAATCTAGACGCACCCTAGCGGCAGCAAATTTAATCTGCCCGCAAGTGTCGTCTAGGAACTCTCAATACCCTTCTGAGCTGTATTCCTCTCAATCTAGACGGGCCAATCACATCGTGTATAGAGTCGGCGGGCAGGGCCATAATGACGACGGCCGAGTTGCGTTTGCGTGCTTCTAGTAAACACAGAAACTGGCGAACGGCGGCGGTCTCTCGAATCAGCTTTGACTGCAATTCTGGAAGACTTGGAGTTCAGCTTTTCTCTGAGAAAAGAACAAAGAACGGCACTGAAGTCATTCTTAAAAAGGGAAGATGTGTTCGGAGTTTAGCCGACCGGATACGGTGAATGTTTAATCTATCAACAAGCTCTGTTTCACCTTCGTTGCTCTGGTTGGAGGTAGCGCTATCCTATCGCGTGCAGAGGGAGTTTGAAAGACAACCGTTTATCCCGCCCCTCGGATTGAGCCCTGTTTATGGTGAGTTTCCAGACCAAACATCTTGATGTGGGTCTGGCTTGTCAGGCTAAACATATGCAGTATAGAAACAGGAAATGTTAAGTCACTTTATTCTGTAATACTCAAGGGGGTAATCTAGCACTCGGAAAGCGTTCCACCCATAGGGGCTGCCATTGCTAACCAAGTCATCACCTGCTGTTAGCATCCCATTGACTCCCATTCCTTTTTGAGTCACTTTGACAGTGAATAACTTTACATCTGAGGCATTTAAAGACTCCATTTGTCCATTGTTTATTTCTAAAGAAACACGACAATGCATAAAAGGCTCCATTACCTTGTATCTTACACTATCGCCCTGTAGAAGCTGTTTTTGTAAAAATAGGCTAACAATTGCATCATAACCAACGCGACTCTGTCGCACAGTGGAGAAATTACCATATAGACAGGAGGAGACGCTCGCAGGCAATCTTTTACTGTCTATGAGACAGTCGGGGGGACGTAGAAACAAAGTCCGATAAAGTCAAGGGAGAAGAATGGGGAGAAGCCCATAGTGAGCCAAAAGCAACGGGAGAAAATATTTAAACAACGTGATTCAGATTTCACTTTCCACAACTACTAGAAGACCTACAACTGTCAGGTTGCTCACGTCACATCTACGTCGTAAAGCTCAGTCTGAGCCTGGGCAGTTCGCTCAGCCATCAGGAAGTGAGTGCTCCTGATTGGCCTCATTTTCGGCCATTAAAGTCAATGGGATAGCTCTGTCCATTTCTTTTACTGTCTATGGTAATACTCGGTAAATATCAGATGTTGTGTGCTGAACTCTAGTTTCTCACCACAGAAAAACTGCACCATTGTATTGTAAAATTTCATATGCAGCAGTTACCACTTTTATTACTAAACTTGTTTGTAAAGTTTCCCTCTGGACTGAAGTTTTACAATTATCAGTATTATACTAATGAAAGATTGGCTTAATGTCAAAAACATATTTTTGGATTTTAAATTTCCTTTCCCGCACCTCGACCTTTCAGGACAAGGTGTTTGAAGAATTAATGGAAATTTCTTTTCTTGGAGTCTAAGAAACCTGCTGTTATGAATGAGTTTCGGGTTCATGCCAGTTCAGGCATGTTTAAACCATAGGTCATCACGTCTGTATAGCTCCTCTCTCCTCACATTTGATCAGATGAAATTGCCTCAGGTGTTTTTTCTCTAAAGAGGGAGAGAGATTTCTTGGAAACCTAAACATCCTTTCGGTTTCAGAACAGTGATGAGTACATTTGGGGTTTTCTCCCCCTCCATCTCCCCATGCATATTGATTCAATCTTGTTCTTTTTGCTTTGACTTGGAAAACAGTATGCTGGCCTGTTGGTTCAGGTATGGTATCTTGAAAGCATTTCTTTTTCCAGGAACAGTTCATTCCATTCCTTGTCTATCAGGACAGAACTTTGGAAGGCTCTTTAGAACTTGTATGAGTTTCAGGTGGTATAGTTTATGTATTCTCTGTTCTACAATGAGCTCAGCTGTTTTTTTAATTCAAAAGTAGTATTCAAAATGTATTGTTTTACTTAATTTTGTTGGATCTAGATTAAGGAGGAAATCTTATGGATGGATGGTGAAGATTCATCCATTCATCGACAGCTTATATACTCATCACTACATCTCCAGACATGCAGGCATTCTGATAATAAGCAAACATTTTCCACTGGCATACAGAAGCAATTCCAGAGTTTGGGTTTTACAACAAAGAATAACCAGGAAGAGAGTAAGTGCAGAGGTGTGTGTGTGCAGCAGCTCAGGCATAATGAAGGACAAGCAGGAAAACTAGTATTTACTGGATGACATGGGAAACCATTGTGAATTATCCGAGATGAGCTGACACTGCAGCACGATATAAAAACTATAGTTCCTCATATTATAATCTACCATTGTTTGTTTTTGGATTAGACAATAAAATAATTGTAATGAACGAGTTGGGTAATGAGTACCAATGTTTGGGACGCTACTTTAAATTGTAGGCTAGTTTGCCAAGATACATGCTACTCAAAATGTAACGTAAAGGTTAAGTATAGGCATGGCTTAATTGACTACTAAAAAAAGGAAGGTGAAGCTACTTAAGGGGCCAATAGCTATACAATTATAGACTTTTATACACTCTATGATGTAATCAGAGCCATAAACAATAGCAGTTATTCATTATCAGAGCCTGAAACATTAAATTGTTAGTTATTTTACAAAAATCATCAAATTGCAACAAAACCTATGTAACATGGCCAATAAAATTTATTTGAACCATATGTATCTAGTAAACTTGTTCACATAACCTCAAATGATGAATACATTATAGAAATTTCTTTTTAAAAATTATTTTAGGTTCCTCCCCTCCCCTGTTCATTATCTCCCATTTCCTCTTTATCTCTGTACATCTCTTTTGGTGGTTGCCAATTGTTTCTGAAAATGTACATAAGTTAATGTATCGCTTGAATGACAATGTCATGTCTGCATGTTAAATTCGATTTTTCTCCAATAAATTATGCAAATTATGCTATATAACTTGTATTATTGCACTGATAGGCTATTATTCACTTAAAAACAGTTGGGTTAAAAATGACAGATGCAGATAACCCAGTGGTGGGTTGACATAACACCGACCTATTGTTGGGTTATTTTTTCCCAGTGTATTGGATAGCAAGTTTTACCCAATAAATAGGGATACAAATTAATTTGGCTAAAATGTTAAGCATTCTCGTATTAATATTCTTGTTATTATTTGTGAATTCCTTATTTATAAAATAATAATAATAATAATAATAATAATAATAATAATAATAATAATAATAATAATAATAATAATAATAATATACACTCTAAAATAAACTCGTGTTTCCATTTGAAAGAGTGTCAAATGGTTCTCTGGGTATGCATCTGTTTCTGGGTATTTAAGGGAATGTTGCAAAGAGCTCAGGGCTCGATTCTGTAGTCAGGTCAGCCCGTAATGCTGGACGTTTCAAGATAGCCAGCATTATGTAATTTTCAGAAGTCAGGTATACATTTCATTCTTTACTTCAGAGTATTTGATGTTATATGGATTAGGCTACCATTGAATTGATTATGTAATTGGCATTATACATTTACCTGACTGTTAATAAATTGTAACACTTTGATTGATTCTGACTTGCTCTGGAATTATTCAGGTTACGAATAGGCATAATTTCAACAAAGGGTTTAACGGAATAATTAAATGTGTACTTAAACTATTAAATATAAATGACCAAATAACCAAATGGCATTCTAACCTAAATTCTAAATTATGATGAAATGGAGTCAGATAACGAGGAATTGGAATAAAATCCCTTTTCCCCATTGAAAAGACGAAAAGGCGACCTTCACCCGCCGATCGTTAGCCTCCATTGGGACGATTCGGGCGGCCTTACATGAGCTATGTTATAAAAGATATAACTGAACGCTTTGATATACCATCTTACTTTATGCAATATGTCGGTAAAATGGCCATACTTGGATTTTCCCATTCAATACAATGTATCGGTATATTGCATCTAATTTGCATTTTATTGTGTTCTTGGTGCAACATGTAATGAAAAAAAGAAGTGTAATAAGGGAAGTAATAATTGGCAACATTTTCATAATAATATGTAATATTTCATAGGAATATTGTTATGTAATTTATTTCCCTATTTACTGTTTGTGTCTCCAAAATGCCTGATAAACATGATTTATGTCCTGGTGTCCTCTACAGTGGACATTTATGAAATCAATGCCCTGTTTTGTAACAAAAAGTCATATTTTGATTAGAAACCCCATAGCATTTTCCTGAGATGTTGATTTATAACAAACAATTAGAAAATTAATCAGATTTAAATTATAATTACAAAATATTATCCTATTTCCATAAGAGTGCTAAACATTAATGCCAGCTATTTTTAAAGACCAAGAAGTTGTTGTTGTCCTGGTGAAACCTCCAAACATTTGGTATAAATGCAGAGCCCTGAATGTGCTCTATAAAGGACATCCTTACTCAAAACTGTGACGTGTGTGATGTCACAGAAACTCACTAAAATATAATGTCCACTACAGTGGACAAAAGTCTATTACTGTGTCCCAGGAGGATATATAAATGATGTACACACACACTTTGTATGGCAATGAATGAACACTAAAAAATTCTGAATAAAAAACAACCCAATGTTGGGTCAAATATGGACTAACCCAGCAGTTGGGTTGTTTTAACCCAGCGATTGGGTTGTCTTAAGCAAATATTTAACCCAACCGTGGGATTAAAACAACCCAATCGCTGGGTTAAAACAACCCAAGTGCTGGGTTAGTCCATATTTGACCCAACATTGGGTTAAAACAACCCAGCATTTTTTAGAATGAAGGATCTATTGACATGCATGGTTTAATGCAACATCTCCAAGAGCATCTTAAACAGAAAGAACAATGGATTAATCTCTAAACAATAAATAAATAGATGCTGGGTAAAACCTGCAAAACACTTTCGTAAGGCATGGTAACAGTCATTCATGTGGCTTTTTGCTGTTGTATTATTAAATGAATGTCTGTAATATATCAATTTAATTGGCCAAGTGTTACAAAAGATTTGTGGGGATTTTTGCATTTTACAAATGTCATGCTTGTGGGTGGTAATGTGAGTGAATCAATGATTTAGTGAATGACATGTAAGTTGTATAAAAGCAATATCACACTCCTAATTGTGCTGTTAGACTCTTATCAGCAGGATGTGGTTACCTGTGCTCTTGTACAGAGTAGTGTATTGCCAAATTCACACTGCAAAGATGGCAGAGAAACACTTCTGGAAGATGCCATTTATGTGTCTTCAAGGCTGCTCAGGGCTAGCTTGCATTTCTAGAGAAATTACAAATGCAGAATTACTTAATTCTGAGTTAGGGTAAGAGCTGGAATCATTTAGTCTGATTTTTATGCTGCAGGCACAAAGTAAGTAAAAAGCAGTGCTAACTTTACTTTTTGTGGGATGTTGCTAAATTAATAGTTCACCAAAAAAACATGGTCCCATAATTCACTCACCCTCAAGCCATCATTTTTTTAAGGTGGCTTTGTTTGGAAACCCTAGCCAGAGCACTGAATCACTGCAAGAACATGTTGATCAGCCTTTCAACCACAGGGAATGATAAAAAGACATGTCATCTAGGATAAAAAAAGAAAAGGATTTAATAGTATTCTGGACATGGGGACCAAATGTTAAATTAGCAGGAAAAAAGGCCTAGCTTTATGTAGCTGGTGGTGTGAGCCAATTATCATAGCATCAGTCTTGTCAATGTTAAACAAAGAACATTAAGACGTAAACATTTTTTTTTTTAAATCTCAGAAATACATTGCGAAAGAAAGGCCACAGCCACATTATCATCAGGTTTTGAATGTATTTTTGTAAATCTAAACGTTATTTGCATAAAATTATTAAACACATAGGGTGCAGCAGCATACAAACATTTTTAAATATTAAAAATAAAAGGATTCCTCTTTAGAAAGGCATTCAGTCTTTCCACAAATTTCACCATGTAAATAGCAAATACGCCATTGTGCAAGCGCAACTAACTGAAGGGAATGGAAGATGAGACTCTTTGCACCTGATGCCCAAAACACACCCATGCCTGGACCATGCGTCTGGCGCACTGACCATTTTTTTCCATCATTAAACTAGCAAAAGTGGATCTGGACATGCCCTAAGTGCACCTGCACCATGCGCTCAGATTGTTAAAATAGGGCCCTAAGGCAGGGTCTGAAAGACTGAGAGGAAATTCAAATGAAACAAAATTAAAGTTGTTTTTTTTTTTTTAACTAAAAGATTCAGGGCTTTTGACAAAACATTCGGGGCTCAAGCCCCATTATGTCTGCCTGCTGCTGCTGCCTCAGTGTTTGTAGCTCTGTATAGCTGTGTTTGAATCTCTATTTGATATATTTTCTTTGTTATTTACACTGCTAAATATAACTTATCACCATATAGTGTTTAATATAGCCTATCAATTTAAATTTCACATTACTAGCTTTTAATCTAAATCACTACCACACGTTAGCTTTTCGCTAGCCTGGTAGCTTTCCATCCCAGCATCCCGGTCTCCTGTTTTCTGAGTTCTTTAGACAACTGTGGTGAGTTGGATTATTAAAAAGACTCCATCAGACAACTGTGGTAAGTTTTGGATTCATCAACAAATACGGTAAGCCATGTCTTCTTCTCCTGTCATTGTCACTTGCACTGCATGCTACATGTTTAGCATATCTATCTCCGTTGGCAAACAGGGCTTCACATGTGATAAATGTAAGGAAGTAATCAGGCTGACGGAGAAGATTTCAGATTTAGAGACATGCATCCAAGCTTTATGTGAGAGTAGTGAGAATGTAACAGCTTTAGCTACTGCTTTGGATGCGACTAGCTTAGTGAACACTCATTGTTTGGTTCCGGCTGAGCCCGCGCAGCAGGGCTGGGTGACGATGAGAAAGCATAGTCGCGGATCAAAAAACCACTCTTCCGTTCCGATTAGAACATCAAACAGGTTCTCCCCACTCAGTGACGCACCCACTGAGGATCCTGTTGAAAGTGCCCTAGTTATTGGCGATTCTATTACACGGAATGTGAAAATAGAGACACCAGCCACCATAGTCACATGTTTACCGGGAGTCAGAGCGCCTGACATCAAAGCAAATTTAAAAGTGCTGGCTAAAGCTATAATCGTAAATTCTCTAAGATTATTATTCACGTTGACACTAATGATGTTCGACTTCGCCAGTCGGAGATCACCAAAATTAACATTAAAGATGTGTGTAAACTCGCAAGTACGATGTCAAAGGCCGTATTTTTCTCTGGTCCTCTCCCTGCGAAAAGGAGTGATGAAATAGTTAGCAGATTATCATCACTCAATGGCTGGTTATCTAAGTGGTGTCTGCAAAATAACATAGGTTTCATAGACAATTGGAAAAGTTTTTGGGGCAGACCTGACCTGTTGAAGATAGACGGCATTCATCCCTCCTGGGCTGGTGCTGCTCTTCTCTCTAGTAATTTGGCACATAGTCTTAAAGCTAAACCTTGACTCACTGGGGCCCAGGTCAGGAAGCAGACAAACTGGCTAAACCAACCGTCTGCTAGCTGTCTCACGTCACCAAAGTCAGCTAAATACCAGCACATAGAGACTCTTTCACCTAGATATTATCATATAGAGACTGTGTCTGTTCCCCGAATTAGTAAATACAAAAAACCATCAAAACCATTCAACAGTAAAAATGTAATTGATGTCCAACAAATAAACAACAGATATAATACAGATGAACAATTGATAAAGCTTGGGTTGCTGAATATTCGATCCCTTTCGCCAAAAACGCTTGTTGTCAATGATATGATTATAGATCATAAATTAGATGTGCTGTGTTTGACAGAAACCTGGCTAAAACCTGACGATTACAATACTTTAAATGAGTGCACCCCCCGAGATTATTGTTACAAACATGAGCCACGTCTGAAAGGTAAAGGGGGAGGTGTTGCTGTAATTTATAATAATATTTTCAGTATTACTCAGAAGTCTAGTTTCAAATATAATTCCTTTGAAGTTTTGGTGCTTTATGTAACGCTGTGTAGTGTAAATGATAAATCCTGTTTGACATTTGTGTTGGCTACTGTATACAGGCCACCAGGGCACAATACAGACTTTATCAAAGAATTTGCTGGTTTTGTATCGGAGTTAGTATTAGCTGTAGATAAAGTACTAATTGTTGGGGATTTTAATATCCACGTAGACAATGAAAAAGACGCATTGGGATTGGCATTTAGAGACATTAATTTAGATTTAGAGACAACTTAATTCAGATAAAACTGAATTTTTAATTATTGGACAGAAAAGCTCCACAAGTAGTAAACGAGAATACTGTCTAACACTTGATGACTGCTCTGTCAAGCCCTCGTCGTCAGTGAGGAACCTGGGTGTGCTCTTTGATACCAATCTTTCATTTGAAAGCCACGTTTCTAGCATCTGTAAAACAGCATTCTATCATCTTAAAAATATATCTACATTACGGCACATGCTTTCAATGCAAAATGCTGAACAGTTAGTACATGCGTTCATGAGCTCAAGGCTAGATTATTGTAATGCTCTACTGGGTGGTTGCCCTGCTCGCTTAATAAACAAACTCCAGCTAGTCCAAAATGCAGCAGCTAGAGTTCTTACTAGAACCAGGAAGTATGATCATATTAGTCCAGTTCTGTCAACACTGCACTGGCTCCCTATTAAACATTGCATACATTTTAAAATCTTGCTTATTACTTACAAAGCACTAAATAGTTTAGCTCCCGGGTACTTAAGCGAGCTCTTAACACATTAAACTCCATCACGTCTATTGCGGTCTCAAAACTCTGGCCAGTTGATAATACCTAGAATATCTAAATCAACTGCAGGCAGTCGATCATTTTCCTATTTAGCTCCTAAACTCTGGAAAAGTCTTTCTAGCATTGTTCGGGAAGCAGACACACTCTGTCAGTTTAAATCTAGACTAAAAACACATCTCTTTAATACGGCATACACATAGAACATTTTTAACTTTCATTATTCAAATCAATTGACTGATTGTTAGGCTGCATTAACTAGGTCAGCCAGAACCGGGAACACTTCCCATAACACCTGATGTACTCGTTACATCATAAAAAGAGTGGCATCTACGCTAATGTTAGTCTCTCTGTTTATCCCGAGGTTTATCCTGAATCTGGGCCCTGTCCGGATCGGATGGTGGACCTGCCTGGACATGACCAACGCATCTTGGAGTGTCTGCTGAGCCGTGTCAAATGGTGTCTCCTCCGAATTTGCCTCACTGGCACGACATGCTCAAAACCCGTCTTCGGCGCAATAATTCCGATCTTTCATGTATTCATACTCTTGTGTAATCGACGCCCCGTGATACCCTGAAATTTTGAATATTCCAATCTAATATGATTTCTGACCTGTAAGGTTGCCAGAATAATAATCTTACACGGTGTGTTAATAGGCCAGAGGAGAACTGGCACCCCGACTGAGTCTGGTTTCTCCCAAGGTTTATTTTTCTCCATCATGCCCCGATGGAGTTTTGGTTCCTTTGCCACTGTCGCCTTTGGCTTGGCTTGCTCAGTTGGGGACACTAAAAATATGATTAAAGTTATTCAACTTATTATACAAATAAAATGTATGAATTAGGTCTTATTTAATTCTACAAACTATAATACTGATCTGCCAACATTGTCGCTATATGATAAATTAAAATAAACTGATAACATCACTGTTTTCTCCAGTACGACTGTACAGCCAAATCTAATTTTGTCGCAATATTATCCTGTTTGGCACTGTGAAGCTGCTTTGACACAATCGTGATTGTAAAAGCGCTTTATAAATAAAGTTGATTGATTGATGTGTTAATGTAATCATTTACTAATTAATGGTTCTCAGAAATGATTGGTCTGTTACCTTTACCTTCATGGATTTTGAGTATTATGTCTATGCCTGATGAAGGTCATGAGACCGAAACGGTGCTAATAAGAAGCTTCTGAGTTTTGCAAGTATTGATAGTGTGCGGGATTTCCTTTTGTTTGTTTCTTTTAACTTTTTTATATAAAATAATTATCTTTATTCACCCTTTTATCATGGTTTCTAAACAGAATTAATACAAGTATAGAATAGAGTACAATAGTTCTGATAGGGGCTCATTGTAATGCATGCAGTGTTACACGCCCCAAATGTGAAACTGGGATTTAAACCACGGCGCGTGTCTTCTGCTGTTAAATAAGCATTAAAGAATGATCTCAAATGTTAAATAACAGATATAAGATTACAATAATATCAGATTTGTTGAGTTTTAAATAAACACAAAAAAACAGAGATGGAAAATTAACTTCAGTATAAGACATTTACTTCTGCTATGGTTAGATAAATGTTCAATTATATTTTATTGCTGTCATATGTGGAAGATTTTAAACTATTTGTGTAACATCTAACCCTGGGTTAGGTTCACCCTTACCTTAAAGCCCTGCTGAAGGAATCCACACTAACAGAAAGCTTGCAGTTGTGTAAGTCCTGGGTAAGGCAAAACAGGAGAGTTGTTTTCAGCAGGTGACTCTCAGAAATAAAAACAACAATCCAACAAATGTGATTCTGCATTGCAGGCCAATACTGCTCCTGGAGGGCCACTGTCCTTTAGAGAACAGCTCCAACTTGCCTCAACATACCTGAGCTGAAAATACTGCAAACTTTCAGCCAGGTGTGTTGAGGCAAGTTGGAGCTAACCTGCAGGACAGTGGCCCTCCTCCAGGACAGATTTTGGACACCACTGTGATCATCCCACTACATATAAACACCAACCATATCTTGAAAAACTGTATGTATGTATGTATGTATGTATGCATGTATGCATGTATGTATGTATGTATGTATGTATGTGTATATATATATATATATATATATATATATATATATATATATATATATATATATATATATATATATATATATATATATAACATAACAGACAGTAATCACAATGATTTATATATTGTTAAAATTTCAGGCAGTACAATAGTCCTAATGACTGTTAATGCAAAAATAAAATGACATGACAAAATGTATTTTGTGGTAATAGTCACAGAAAATTATTTTGTGCCCCAAAGCAAATCAAATAAATGTTACACGATAAGTGTAAATAATTACATATATGTTATTTATTGTAAAATTATAAATTGGTCTTTTTTTAACGTCCAGTAATCCTTTGACCAGAAGAATATAATGAGATGTAATTTCAAATTAGTCTGTGTTAAACAAATATGATTAAAAACAAAGTGCACTGATCATAAATACAACCAGTTCAATTCCAAGTTACTGTACCAGTTGTAATAGTTGCAGTGGACCAGTGAGAAAACAGATGTCAGATGTTGACAAAGATATCAGTCCTAAGAATTGAGGTGTGGAATGGAACTAACTGACATAATTTAGATTTCATAATTAATGCCCTGTCAGAGGATGAGCTCAGATGGGAGTACACCGACTTTTCAAGAAAGAAAAACTTGATTTTCTGGTTTCAAAATCCAGTTTTAGAGTGTAAACATAACTGTCAATGATTTCTGTTAAGTTCCTTCGAAGTATGTTGTGTTCACTGACATTTCATCTAGTTTGTTTTATACAGTTGCTTGCTACACACCTAGAGGTCTGTCCTCACTGAAATGTAAGAACACTTGTTTTGATATGAAAGTATTCTTATATCTTGGTGTTACATGGTCAATCATTGAAATATGAGCTCTATTTAAAAAGAAGGTAATTAGAGCTAACCAAGATTGAAAGAATGAAGGAAAACAAGTTTAATGTATTGTAAATATGCATTTTAGCTCTGCTAACACTGTATTTATAAGGCATGAGTTTCACCGAGCATGAAGACATAGTATCCTTGCCATAGAAGTCATTGTCCTTGCATAAATATATTGTTGTTCACTCAGTTTTCAGGGCTGAGTGAACTTCAGGACAATAATTTTAGATAAGCGAATTAGAGAATCCGGAGCAGATTAAGGAGACTTAAAGCTCAATTCCTCAGTATGTCAACAAGCAGTTATTCTCATCATGTTTCAATGTTGTATATCAGTTTGCAGTAGAACTTCTGTCTCATAATTAGACAAACAGAGGGGTTGTTTAACATTAATGTAATGTGTGGCATTGCCCAGTCTCTCTACGATTCTCACATTTTCATCTAGGGATTTCCAAACTTTACAGACCCAAGGATGACTCATCTTGACTCTCAGCCAACGTGTTGTGGATGCAAGCTGTTTTATTTATGTCTTTCCAAGTTGTTTCAGTAATCTTTCAACATGCCTTCTGATGTTTATTCATGTTTATTTCATAACTAGTAATACATATGAAGAGATGATCATATTTTTTATTATTATATATATTTAAAAATAATAAGGCAGCAATCTAGCCTGGTCTTATTGTTTATACAACATGTTTATGAAACAAGTTAGTAGCAGAAGTCACATAGGATAATTTTATTAATAATTTTTTTTAATTACCATAAAGTAAAGGAGCCAGTTGTGTTTAATAAATACACATCGAAACAGTATATGTATACAAAACATATTTTAGCAGTGTGGCCTTGCTAATTCAGCAGCTTATTTTATGAAATAATATTTACAGGTCTGTAAATATGTTCACATTTTACTGTATTTTACATAATTAATCTGACAACTACAGCTGCCTTTTTCTTTCTGTAAAACACAAGGATTTTTGTGTAGTGTAACTGAACCAGACCTCATCAATCATCAGATTTTTCACACATAATTCAGTTGTGAATGTGGATGTGCTCATCATTGTCTACTTTGATGTCTGATGAGTCATGCTAAAAGCCTATTTTTGGTTCATAGTTACTTTTTTGAGAAATCTCACAAGATTTCACAATTTCCTGGCAGAAACTCTTCAAGATTTGATCATTTAGTCAGAGAGAATAATTTGCATAACGTTTATTCGTTTCAGTACAACTGCAATTGAGACAATGAGAGCATTGTGGGTTGGCTGGTATTTACTGAACCACAGGAAACATTTTTCTTTGGAAGGCTGAAACATGATCTGAAAAAGATCTTTAGAAAACGTTCACAATAAATGTAACCAATAAATGTTCATGTAATGCAAAAAGCTATAAGCTGGTAAACCGGTAGGGTAACTATATGCTGCTGTTCAAAAGTTTTGGGTCAGTAACCTAATACTTTTTTTTTTTTTTTTAAGAAATCAATACTACTTTTATTTAGACTCAGCATAATGTTACAAAGAATTTCTATTTCAAATGAATGCTATTTCGTAGCTACTTTCTATTCATCAAAGTTTTTTATCAAGTTTTCATAAATAGTAGGCTATGCATCACATCCATGTCAAAAATAAAATAAAATATATTAAGAAATGTTTTTTGATCACCGAATCAGCAGATTTCTAAATGATCATATGACACTGATGATTGAAGTAACGTTAATGATTCTGAAAACTTTAGAAATAAATAGCATTGGAAAATGTATTTTTGTTGTAACATTTCGCAATATTACCATTTTACTGTTCACAATTTTGAACTGAATGCTAGTCTACATAGCCTACCTGAGGGGTCTCTTGAAAAGAAGTTGTTAATCTTTCTTTTTGAGATGTTGGTGATGAGCCTCAGTCATATCATATTTAGCTTTGATCTTGACACAAGCCATCGCCTATGCTATCAGTATACTCACACAAAATCATTTTGCTTTTCAAAACGGTGCTGGGGCAGGATTGTAAATTCAACACATTTTTTTTAATTTAGGGCTTACATTTATTCATGTTTAGCATTTAGTAATGTATTCGTAATAAACACGAATACATGTTGTTTGTGTTTTTTTAATACTTACGCGCGGAGTGTTACGTCATATGTGACCGTTGCCGTGTGAAGAGTTTGAAAGAAGAGTTTGTCCGCTCCAGTCCATCTTCTTCGGTGTTGTGTAACTTTAGGTAGGCAGGATTTTATGTTAATTGTTATTTCCTGTTAGCCTGACAAGCCAGACCTACATCAAGATGTTTTACACTCGCGGGCAGAATCAGATTAGATTTGCTGTCGCTAGGGTGCGTCTTGATTTCTAGGCTAATTTCCTGTCACTGTGCCTGGTCATTTTTTTTATACATGTCTGCCTACTAAATTAAACCACAACACAACGAATTTACCACAACACAACGGAAACGAGCCACAACGAAATCACCACAGCACGATGGAATCGCCACAACACAACGGAAATGCTCCCGACACGACGGGGCTCTCGGAGTGCAATAAAGTTAACGTTTGTTTTCTTTACCATTGCTCTATAGATTGGCCTCGTGGTCGGGAACATTTCCGTTGTGTTGTGGCAATTTCGTTGTGTTGTGGTTTAATTTAGTACGGCTGCACTGCTGGGTTAAGCAGTTCACACTGCCCGATTTTGAGTCGCCGACAGGTTTTGCGAAATCGCCGACAATGCCCTACGTTAGACCATAGGCAAATCGGTGCTCGTGCACCCAAGTGACAATCACGCACTGTGAATAATCAAAGACGCGATCAAAGAGAATCGCCGACACCGGTGAGATATTTGGCATGCTAAAACTCCTGCTGTGTGAACTGCGCGATGACCGACAGCCATACAGGGCAGCAGGAGGTTCAGGGAGGAGTTATAGAGCAGAATATTAGTATTTTAATAGATGTATTTACAATTCTATCAAACAGAAACAAAGGCCAAACATTTGCACATCCAGCAGCAGCCCTACAAAATTGTTTATTTACCTCAAACTGTGCAGAACACAATACTGGCTCCCTCTGTCTCTCCAACAATTTCTTCCGCCATAATATTTTTTCTTTTTCTCCACAAACAGCGCACATACAATTTTGAAGCAAACTTTGTGCAGTTTATCATTTTTAATAACAATTCCAAGTCTCGCGCGAGAACTCCGGTCGGACGCACGTGTGATCTCGCGTTGTTTACTTGTCACATCGCACGTGTAGTTGGGAAACGTAGCCTGCGTCTCAATCAGTTCCCTAGTTCAGTAGTCAGGGCACTGATCAGGACATAAGTCAATGGGCTGACTCCCTGATCAGTGCCCTGACTACTGAACTAGGGAGCTGATTGAGACGCACCCTTAGTTTGCGCACCGGAGATAGCGAGAGTTGTCGGCGATTCGTCCTCTTGTTCAGTCATGCAGTGTGAACTCCTCTGTCGTCAAACCATCGTGCAGTGTGAACACAGCAGTGACTGAATGCTACCCCAGATAGTCATGCAGTGTGAAAAAAGCAGTGACCCGACGAGTTTGTAAATCGTGCAGTCTGAACTAGGCTTTAAGACATGACTCGCACAGGGTTATAGAGTCTAGCAGCAGCGCACGTTTCTTCAGCTGCTGGAGTTATGGCCTTTTTACAACTGGTTCCTTCATTCGTTTTCTCTGACCAGGTATTTATCTGATCGCGAAATGACAAGGAGTAGGCCTAAATGCCTTCCAAGATTATTTCGAGACGTATTTAATTCCGATTACTCAAAACCAATTCAGAAGGTGCTCTGAAAACATTTCAGTCAAAACCGTATAAGTGTAAATGTATCTGGTTGTTTAAACCGCATGTGTACATTTTACTCCTGGCAAATGGTTAAAAAATAAACGTGTGTGTGAGACCGTGTTATGGGCTATATGTTGTAGTCAGATAGATATGATGGTGCTGCAACATGCATCGCCGCAAATGAGTAAAGCAATAAGCCAACGCGAATGACCATAAATGAATGAAACTTTAAGAGATGCTCAAAAACACAATCATCTTCAATAAAAATTAATAAATGATCTTGCCAGTGCTCAGAGGTGGGCACAAATACATCAAAAACTATTTTGTTACAAACTACAAATACTGGCTCATGAAATGTAACAAAATAAAATACAAAATACTGATGTGAAAAATGTATTTAAATAAAATACAAGTAATTAGTATTTTGAAAATACAAAATTACTTTTTTTTTTCTTTTTTTATATGATTATTCATTTACATGTATGCATTTGGCAGACGCTTTTATCCAAAGTGACTTACATTGTATTCAAGGTACACATTTTACATGAGTGATAAAACATTGTAAAAACATTTTACAAGGTACACATTAATCATAATATGTGTGGGTTTGTTTTACACACAAGACTCTACTGCCTTGACCACGTATCTTTTCCATAGTAGAATCACGCTGCGTGCGCAATTATTGAAAAACAGCATTGATGATTATTTTATACAAATTCCGACAGAATATCAATATTTCTCATATATGTAATATGTTTAAAAACGTGTAAAAACTGCAGATGAATTTTATATTGTGAACACTTGCTTAGCATGGAGATTTCAGTGGCGTTACGAGTACGACATTAACAACGATTTCAGTGGAGTTACAAGCTTATGGCGATTTCAGTGGAGTTATGAGCTTACGACAATCTCATAAGGCACAATTTTCTCTATAATGCCGTTCAGTGTGCAATATGTGTGTAGACTGTATATTTTTCACAAAACACTTAACCTTAATGCTGTTTTTAAGAGGAGCAGCGCCACTTCTACCCTAGAAACCTAGATGCACCCAATACACTTCTGAGCTGTAAAAAAACAAACTCTGGTCAGGCCAATCAAATTGTGTATAGAGTCGGTGGGCGGGGCTTAACATAATGACTGCCGAGTTGCGTGCTACTTGAAAATAAAGAATCTGGCAAACGGCGGTTTTTCGAATCGGGTAGGGCTGCGACTCTGGGAGACTTGGAGTCAAGCTTTTATTTGAGAAAAGAACGGCACTGAAATCATTCAAGAAGGGAAGATGTGTACACAGTTTTCTCTACGCTTCGCCTTATTTGTTGCTTTGGTTGGTTGTAGCGCTATCCAATAGAGAGTGAGAGACATGCGTCATAATCTGAAAGCCACGTCCACGCAATCTGAAAGGGGGGGAAACAAACCAGCCGTCTCCATTTACTTTCTATTCCGTAAGGCTGCCTCCTTGTTATTTCTGACTTATAACAAAAAACGAACAATGTCTAAAACCTGATTTGTGACAAGGGGTACAGAAAACAAACTAAGAAGAACCCAAACCCCAAAAGTTTTTATAAGCTGTTGACCCCCAAAAAACGGCGTTTAAAGTAGGGGTGTCCTCGACCAAGGATTTACACATTTGAATCAGAATTGTGTGTGTGAAACGGTTGGGAGGGGCACGATACTAGTCTACAAATAAACTAAACCTAATAAACTTTTAAAAAAATTACCTTCCTAGAGAGGAAAAGAGAACTTTGAGTGCGTTTACATGCACATTCCTAAGCCAACTGTGCCTAAAGGCACACCGCACACGAAGATCAGCGCCGTGTCTCAGGATCTCAGGACGCACACATTATATACGCGCAAGCTCAATTTTGAATCGGCTTCTGATAGAAGAGCTCCACGATCTTGTAGCACAGGGTGAAATCAGTATACATTGACGATTTGAGGGAAATATAAATTTAATATAAAACCTTGAAATGGCGCTGTGGTTAAACAACTTCCTAAGTCGCCACGGACAGGAACCAATTGCCACCACCGGTGTGTGTTTGTGTACACTCATTGAATGTCTTCGAATTTTAAAGGCGCAGCACTAAGTTTCGCTTTGCAGTGTGAAGCTCAGCGCCCTTAAAGGGGTCGCACACTGGACATGAAGCACCGCGCCTGCTTAACACCTGCGAAGATTCGTCTGTGATATCGGTGGTCGAATTCGGCACCGCATATCGATGCATCGAATCTTCGACTATTCGGGGTCACCCCTAGTTTAAAAACATAAAAGTGCATACATGCAATAGAGACAGAGCGTGACAAGTTGTATTACACTGAGAGCTACGCCCACTGGAGGGGAAAGCCTGTATCCACTTTTGTCTCCATAAACGCTAATTTTTTTGGGTCGACAACTTATAAAAATGTAGTTACCGGTATATGTTTTTTAGCTCTTTTGCTGTATACACCTTGTCACATATCAGCATTTAGACATTGTTCTGTTTTTTTGTAATGACTCCGAAATGACAAGGAGGCAGCTTCATGTAATACAAAGTCAATGGAGAGCATTTACAATGGTTATTTAAAAAAAAAAAATTTTTTTTAAGTATTTAAGTATTTGAAATACTCAAATACACTCCCTCAAAATATTTTGTTACAAACTACATTTCATTTTTTCCACACCTGCAAAATACAAATTACAAAATACACTAAAGTAATTAAATACGTATTTAAAATACATTTAATTGAAATACTGCCCATGTCTGCCAGTGCTTAGGTCACTCTTTCTCATATTTGAAATCCCCTAAGCTGCAGAATAAAATGCATCTTGAATCTTTTGCTTTCGTTGCTGCAAACTCCAATAAATGAGCATCCCGCTGGAATTGAAGATCTGATTTATATTCCTTTGCGGAGGTATATAAGACAAACTGCATGTTCTTTTATTTTTTTATTTGTTTAGATTGTTTAGCTCGTTTCGTTTGCGAGCGCCGTTGCGAGCAGCATCAGCCTGCTTCAGCTCGTCAAAAATGCCATTTTACTGTAGAGGTAATATTATAGTAGGCCAATATAACTAACATTGTGATGCTTGAAGTGTTATATCTATGGATTTTATTATAGGCAAGACAAGTCAAGAGTTGATTTGAGAGTCTAAATTGATTAAACGTGGTTAAATCACTATCGACTGCAGGTGGTTGTCACTTAAAAAATTAAAACTTTAATTTAACAAAGATAAAAATGCGCTAAACATTCTTCTAAATTAACTTAACAAAGAAACGAAACAAAATATATCTATTTTGACATTAAAAAAAAAACTGAACAATTTTAATGGCTGCAACAATGTAATAAAAAAACAAACACGGGCTCCAGTCAGACTCGGACTGAGATTTTTGTCGGACAAAACAACACAACGAAAAGCTTTAAACCAGGCTTCCCATCAAGTTGTTTGGTCTGGAAACTCACCATAGACAGGGCTCAATCCGAGGGGCGGGATAAACGGTTGTCTTTCAAACTCCCTCTGCACGCCGTGCACGCAATTGGATATTGGTACAACCAACCAGAGCAATGAAGGTGACAGAGCTAGTTGACAGATTAAACTTTCAACGTATCCGGTTGGCAAAACTCAGAACACATCGTCCCTTTTTAAGAATGACTTCAGTGCCGTTCTTTGTTCTTTTCTCAGAGAAAAGCTTAACTCCAAGGCTTCCAGAGTCGCGTCGCGTTCAAGAGTTAAAGCTGATTCAAAAGACCGCCATTCGCCAGCTTTTGTGTTTATTAGAAGCACGCAACTCAGCCATGATTATATTAAGCCCCACCCACCGATTCAATACACGATGTGTTTGGCCCGACAAGAGTTTGGCGTTTACAGCTCAGAAGTGAATTGAGAGTTGCTAGAGGATACTTGCGGCAAATTAGATTTGCTGCCCCTAGGGTGCGTCTAGATCTTTATGCAATATTTATCTGTATGTTTTTTTAACAGTTTAACATTTCAGTTACTGTGTGTGAAGAACAATACAATAGTCCAGTGTTGTGATCTAACTCACACCTGGGTGAAAGTAATACGATAGAGCAACACAATTTTTTGAGAAACCATAGTGATACAAGCATTATAACAGAAACAATGAATAATCTTGGAGAGAGTTTCATCGTGTTGACTGTCGTAACGCAGTTTGAAAGCTGAATGGAGAACGACTTAGCTGCAGCGGAGGGAAGCATGCATTGACGTGAACTTAAATTTAATGACTTATATTCATCTGTAGTCACATTAAACTAAGGAATGGCTTCAGAACATTTATAATATAGTGCACAAATTGTTGATGATGCTTTATAATGTTTTGTGCTTTTGTGGGGCACAGGGGCTGAGCAATAACACAGAATATTATACGCACAGTATCGAGTTTGGATCGGTCCTGTCTGACCGATACTTGATCCAGCAAATAATGATGGATCATAGCCGATACCGATACTGAGTTTCAGATCGGTGCATCCCTAATGTAATATCACATTTACCTCAGAATAAAACATATCCATATCCAAAGAAAAATTAACTCTAGAGAGGAGCATTTTTGCTAAATATATGCACCATATTACATAGGCTATTCCTTATATTTTTTTATGTTCTTCAATATTTAATGCATGCATGTATGAATACATCTGGCAAGTTTTTATGAAGGCCACCATTTAAATGTTTATATTTTTAAAAAAACATATTGGTGTTTGTTTCACTATTTAAGTTAATATTTTAACTTTATTATTATTTAAAAAAAAACATAATTGAGTGTAATTGTTTGTATACAAACCAATAGAAATCAGTATATTTACCTTCAACATTATAGTAGGCTAATGTACCAAAGTGACTCTCATAGTTTACAGCATTAGTTTAGAGATTTGTTTTCTTTGAGAAAATGATTCCTTTATTGGGCAAAATTTTACCTGCTATATATACAAAATAATCTAAATTGATTTGAATCAAATCGAATTGTGAAATTTGTGTCAATACTCAGCCCTATTATTACCTTGTCAATTCTTAAAGGGTTAGTTCACCCAAAAATGAAATTGATGTCATTAATGACTCACCTTAATGTCGTTCCACACCCGTAAGACCTCCGTTCATCCTCAGAACACAGTTTAAGATATTTTATGTTTAGTCCGAGAGCGTATGCAAGTGTATGCCCACTTGCTTTCCATGTCCAGAAAGGTAATAAAAACATCTTCAAAGTAGTCCATATGTGACATTAGTTAGTTAATTAGAATCTCTTGAAGCATCGAAAATACATTTGGTCCAAAAATAACAAAAACTACGACTTTATTCAGCATTGTCTTCTCTTCCGCATTTGTGTTCAATCCTCAAATAAAGATTCAAACGGTTGTGAATCAGTGAATCGATCAATGATTCGGATCGCCAATGTCACATGATTTCAGCAGTTTTTGGCAGTTTGGCACGTGATCCGAATCTTTGATCGATTGACTGATTCACAACCGTTTCAATCTTTATTTGAGGATTGAACGCAAACGCGGAAGAGAAGACAACGCTGAATAAAGTGTATTTTGTGTATCGAAAATGTATTTTCGATGCTTCAAGAGATTCTAATTAACTAACTGATGTCACATATGGACTACTGTGATGATGTTTTTATTCCCTTTCTGGACATGGACATTAAAGTGTGCATTCACTTGCATACGCTCACGGACTAAATATAAAATATCTTAAACTGTGTTCTGAGGATGAACGGAGGTCTTATGGGTGTGGAACATCATTAATGACATCAATTTCATTTTTGGGTGAACTAACCCAAATGTTTAACATGCCATGTTTGCTGTTTTAATATAATGGTGTGTTTAGATTAATTTAGTGCCTAATCAGCACCAATGGTAACATATTTGTTTTATGAATCATATGCTGTGACCCTGCCTATTCCTGGAGCCAAGGCCTTAGTCATGTTTTATGTTAAAATGAAACTCTTCTCCTACCACTGGCCTTTTAGAGATTAGCCAAATATACTTCTAAAATGCAATAACAGTTTAATAACAGAAATTTTAAACCAAAAGCCTTAATTGGGGGTGATGAAGTGTCAGAAGGTTTAAAAAATACAACAATATGAGAGAAAGGGAAGAGGAAAAAAGAAGAACCTGTTTTATAATAGAGAGGAACAGCACAGGAATGCAGTGTGAAGGGGTGTGAGTGCATAAGTTAATAATACAGGGAGGGATTGAGGGAGGTTAATGTGGTGTATAGGTGACTGTGTGTGTGTGTAACATGAAGAAGTGTAAGGGGGCAGGCTGGAGCATGAAGGGCTGGTCCTGGTCCCTCGTGCCTATAAGAGCAGAGCCCTGGCCTTCACTTGAGTATACTTCACTGAGGGACATACAGATTTTTTTCAGACAGTCAAAGGAAGACATCCACACCCGGCTGAAAGATGGGTTGGCAGAAGTCTATGCTGGATAAGCTTTCACAGACTTTCCACATCCGCAACCAGCTGCTGCGCCAGGGATTGGCTGAATGCTTGGGAACTCTCATCCTGGTGGTGGGTATTTCTCTTTAATCATAAGTTAGATAGCATCAAAGCTGAGGTCAGTAGTTTGTCAAATGGTCTGAAACTAAAAAATATCTCATTATCTGTAATGTCAGAAATAATTTTTATTTTGTATTGTAATGTTACAGTAGAGCATCAGCTGTGGAATTGAACAATTGCACACTCTTGCTCTCCTCACATTTAGATTGATGACAAAGTCATGCTGTAATGGGTATTTTGCCACATGCAAGAACTCACATTTTCCATAATCAATTAAATGAATCATAGATTCATGCTAATTAGCATTTAAAGATGTACTATTTTGCACACAGTGGTGTGGAGTCTGGGACACAGATCTTACATTTGTGTGTTTTAGTCTCCTGCAACAGTCTTAAGTCCAATGGATGGTTCAAAAAGTACCCAGAAGTGAAAATTCTGTTCAAAATAATCATCCAAGTCATACAAACTTGTGTGAAACACACACACACACACAGCGCGCTCACACACACACACACACACACACAAAAAGAGAGATAGATTAATGTTTTTTTATATACATGAACCTATGATGGAAGTTTACTGCATAGTCTTTTATTCAAATTATGAATATTAAATATGATCTGAGGAACTATGCTTAAAGGAAGTCATCTGTAAATAGATAGGGAAGAAGGGTAGATCAAATCTTCATGAGAAAAAGCATGCTCAATATACATGATAAACATCTTTAATTTAGTGGCATTTTTTTTTTTTAGTAATGCAGCTTGCATTAGGAAAGAAGCTTTCAGTGAACAGCATTTGTTTTATCACTGCCATTATACACAATCTACACATGAGAAATAACAGATGTTGAGATGTTTAATTAATCATCTTAAGGCATTGACCTAATATCATCAGAGTGTATTTGCTACACCAAAATCATTTTAAAATATACCTTAGTCCATTTTTTTCTTATCCTAAACATGTACAATTTATATTTTGGAAAGGTTTTATATTAATGCATAAACATATTTAGTGTTTAGTTATGGGAATGTTCTCAAAAACAGGAATGTTCTCAAAAATTATGTTAAACAGGATGTCTGATAAATGCACCACATGCGGCAGACCACGTAGATGAAACTGCTGCTTTGTGTGTGTGTGTGTGTGTGTGTGTGTGTGTGTGTGTGTGTGTGTGTGTGTGTGTGTGTGTGTGTGTGTGTGTGTGTGTGTGTGTGTGTGTGTGTGTGTGTGTGTGTGTGTGTGTGTGTTTGCATGACTGTCACAGGAGTGGTATGAAATATGATGCTTGTTAAAGAGCATATTGACACCAAACTGCTGCTACAAAATGCTCACAGGACAATTATGTGATTTTACAGGCACTTTAATAAAAACTCTTTTCAAAAAGTACACTCATAGTTTGCCTTTAAGGTGTGTGGCCCAGGTTATACTAGAGATAATATCTGAATAGAGAGGCCATGCGACAACGGGAACACTCAGCAGGTGTGATGTTTGCTGTGTGGCAAAAGCTTCTTTGAACAGAGTCTTTGTCTGTGAAGGTCAGTGTTGTGATATTGACTTTATCAGCAAACATTCTTCTGAAGAAACAGGAACCATTTGTCTTTGGCCACACAATACTCTGGATGTAAAATAAAATGAACAACTTAAGGAAATGTATGAGCATTTATTGGTCATTCCTATTGAAATACTGTTGAGCCCATATAGGTGATAAATTAGTTTGTGAAATAGCCTTTTTAGGCTTGTGTTGACATTGTTGCTGAGATTAAATCTCAAAAAAGCTCTTCAATGCTCCCTGACAATTACATGACTTTAGCAAAGCCATAGCGTGAGCCTGATAATTCGATATAATGCCACAGGTATTTTTAAGTTCACACTGACGTGACCTGTAAAATGGAAACTTCAGCCACAAGTCTGAACATCATCTTGTAATTACACTTTGTCAGAAAGGACTTGTAATGACCTGTCTGAGATGTTAATTTGAAAATGTGCAGCTCAAAGTCACTATAGGTTTGTAGTGTTTCAACAAAAGGGAATACTTGTTTTATTTTTTAGCAGAGTTTGAATCTGTAACCTGCTATTCTCATCACTGGTCTAAAGTATATGTTGTGTCTCACAATTTAAATGCTGTGAAAGGCCTACTGTTAGAAATGATTCTTCATAGTGCTGAAAGAAATGGCATGTTTAAAACAATGTGTGGTTTTTTCAAACAGTAATTTAACGCATGTTCTTATTTCACATCATTCACAGATGTTTGGCTGTGGTGCAGTGGCCCAAGTGAAACTAAGTGAAGGATCTCATGGACTATTTCTCACAGTAAACCTTGCTTTTGGGTTTGCCGCTACCCTTGGAATCTTGGTTTGCGGCCAGGTGTCAGGTAGGCAAACTCCTCTAAAATTGCATCTTAAGCTGTTGTTGTGCATGGCTATAAAAACAGGGCTGAGTTTTTATAAAAGATTCTTTGTGGATGAACTTATTGGATTTTTTTTTCATCTTCAGGCGGACATTTAAATCCAGCAGTTACATTTGCTCTCTGCCTCTTGGGACGAGAAAAATGGAGAAAGTTCCCAGTGTACTTTATGTTCCAAACACTTGGATCCTTCTTGGGTGCCGCAATTATTTTTGCTGAATACCATGGTACGTTGCATAGTAATGTTCCTTCTTGTCAAAAGTGTATATCATGTTTCTCCTTTCTAACACTTTTCTTGTTGGTTTTATGTTTTGGCTTTTAGATGCAATGTATGATTTTGCTGGAGAATCAAATGAGTTGCTTGTAATTGGGGAAAAGGCCACTGCTGGGATTTTTGCTACTTACCCCAGCCCACATCTCACCATCTTAAATGGATTTTTTGACCAGGTCAGTAACTGCAAATTAGCCAGCTTGTAACTAACTTAAATGAATGATAAAATATTTTTTAAATAGATGATCAAATGCTCTGTAGTGACTACATTTTTATTTGTAAATATTTAAATTAGAGATTTATTTACAGGGCAGGACTGTGAAACTATATTTATAATAACAATAATGTCTATTTATTACAGAGCCCCTAAGGGGACATGGTAAAACAATGCAAGGAAAACTTAAATGTTTTGCAAGCAAATGCAAAAGCATTCAAATATGTATATTTTTTATTTTTCATCACCATGTTCCCTTAGGGTAGTGGTGTCCAAACTCTGTCCTGGAGGGTCAGTGTCCTGCAGAGTTTAGCTCCAACTTTCCTCAATACACCTGGCTGGAAGTTTCTAGCATGTAAAACATTGAATAGCTGGTTCAGCTGGGTTTAATTGCTAAACTCTGCAGTGCCCATCCAAGAACAGGATTGGACACCCCTGCCCCAGGAGGTTCCATAATGTATAATGAATTTGATATATATATATATAAATATAACCATCTTCCCAGGTGATAGGCACAGCATCTCTGATTGTCTGCATCCTTGCCATTGTGGACCCCTACAACAACCCGATCCCTCAAGGTCTTGAGGCATTCACGGTGGGATTCAGCGTTCTGGTCATTGGCCTCTCCATGGGCTTCAATTCTGGTTATGCAGTTAACCCAGCTAGGGATTTCGGGCCTCGTCTTTTCACTGCCATGGCTGGTTGGGGTGGTGAAGTCTTCACGTAAGTCTTTACATTTAACTCCCATAACATGAACATATTGTGTACTCTGCAAAACTTTCAAATTTGTCAGTAAAAATTAATGAGTGTTTTAAATTTTGATTTAAAGTGCCAGGGAGTGTTGGTTTCTGGTGCCCATCTTCGCCCCATTCCTGGGATCCATTATTGGTGTGCTTGTGTACCAGCTGATGGTGGGTTGGCACGTGGAGGGAGAAGCACGACTCAGGAAGAATAAAGCTAGGGAAGAGTCTTTGAAACTTAATGACGTCACCAGCAAAGAGTGATCTGCACGATTTCCATCAGCCCTCCGCACCATAAATCCACATAAGCTTTCTGCTTATGAGTCTCTGGGTTCAATAAATATGTCTTGATCCACACAAGACTCCCTCTTCTGTTTCAGAGGGGATTCTGATGTTTTGCAAACCAACTGGACTTAAAATGCTAAACATTTCTAGATTTCAAACTTTCTTTATGGTTCTATCAGACATTTTTGTTATTCTTTTTCTTTTTTATAACAATGATTCTTATTTCTTCCTTCACACATCCTCCAGATTCCTCCATCAAGGGAAAAAGGTGTTTCTTCCGCAACACGAATTATATTAATTCACCGTTTTGAAAAGTTAGTGAAAATGTAGTGTAGCAACTATCAATATTTACAATATTTCACTTTATTTTTTATTTTTACTACTATTCTCCAAATATGTTGACATTCTCGTTGAGCAAAGTTTTTTCTACCAAAAATAGCTCCAATAGCTACACTTTGGCTATTATTTAGTTATTTGTTAACTTTTTGTGTAAATATTATTTTCTCATCTTAGATTAAAGCCAAATCTTATCCTATTACATTTTAGGGATTGCAACTTTACATATGCATTTCAAGAAACATGTTAGAGTTAATAGTGGAGTAAACCTGACAATTGTATGAGTATCATCTAGTATCGTCATCCTCTCATGTATCTGTTTGTTTCATAACCATTTTAATGTTGTGATTGAATGTTTTGAAATGATGATCTTAATAAAGATTTTTTTTAATAAAGAAGACTAACAATGTCATTTTAATGTTGTTTAGTTGAAACCACCCTTTGTTGCTCTTTTGTCTTTGTTAAGGATGTGCACAATCATTTACTCCTCCAGTTGCTGTTGGTGTTAGAATTCAGCCTAAGCCAGTCATTATCAAAAACAGCAGAAGATGAAGGAAATAAGTCTAATTAAGGCCTTAAACAATAGATGTGCACTGGAGGCTTACATATAAGTATGAGAGAGTAAGAACCTTACCAGTCTCTGTCAGGTTCACATTCATTCATATAAAGGCTATTGGGAGAACACCTGGGTGTGTGCAAGTCAAAATATAACACATTCTGCCTTCAAGAAAGAAAGCAAACTTTAAAAGCGATTTTAATCGGCTAATTGCTTCAACCATGCCATAACACGCCAGGTTAAAGTTCTCAGAGCTCAATTCTAATATTTATTATCCCTGATTTATTTCCCAGAACCCTACAAAAACAAATTGTTGCTATGCTAACAGCACAGTGTGGTTGTCAGAGCAATAACTCACTGTTGTTACAGTTCTAAAACCAATTATGAAACAAAAGAAGACCAGCCTTTTCTACACTTAAATCAGTGCTTTAATTCAAGCCTGTGGATTGATGTGTCACGGTGTGGTTGGCGAAGACGCAGACACAGAGTTCTATGGGCTTTTTATTTAATTTAAAAAAACAAATAAAAACTACCCTGTGGGGGAAAACACACAAACCAAGGCACAGTAAGGCAAGGCAGGGTAGGACACGAAAGAGATATATTTTTATGAAATCCTGCAATGGCAAACAGCATCATTACTCCAGTCCTCAGTGTCACATAATCCTTCTGAAATCATTTTAATATACTGTTTTGCTGCACAAGACATTATTATCAATGTTGGAAACAGTTGTGCTATGTGGAAATGTTTTGTGGAAACCACCATGGTAGGTTTTTTTTAGGATTCTTTAATCAATAAATCATGTTTATAGATTTGTTGGTTCATATTAGTTGGCCTTAACTACTAAACAATTAGCATAAAAAAAATAAGTGTTATAAATGTTCATAGCCTATTGTATTGCAAAACACTGCTCAAAGAGTAGGATTAGGTGTAAGGGAAGGGTAAACAGTGCAATTATAAATGTACAGAAATCAATTACAGATTTACATGCAGGCAATTATTTTTAATGAAAGTACCATATAAAGCATGATATATAACATGAAAAACACAATAAGTTCATTATATCAAATTATTCATTTAAATGTTACTACATAGTAGTTAAGGCCACTTAACATAAAGTAGGTCTGTTTTTATTGTGTTTTTTGCAACAGTACCGAAAAGTTTTCACCTTTGATCAGTTTAATGCATTCTTTAATTCATCCTTGCTGAATAAAACTGTACATCTCTTTTTAAAAAACTGAACTGAATGTAAACCTGAACTTTATTAATCATCCATAATTTATTTATAATCGATCTTTGACGTATACATTCTTCAAGTGAGATATATAAGGAAATCTTCTCAGCTTGCTCAAATTGCACACCTTTACAAAACCCTCTCTTTTGAGTAAATATGACTCCCTTGGCCATGGCGTCCTTTTTCTCCTTTGGGTACATTAGCACAGACTGCTTCTCTGTGCCCAAGGCACTTTCAGATCCTGGTCTCATTTTTCAGCGAAAAAGACCACTTCCACACGACAGCACCTGTCCTAATTTCCACTCAAAACAAGTTTAGAAACAAGACGTGGGAAACAAGTTAAAAAAAGTACCATGACAAAACCTGCGCGCTGTTTAGACTTCATCAGGCTTATGGTAGCCGTGCACTGGTATCCAGCGCTGGCTCGGAGCCCACACACCTGCATGGAGGTCTCCAAACACGAGTTTCATTTTAAGTACGGCGCCCAAACTTGCGTTTAGGTAATGCATGCCAAATTTAATGAGGTGTGAAATCTGAAGTTATTTCAGGGCTTTTGAGCTATTTGGATTGTTTTATGAACATTTTGCTTGACAACACAAAGTATTGTCTTTGGGTGTGGGGTTCTTACGTAAACAGGAATCTGCTGAGCAATTACAGCGTGTGTCCTCGTCCAACTCAATTTCCTGTGTGTAAAATTAGAGCGGAAGAGCCACACATTTCCCATGATGGCAGGCATGTAAATGCAAAGAGAAGAAATTCGGGTTTTGGTTTCTAGTTTGGTAAATTCATCTAAACAATACATTTTATTTTTGTGTAGTGCTTAAGACCTACACAAGTTTAGTAACATGAGAAGTCAGACAGCGTGGACTTCAAATAAGAATGTGAGTGGGTTTAATAAAACGCCCTATGAGATGACGCCTCTTCTTCTTTTCTTTTTTTCTTCTTCTTTTTTTTTGTATGTCAAAATCCTCTTGAAAGACTTCAAGGCTGTAGCTATAAACACTGGCCTCAGTACCACATGCGATGTCCAAAAGAACATTATGTCTTTTCATCTTTACACTGAGCAATATGTGCATAGTTTGTAGATTTATGAGTGAATTTTTTTTTAACCTTATTTACCTTTTTACCTTTTTATTTTTTTATTTTTTTTATTTTACCTACTACTGTTTTAGAGTCTCTAATATTCTCAAACTAACATGCCCTGTCTGGTCAAACTGTGGAGGTCATGACTTAGTTTCACTCTTTGAGGTCCACAACTTGTAAAGCACATTCCCATGTTTACTATTTTGTTTCCTGTTCTGATGCATCCAAAGTGCCTGAAGACATGTTTTTTAAGGGGTCACTGATTCTTTTGCTGGGAGGTAAAACATCACAGCACCCAGATACCTTTAAGATGCTGCCAAACCATATGGTTCCCACATGTTGGAAAACCAGCTGAGAGGAATCCATACTGATGACACTTTTTCAGATGTTTTCCAAAGAAATTGTAATCAGATCGTAAAACCTGTACCTGATTTTAAATCTCTGGCGTTTCATTTTTGACAGGAGCGCTCTGGAATTTTTCAGTAGCTGATTAAAACAGATACATTGAAGATAATATAGCTCACTTTACTTTTTTCATGATAAAAAAAAAATGATGTGAATTATACCACATTCCCCACAGGATGATTTAAAGGGTTCATGAACTGTCTTTTTTATTTTATTTTTTATACTGTTGTCTACAGGTCATCTTATGATGTTTGCGTGCTTTTTACATTCAAAAACTAGCCTAGAAATCTAGACGCACCCTAGCGGCAGCAAATGTAATTTGCCCACAAGTGTGGTCTAGCAACTCTCAATTCCTATCTGAGCTGTATTCCTCAGAATCTGGACGGCCCAATCACATCGTGTAGGTAGGCTATAGAGTCGGCGGGCGGGGCCATAATGACGACGGCCGAGTTGCGTTTGCGTGCTTCTAGTAACACAGTCTTCTAGTAAACACAGAAACTGGCGAACGGCGGCGGTCTTTCGAATCAGCTCTGCCCGCGCCTCCGGAAGACTTGGAGTTAAGCTTTCCTCTGAGAAAAGAACAAAGAACGGCACTGAAGTCATTCTTAAAATGGGAAGATGTGTTCGGAGTTTAGCCGACCGGATACGGCGAATGTTTAATCAGTCAGCGAGCTCCCCTTCACCGTCTTTGCTCCGGTTGGTGTACCGCTATCCTTTCGCGTGCAGAGGGAGTTTGAAAGACAACCGTTTATAACGCCCCACGGATTGAGCCCTGTCTATGGTGAGTTTCCAGACCAAACATCTTGATGTGGGTCTGGCTTGTCAGGCTATTCAAAAACATCATAATGAACAAATAATTAGCTAATTTCTGCTCTGCTTTAGAGGATCTCTCAAGTGCCGCACTGAAAATTTGGAAGTAAAGGCCCATGGCTAGGATTGGATAGGATTTGCATATTTAATGAGCTTCAGCTCCCCTATGGTCAGTGCCGAAACGGTAACTGGAATTAATCGCCCAGATGCACAGGGCTTGCAAAATGTCTATATTAAACAAACACAATTCATGTCTCATACACACTTGATTAAATGGAATGTTATTTTTTTTTATTATATTAATGTTACGTGGCACACACACACACACACACACACACACACACACACACACACACACACACACACACACACACACACACACACACACACACACACACACACACACACACACACACACAGCTTGCGCCCTTCAAATATCAAGTCAAGAGAGTAAACAACGCACATCAAGAAAGGAAAGTTATTTCCCTATTTAAGATAGTAAAAGATACCAGGTTTTGGTAGCCCGTCTGGAAAACACATAGCCCTGGTACCCTGAGCTTTGCGAGCCCTGGCCCATACATGTTCAAGTCTGATCCCGAATCGCAATGAACCTGGATTCTCCAGCCCTTGACAGCACGCTAAGGTATGTTCAGTTAGACATGTACACATAATACTGTCACACACACACACACACATATATATATATATATATATATATATATATATATATATATATATATATATATATATATATATATATATATATATATATATATATATATAAAACAGACGTGCAATGTCTTCCCCATGTGAGCTGTATATTCATTCAAAATAAAGTTCATCCATGATATTAGAATCCGTATGAAGCTTATGTGGTATGTTTACTGCTTAGATTCTAGTAAGGGATAATGTACACCCAGCCGGTTGTTATCGCAGAATAAACCCCGACAGAGTGATCAGGACCCCTCCGCTTTGTGGTTTATTCTGCGATAACAACCGGCTGGGTTTACATTATCCCGCATATTACACAGCTACTATAGTCTCAAATAAATTAGACACAAAATATTGTCTTGAGATTAAATATTTTATTAGCTCTTACGCAAAGCTTTCGGAAAGAAAAACAGTTCCAAATTGCTTTAAGCCTTTATCTATTGCTGCTAAATGTTGAAAATAAATGCTGAAAGGGTTAGTTCACCCAAAAATGAAACCAAGCCTGATTTACTCACCCTCAAGTCATTAAAGAACAGGCAGGAAGAATGTATATGACATTCTTCTTTCAGACAAATACAATCGGAGTTATATTTAAAAAGTCCAGGCTAACGTTAATCCAAGCAGTAGTTGTAACGTTAGCTGTTTTTGAAGTCCATCAAATAACGTGCTCCACACCGGCTCCGATGGGTTAATAGAGCCTTCTGATTCAAATTGATGTGTTTGTGTAAGAAAAATATCCATATTTAAAACTTTATAAAGGAAACCCGCCTTGAAATCTTCCATTGTAGTCATGGTTGTTTAAGTATTTAACAGCCACAAGATGGCGCCAGCATTAAGCATAGAAGTAGTACCGGTCAAGATAACTCGTAGTACCCTTATGAGCGGTTGTGAAATGGAAATAACATACCGCTGGAATGCGCGATTGACCAATCAGAATCAAGTATTTCACAGAGCCGTGTAATAATGTGGTTTAGCTCTGGGCTATGTCATGTTAGTGGCACTAGTCAGTGGACGAGGCAACAAAATCAGGCATTGTTCTTTTTCTGTAGAGGCGGAGTTTCACCTCACGATGACGTCAAGGTGTGGCATATTCTGAAATCGATCTTTTTCTGGGCCTGGTGTCAATAAAAGCTTTTCTTTGACTAACAAGAAAGTTTTCAGCTCTAAAACTTACAGGGTATTCTTATATTACCATAACCTTTTATATATCAAAAGGAAAAGTTGATTTCTCAATTCATCACCCCTTTAAAACATGATTGCATGCAACAACCCCTAAGTACCTTACAACAACAACAAAAAAGAGGTGTGAATCAAACTCTTTTTCTTCTCCAGTACATTAAAAAAACTTGTCAATGTGCACTTAAAAGATTTTCATTTCATTTTTACTAACAAGGTCCTTTGGTGTAAGGTTAACAATTCAGATCCATTTTCATCTACAATACATGGTTAATCCGTTATCTGCAAATATGAGCTTTATGATCTACAATACATCTCAGTAATGTTGATCTGACTATCATATGTTGGCCTTACATTAGCTTTTAAGATTATGTGGCCTAATGTGACAGTGCATTGCACAATGCCTCTTTTTCATGTATGCCATTTTGTGCTCAAACAATAACCTATTGTTGTTTCAGAGTTCCTGTAAAAAAAAAAAACATGTGAATTAAGAAACCACAAATCAAAACTTTCCTCTAGGGGAGTTGGAGACTTGGGTTTGAGCGTATGACAGATTATCCCATGAGAATGTGCTAGTCCTTGTGAGAAGAACCCAGTTTTGCACTTCTGCGTTCGTCACCGGAACTACATCACACGCTGGAGCGCCAGTCTCTCATGACACACGTATGGCAGTTAGCGGAAGTTAGAGATTACAGTTTGTGAAGTTTTGAATATGGATATTTTTCTTACAAAAATGCACGGCTTCTCTTCATAAGGCCTTCATTAACCCCTGGAACCACGTGGAGCAGTTTTAAGATGGATAGATGCACGTTTATGGACTCACTGCCATTATAAAGCTTGGAAGAGCCAGGAATTTTTAAATATAACTCTGATTGTATTCGTCTGAAAGAAGAACGTCGTATACACCTTGTAAATCGTGGGCTAATTTTCATTTTTGGGTGAACTATCCCTTTAAGATGCACTTTTACTTTCCTTACAAAACAGAGCATCATTTAGATCAGAGTTCCTCAAACCCGGCTCTTTAGGTCCTCTGAGTTTAGTTCAGACCATGATCAAACTCCCCTATCTACAATTTTCTAGTAACTCTGAAGACCTTGGCTGAATCTGAATCCTCCTAATTATTATTCCTTATGATAGTCCACTAATAAAGTTTATTTGAAGGAGTGAATGAAAACGAGTGAGTGAATTCGGATTGCCCTTGAGCGTACATTGCGGTGCAAAGTGGGATAGAATAAGTGCACTCGATAATGTACACTATAGTTTCGGACACCACTACAAATGGCTCTCCTATAAAATAATGCCCTATATGAGGGTATAGGGGGCAATTTTGGATTAAGCCCTAGCTTGTTCAGCTGTGTTTGATCAGGGTCTGAACTAAACTCTGCAGGGCAGTGGCAGTAGAACCGGATTTGAGGAACCCTGATTTAGATGTTCTACACAGAGAGTTTTTTGTCTTTCGTTCAGGGACTTTAGCCTTATTTAACAGATCTTTTGTTAGGAATCATCTCATTTATCTGATCATCGCTCATTTTCATCTCCCTGATGCATTTTAATGAAGCAAAGTACGTGCAGTTGCTGCACATGACCATTATGACTAATTTCCATAACTTCATGCTTGTGGAAGAACAGAAAGTTTGTGTTCAGAGATACAAATTCACAGCCAATGGAAAGAGGACGACAGATAGGAACTCAATCATGCTCAATCAGTGAATCGGGTGGGGACATCCTCTGTTATCCTGAGAGATATCCTATGGGAGAGCCTCTGCGTATACAAAGCCAATTACAATAATTTTCAATGGTCTCATATGTGTAATGTATATAGGCTACTACATGTGAGAGAGCAGCGACCTTGTGCTCCATGTTGCACTTTTTGTATTCAGCTGCACATTTGGATGAAAAATCATTTATAGATACTGTTATTTCAGGGACACTTGGCACAGGGACTAAAACACTCAAATTTTAGCTGTTGCCTTTTGGTTTATTTGCATTGCACACTATATCTAAATCTAAAGCAGTACCAACAGAACAATGCAGATGTAAGACACACATTCAGTGGCGTATATTGCTGGCCATTTTAAGTTATCTTATCTCTGGAAGATATCTGCATTTGTCATTATTCCACAATGACATGACCATAGTCCAAAGATAGCGATAGTATTTGTTCCAAATAACAAATAATGATAATAATAATAAAACAAAACCAAACACACACAAATAATAAAAAAAAAAAATTAATGCAATACACACCTGCTCAAATACACTTTCACATGAGCACACCCTATCACTTGCACAGGCATGTCTTCCACTTTTTGGTAGTTATCTTGTCCTCTTGTAGTGTTTTAGATGAATACAACACAACAAAATATTTTATCTGTGACTGTGAATGTTGCCGGTATGCTTAAATGCATAACAAACTGCAATACAGCATTACGTTGAAATGCAAATATGTATTTCTAGTTTCCTGGGCAAAATATCACATAATTGGGGTCGCTTCAACAAGTGCCCATGAAAAACAGCCCACAGCAACAGTGTTAAAGTAGACCAATTCCGCAGGAAAACCACAGACTTGGCAGCATTTTGCTGATGATAACATCAGCTCTTTTCTGACTTGTTAAACTGACAGTGTTACAACACTCCCTGGTCTCCCCTAATACGTTTTTAAGCCATTTGGTTTACAAGGACACATAATCTGTCCTCATAAACCATGTTTCCGTTGTAATATCCATGGCATTATACACATTTGTGTCGTCTTAAATCACATACATTGTGTTTTCATGTTTATGGAGACTTTCCATAGACATAATGATTTTTATACAAACTGTATATCCCTTAAACCTTAAACCATCCCCTAAACTGATCCCAGAAAACTTTATTTTTTTATTTTTTTTAAATCACATAGGCCTAGTATTATTTATAAACTGTTTTCCCCATGGGAACCTAAAAATGTCCCCACATGGACAAGAATCTCGGATATTGCCCTATTCTTTGGATATTTATCCCCATAACAGCCTTTCCCAATTTGTTTTTCTGATCAACTTGCTTACAGTGCTTTTGGGAAATGCAGCCCTCAGCCACACACACACACACACACACACACTCACACACGCACACAGACACACACACACACACACACACACACACACACACACACACACACACACACACACACACACACACACACACACACACACACACACACAAGCGCGTGCGCGCGCGCAGACACACCCACATATTAAATATTTATTTAAAAAAATTGTGTGTTCCACGTTTCAATTGTGTGATATAGTCAATCTTGCACTCATTGATCCCGGACTAAAATTCAATAAATCACTATGTGACAAGTTTTATCTTTATTCTATTACTTGTTATTTTTGGGGTTTTGTGAAAATGGCCAGTTGCTGTCCTCTACAACCAGGAGGATATTGTTGAAATGGCTAAATGTGTTCGATTGGTTTTGAATATTGCTCATGTGCAGAATTATTTCAACTACACATGCAGAATGTAAAGTGCTGCGGCTGGTCAATGAAGACCAGTGAGCATTTTGACAGGAGGATGGAAATCCAACCTCCAAATTCATCTTGAACTGTAAATGAATGGCTACCAGAGAGACTGGATTGAGAGGTTGGGGATGCATGTCTGCAGCAGGTGTTGGAAAGATGCACAATGTTGCTGGCATTTTGAAAATGGACTAATACTTGGGAATCCTGCAGAACACAATGAAGCCAAGAGCAGAGGATCTGCTTGGAGAAGTGTATATTTCTAAAGTCGCTCATGCTCAGAATTTTGGACAGCTTTAAGCAGCCTCCTTAGTATCCTGACCTTAAAGGCATTGAAAAATGCCTTTAGGAAATTATAAACCTGAATTGTGGTAAATTATGCAGGTCTTTCAATGAAGCTTAACTTTGAAGAAGAACTTAATGGGGTGATGAATTGAGAAATCAACTTTCCCATGAGCTTTTGATATATAAAAGGTAATTAATAATAATAATAATTCATTACATTCATATAACGCTTTTCTAGGCACCCAAAGCGCATTACATAGAACGGGGAATCTCCTCAACCACCATCAATGTGCAGTACCCACCTGGATGATGCGACGGCAGCCATATTGCACCAGAACGCTCACCACACACCACCTGATTGGTGGAGAGGAGACCGAGTGATGAAGCCAATCAGGATATGGCGATTATTAGGAGGCCATGATAGACAGGGGCCAGTGGGCAAATTTGGCCAGAATGCCGGGGTTATCGAAGGACATCCTGGGATTTTTAACGACCACAGAGAGTCGGGACCTCGGTTTAACATCTCATCCGAAAGCCGAAAAAGGTCATGGTAATATAAGAATATCCTGTATGTTTCAGAGCTGAAAACGTCCTTGTTAGTCAAAGAAAAGCTTTTATAGTCACCAGGCCTAGAAAACAATCGTGTTCGCATCTTGATGTAATCGACTGACGAAACACCACCTCTAAAGAATAATAAACACGTCTAATTCAGTAGCCCCGCCCACTGACTCATGGAGCTGTACAGTTCGCGCTAGCCAGCAGCAATAAACATGCCGAAGATAGCAAGATATTGCGCTATTCCTGGTTGTGGAAGAACACAGTCACTGCATAAGCTTCCTTCGGATCCTAATTACGAATTACGAATGTGTGGTTGAACTTTATTTTTAATGAAGTTCCAGCTCACGTGGAGAAGACATTTTCACTGCGGAATCACTTGTAAACAAACCAAAGCCGGGGAATCTCAAATAGGGAAATAATATTCCTTTCTTTATCTACGCTGTTCACTCTCTTGACTTGACATTTAAAGTGCGCATGCATTTACGTATGTGGACGCGGTTCGTGCTTATATCCACCGATTGGGCAGGCCATATAATACAAAAATGATATTCCAACCAATCGCTGGTGGATGAGAAATAAATCATTGTGTTTATTTGATAAAGACGTTTATGAGTCCTGTGGTCAAGAGAATCATTCCGGTTGCTGCTTTCAAAACAATCCCTCCCTCACTGAAAACCCTAATAAGTTGATTCAACTCAATTGATTTGAGTAAACTCGTTCCCTCAATTCAATTGAGTAATGGAGTCTCCCAAAACTTGTATATTTAAGTTCACTTAACTTGGTGCTCACGTTCACTGTACTTAAATTGTTAAGTTCACCAAACTGGATACAAAGTTCAGTACACCATGCTGGGTACAACCAATCAAAACTTCCCCATGGGTCCCAACATGCATTGCGGCATGAATAAATTATGAATCGAAATTGTGACTCATTTTCTTTGATTCTTACTATTTTCTTTTACTTTTGCTGTTTTCTTCTGATGTTTTTGTAGCTTGTTTTATGTTCAGAGTCAATCTGTTAATTGGAATTGGAATAAATATCTTTTTTTTTTTTTATTTATTGTCACCATTGTAGAGATTTATACGTGGATTCTTGATGTCTGTGTGTGTCTAACTAATGCCATAGATTATAAATTTGTTTTTTAAAAAAAGTTCAATTACCATAACAGTGAAAGATCTCATGGCTATTGTTATTAATTCTTCAAAACTATTATTAACCGCTTCAACAACGAGAGCATTAGACTCTGTATTCGATCATGGATTCTGCCATTACATGATGATGTTATTATCATCAATGAATAAACAGCATCACATGATGATATTTTCTCTTGACTTTGTGTTCCACAACAAATGTGTCTCACAAACACAAAGCAGCCAGAGAAACACTTATATTACATAAACAAGAGTCAAGAGCCCAACTAAAGCAAACACTTATCTCCATCATGATGACTTCCAATGAAACTATTATTTTAATTAAAACAGAAATAAAGGCAATCTGCTTAGTTATACGTTAGTTCACATATTATTTTTAGGTTTAGTAACTTACGAATTTTAAGAATTTAAGATTGCACACAAAGAAAAAGTCTCCATTTTAATTTGAATCAGCAACAGACGAGGTGAAAAGGACCGCCTTTTGTAAATGTCCTCCAATCAGTGAATTAGTTCTCGTTGCCAGACAGAATTAGCTATTTTAATTACTTATGATTTTGAGTTCATACAACTTGAAATCTTAAGTTTATGTATTTTGTAGGTTAATAAGTTATACTAACTTATATTTGTAAGTTCCTGGACTAAACTAGTAATATCAAGTCAAGATTACTTGATTTGTTTAAGTAAAGACAACATTAGGGTTTACAGTGCTCATGTGAACTAACAGGGGAGCTTGAAGCTCATAAATATGCAAATCTTTGAAATCCCCACCTGCTTCTTCAAGTTCACACCACCAGGTTTCGCAACATGGGAGATCAAACTATTTGCTCGGCTGCACCGCATTTTGTAGCCGCATTCCATTTTGTAGACAACCTATATGAACCACTGCCCCACCTTCCCAGTGAGCTGAGAGCAGTACAGAGCCTGGACCAGTTCAAAGCTGAACTAAAGGCTTTTATGTGTTGATTGTTGATTGTATTCTTCTATAATTTTACTTTTTTGTTATTTTTCCCTTTTTCCATTGTTGCTGGAATAAAAAGTATATTATTATTTTTATTTAATCTTATTCAATCCTAGCCGTGACCATTAACTTCCAAGTCTCCAGTGCGGCACACCCATCAAAACCCAGCATTCAGGAGAGAGCCTCAAAACCAGTGCAGAAAATAGCCTATATTACTTATTAGTTACGTTGTTTTTTAATGTAAAAACCACACAAACGTCATTAGTTGACCTCAGACATTTTTTTATTTAAAAAGTCAGTTCATGACACTTTTAAGGATTATAGGAAAGAAGTAAAGCCCGGCACATGCGCAAAGTTTAGTGAGTCCATGCCCAGGAGAATGGAAGCTGTAATCAAAAACCAGGGAGAACCAACAAACTATTAATTACTGTAGTTTGTTACGGGCTGTGCTCGTAGATAAGCTCACGGAGACGACGGAGAACGATAAACATGGATTTATTTAACAAACTCAGGGAAACATATAACACAGCTAGACATGAATGAGTACCGACAAACACTGAGGGCAAACTGAGGGATTAAATACACAGGAATCAATGAGCAGGTGAATGACAAGGCACAGGTGATTGACATGACTAATTAACTAAACAGGGGAGAAACACAGGCTAAACTAACAGAGACAAGACATGCATACATGTAACAGTTATTGTATGCTTTATTTCCTGTGATTTTTTGCATAATATAATAAAACTGTAAAATGTGTCAAACAAATAGTTTAGTTTGTCGTTTTCAAATTAACATTGATTTATATATACATGTATAAGTACATGTAGGCCTATATGCGAGATGCACAGTATATGACCATTATTTAGTCTAAAAGCGTGAAAAAAAATAACACTTTTAAAAGAAGAAGTGAGAATGTGCAATAAGAAGTGAGAATGTTTCTGGCTTTGATATTCATGCTTGCATGACAACCTCCCATTTACTTCTCTCCTCAAAATATGTCTTCTTTACACCCTAACAACAAACTTGCACAGACATGTTTTTTCATTTCTTAGCTGTTGTCCTCGGCAGACGAGCTGTACAAAACAGTGTGTCAAAAGAAACAGGTAAAGTTAGTCTGATGATAATAAATCTGGAAATACAGTTAAGGTGGTGCCCCTCCACCTCTTCAGTACAAGTTCCAACAAAGTGTACGTGTAAGCCAGCAGTATACTTTATAATGGAAATCTTAAATGTAACTACATGTGATTAACATGTGATTTTTGATCATATTATTTTAATACAAATATATTTTTCATATATTTTATATTAATTTCTAATCACACTAATAACAACTGTCTTTCATGGATTAAAAACTATTTCAGTTAAGCTTATGCAATTAAAATATAATCAGCATTACTGCTAAGCACAACACTATAAAAACTATAAAAACTTCCATATCAGTGTTCTAGAGGCATGTTTTAAATGTTATTATTGTTTTCTAAGAAAGAACATTCCTATTTTACACACACATACCTTGAATAGTAGATTATTTGATAAGCATTCAATGTTAATTGCACAGTATATCTTTTAAGTTTGATTTGTATTTGACCTGAAGTTACCTTGTATCTTTTTGGCAAGGTACTGAATATTGTCTTTGATCAGAACCCAACCTCAGTTCTTCAAAATTGAACAGAAGGATGGCATTCTTGCACTGCTTGCAAGAGCACAGTAAACCCAACAGATGTCTGTGATATATATATATATATATATATATATATATATATATATATATATATATATATATATATATATATATATATATATATATATATATATATATATATATATATATATATATATATATATATATATGTTTGATATGAAAGGGATAACGTACAGTCGGACATTATAGCATTATATATATATATATATATATATATATATATTTGTTTTTTTTTTTTTTTTTTTTTTTTTTTAAAAGGCACATGAAGTATTGATTTGATTTAAATTATTATACGTGAGAAGACATCCAAGGAACACTTTGCGTTGGAGTCCGGTTGCATAAACGGCTAAGACTAGTTTATCAAGTTAGTCATCAATTTATTTTTCTTTATGACTGTTTATAACTTTTTTGAGTCCATTACATAAAAATGTAGATTGGTCTAACTGGATACCGAAAAGTAAGACCATTGACTAACTGCTTTACTAGATCTTAAGACAATGTCTTAGCATAAAGTGTTCATGCAACTAGCCCCTGATCAATCCAGTTAATGTTGTGATAATTTCTTGCAATAACTTTATCCCATTTATTCCACGGCTACACAATAAAAAAATAAATACACAGAAACTGGCCATGCATATTGGCTATGGCTAGAAACTGGCTATGACCATGCAATTGGCAGTGATTCCCTGGACAACAGTCATTATGAAGAAATATGTGCAAAATCAGAATCAAGCATTCCATGTAATAAGTTAATTAATAAAGCCGCCAATTCAGTTCTGTCAGTTTTCTTAGGATTGATACACGAGTCACTCACTCATTTCTTTTATATAATGCCGTTTAGTCGGTTAGATATGTTTCAAACAGTGGAGTGACTGTGCCATCTTTCCATTCAACCAGGATCTCGCCTCTCTGGATGGAGGGGGACTGAGCAGGTTTCATTAGGTGTCGGGTAAGAGGGGCTCTCTCACTAGGCACCGGCGACCCCGGCTGACTGGCCTCCCCTGTCGGAGTGTAAGATTTCAGCACCACCACAGTCTTCTTCCTCCTGTGTGTGATCAGGTTGGAATCCGAAGACAAGATATAAATCAGCTAATCATGAAGGAGGAAAACTTGTTACTGAGCCTTTCCTTGTTATGAAACTGATTTCAATCAGCATGTTCACACAGATCAGTTTCATAACAAGAAAAAAACACATCAATGCCCTCTCTACTTACATATGTCAAATTAAATGCTGGCATTCAGAGTAACAAGACCTTGTTATTTACCAAAAATAAGAAGAATCTTACCTGTTCTGGTAAATGTTAAGAGTGAGGATCACAAGGCCAAGTAACAGGGCCAAACTGCTTAGAAGCAACATTGTCATTTTCCAGCCCGTTCCTGTTATTAAAAATGTTATAGAACATCACCAACTAATAATCACTTCTTTTTTTACCCATTACCAGTTAGCTATTTTCTGTATTTGCACTCATTTTCTGGCAGTAATTTTTCGCTAGCCCATGACCAAAGACATGGCACTGTGTTTGGGTTTCCTCTCCTCTGCCGCCCTCATGTGGACATAAAACAAAATAGGCCTAACTGTTCCTGGAAATGTAATGTTTTGAATATTTGATTGTTTATATCCTATTTCGTGACCGAAGCTAAAACAAATCAAACTTTCTGAAACAGATGAGAACTTACCATAATCTGTTGTAAACACATTAACAGAAGGGTCCCTAGGCTCTACACTTCTTTGAGGTCCAGTCGATGCCTCTGAAGTCTGTGTTGCTTCAGTGGACTTTGCTTGAAAGGTCTGGCCATTATTCCCAGCTTAAGTGAAAAAAGAAAAAGATTACACACTTACGCAACATAGCATAGTCATTATTAGAAGCAAACCAGACAATGTACACACAGAGATCCCGTGCTTTTTTACCAATCAATTTCACTCGTTCATGGCTGCTGCATAAGCATATTGTTTTATTGTTTTACAGAGATTTTTGGAAAGGAATTCTATTTTGCATGTCAGATGATAATAATAAATAATAATTTGTTACAATTATATAGCGCTTAAAGGGGGGAATGTCCTCAATGCCACTATTGTGCAGAATCCACCTGGATGATGCGACGGCAGCCATATTGCGCCAGAATGTCCATCAGACAGAGGAGACCAAGTGACGAAGCCAATCAGTATATGGGGATGATTAGGAGACCATGATGGACTGGGGACTATAGGGAAATGTGGCCATGATGCCTGGTTTACACCCCTACTCTGTTTCCGAAGGACATTTGGGGATTTTTAATGACCAGAGAGCCAGGACCTGGGTTTAATGGCTAATCCGACGGTGCTTGTTACACTATAGTGTTCCCATCACTATACTGGGGTGTTAGGACCCACACAGACCACAGGGTGAGCTCACTAAAACCAGTAGCTCCTAGTTTCCCCAGTTGGTCTCCCATCCAGGTACTGACCAGGCTCAGCCCTGCTTAGCTTCAGTGGGAAACCAGTCTTGGGCTACAGGGTGATATGGCTAATGGCTAGCAAGGTATCAATCCTTTTTAAGATATGTAAATTAGTCATTCTAATGAATACAATAATAATTCATAATAATATAATGGTAACACTTTACAGTACGGTTTCATTAGTTAACTATACATTAGTTAACATTAACTAATAATGAACTGCACTTCTGCAGCATTGATTAATCTTTATTAATGTTAATTTCATTTACTAACACATTATTAACGTCCAAAGTTGCATTTGTTAAAGTGAATTAATGCACTGTGAACTAAAAATAACAAACAATGGATGACTGTTTCTTGTTAACGAATTACAAATTAACAAAAGCTCATGGTTATTTCCTACACTGTAAAAAATTATTTAGAAAAAAAGTTACCTGGTTGCCTTAAAATTTTGAGTTCATTGAAATTAAAAATTTAAGGTAATACAATGAAATTTTTTTGAGATTCGACAACCTTTATTAAAAGATTATTAAAATATTTTGTAAGCATATTGGGTAATTGTGTGTTTTATTTCTGATGACGCAGTGAAACATGCCAAATAGTGCTATTTTCATGATTTATCAAAATTTTTATGTGGTTTAGATACAATAATATTTTGAGTTTCTATTTATTAAACAAATTTCCTTCATTGTATCAACTCAAATTTTTTATTTCAATAAACTCAAAATTTCAAGGCAACCAAGGTTACTTACGTTTTTAAGTTAAACCAACAAAAAACAACAATATTTTTTTTACAGTGTATTAGTTAATAAATTAACTAATGTTAACAAGTGAAACCTTATTGTAAAGTGTTGCCAAAATAACTTATCTGTGTCAACCTGAGATTTGAGTTTGGCTGAACTGAGCTAAAAAAAAAAAAAAACATCAATGAACATATTACACTTCCTTGCCTGGAATTCACCATTTCAATATTCTGATATTTCCAGATTCTCCAATACTGTGAGGACTCTGGTATTGGACAAGATGGAGAAAAAAAAGAAAAAGAAAAACACACACAGAAGATGATATGGTCTGGTATGACAGGAGTGTCCCTCAAGATACATTCAGCAGAATTCTGTGGAGTAAAACTGAAGAGGTGGATGAGATGTCATTAATCAAAATGATGGGATGATGGAATGCAACACAAACGCCAAATCTTACTCTCTTACAATGCCAATAGCGAATCTGAGTGAGGATTCGGGGTCCAGTTGAAAGTGTCTGCTGAGACTCTGTCAGCACACTCTGGCCGTGATGGGTGCTGTCTGTATCCTCGCATACCGTTTGATTAGCCATTGTCCTCCACTTGCTGCCTTTCCCGCGATCTTTGGAAAGGAAGACCTTTGAGGAATCGTGACGTACGCACAGGTGCAGACCCTTGCCGTGTAATGTCAGGAGACCCTTTTTAGAGCAGCTCCAGGTCTGGCCTTCACGATCTTCCTCCTCAGAGCTGCAAGCTTGCAGCCAAACACTCTCATGCTCCTGGATCCTGGGTGCAGTTAGGCACCCGCCAGTCTGCGGGTTGCTGAGAGAGCGTGTCTCTGGGTTCCAGTGCCACTCTTGTTGAGCTGAATCTGCCCTGCACTCTTCTAGGGTTAACCTACTGTTGCCTTGATCTTCATTTACCTGTACACACTTTCTCAGCTCTTCATTTCTGATCATGAGTCCAGCAACTTCTACAAGAGAAAATAGATATTATTGTAGCTTATAATACTTAAGTGCACATTCATATTGCAAATATGGACAGTATGTGCTAAAATACATGTTTAAATAATGCATCAAAACCTCACATACATCTGTTGCTAACAGCATTACAAAAAACTTAGATGCACAATACTTGAAGTTAGAAGACCATCCTTATAATAACATATTTACCAATTAGTATACACAAAAAGTTATTTCTTAAGTCAAGCCTTTTAAGACGGGAAGTTTCTGAAATACATGAAATTTGGCGATACTGATAAATAGCCTATTGTTTGTCAACAAATGCGATTTGTTCTTTGTTACCAGTAATATACAATTATTTTTAAACCACTGAAATAAAGATATCTTGTTGATATTTCGTATATTTTACAGTTCTTTACCTTCAAAAGACAGTGTTGTGAGAAGAACAAAAGAGCAGAATCCTCTCCAAACTATTTCCATCACCGCGGCTATATGGCGCAACAATAATACCAATTATAAAATATTAGACTTTCAGGTTACAGTTATGAGCTCTTCTGATGCAAATAGAGAAAAAAAAAATTCTCACCGCGACTGATATCCCCATAAACAGAAAGTGAAGAGCGACAGTGTTGATCCACCCATAAGCAAGTTGAAAATGTAGCGCCACAGATTTTCACTTGAAAGAAGTCTGAAAATTTATGGTGCATGAAGCGCAAAGTGTTCAAAGAGTGAGTGCAGAATACTAATTCACGAGATACGATGAAAGGCAATTAAGTAGGCAACTATGTTGGGGGAAAGACAGTAAACCTAAGGACATCACGATGACAACAACAATCAGCTATTGTGCACATTAGCTATGATTGCATATTAATGTAAAAGGTTGGTATTTTCAACATCATCAAACAATAACAGTGAGGGAAAAGTTAACTGTAATCTATAGAAGATGTAAAGAGAGTGATCATTTTATGAGACTCAACAATCTGAATGGCATTCCATTCAAGCTGAGATGACAGAGCTTCTGTTCCCGTTGCTGTGTTGTTGCTAAGTTGGCGTCGACAGAGTCAGGCGGTATTTAAAAAGAATGAGAGTGTGAGCACTTTTACAGAATTTTCCCACCTATTTGTGTTTGGTGCTGACAGAGTAAAATAATGCTACAAAATCGCTTTTGAAAAAGAATTAAACACCTTTACTATAAAAGCATATGCTCTATACTTTGAGGTGATTTACTGTATATTTGTACAACTCCTATTATTTTGCTAACAGAATAGTATGGTTGACAGTGAGAAGAGCATGTCTGGGGTCATCATCACAGGTCTCAGTATAAGTCCAAGACAATTGTCATCATACCAGACAAAATTCAGACGCAGGTATGATCCATAAAAACATAACAACAAAGTGAGGATATTTGTCTATTTTGACTGAGAGTGGAACACAACTTTATGCTGTATAGCCTACAACATCCTGCAGATGATGAGTTTTCTCAATTAATGTTATTATATAATCTGAATTACTGTAAATGCCCTTTCAGATTGGGGTCAGTAACTAATTTGGCAGTCTTCTTCACATGTTCAAAAGATGGCCCTTAGCCTCCTCTCTCTCTGATGGCCATCTTTTTACATAATGGGGCCCATGCTCTCTACTTTCACAAGCTCCATACCCACAACCTCTCTGACAGGCCTCTTGTAGGCCTACACAAAGTCATTCATTTGTTCCTCTCCCTATAACTGTCTGCAAAAGCACACAAATGGCTACTTTGTGGTAAGCAATGAGGTTATTGTGTTTTGTTACATACTGCACCTTTTTATCATATTTTTATTCATTGCAATTTCAGATTTTGCATTTTGTATTTTGGTTTTATAAAAATGCTGTGCTTAAGAAACACATTCTGCTCAGGTCTTTCAGAAGGAGGAACCTTTGTACCTCCCACAGAGTGATAACAATTAGATCTTTCACAACTGAATATCACAAGAGATTTTGATATCTGTATGTAGGAGGGTTACAGGCCTCTTGTTTGTCAATGTTCAGAAAAAAGTGAAATGGAGATGAGCTAATCTTAATTTTTTTATTGGCAAAAAACATAATATGAGGTTTTGTTTATTTGAAAAAAATTAAATCTGTATATTAACCCTTTCACGCATATAGGTCAGTGGAAAGCTATTAAAAGCCATGGTTGCACATAAACCGCTACAGTGGACTCTGGTGTATGACACTGCCACCAAGTGGCAAGCCTTTGTGTGTGGAATTTTGTTCTCCAAACCAATCAGGCCAGGGCCCAAAATAAAGGCTGTATATTTTTGCAAGTAGTTTAGAAGGTGATGATCTGCTTCCTCTTCATCAGAAGGCTGTGCTTCCCTCATCCGACTCAGAGAGGATGGTGTCAATTAATGTGCCATCTTCTTATGCGGTTCACATCTGTCAACCAGTGTTCTCTTACTCCTCCAGACATTTTTATATAGTACCCTCAGTTCTCTCAAAATACCTCCCTCAGTATCAGGAATGATTTATTGTGGGATCTCTGGCTTGTTCTTGCACACAGTTCCAACCATGGTCAATTTTCTCTGAAGAAGCTCTATGCCAAATGCATACGATGTGAAGAAATAATAGTGTTCCCTGCTCTCTGGAGAGCAGCTGTCACTTGGAGTACAATGTGTCTGCCCTGATTTCTTGCAGGCTGCGCCCCAGTTTGCTGTGTAGACTTGCATATTTCAGTTATAGTTTGTACTAACATTGCAGGCAGACAGATTATGCAATATTTTACAGGTTTATTTGTATTAACTTTTCACCCATTTCCTCCATCTGTTACTAACAGCTTGTTGTGTTCTCTCCTGTCAGATCTTGTTTCTTTGACATCAAATTGGATGACCCTTGAGCATTTTTGACAATTGTACAATGGCAGGGTACATCAAAATATTACCCTCCCTGATTCTGCATGCCATAGACTACTTGTGGATTTATTGTGAGATTTGTAAACACCAGCAAACTTGAGCAAACCAATGCTTTTATATTAGTCAATATCAATCCATCCTTCAGCAAATAGCCTACAGCAAACACAAATATGTCATGTCAAACATATTTAAATCTTTAATTTAATCTAAAAATAACTTGATGACTTAAATGGTTATGAACAACCCCCACTGTTACATCTTGGTACAGAAAGGTACAATGGGGGAACAGAAAGGTACAAAAATTACAGACTGCATATTATCATTAGGCCTATTTACAGTTTTTCTCAGTCACTTTGGTACATTTCTCACATCACTATTTACATTTGCACAACAGTTAGCTCAACCTCCGTAACATTAAGTAATTTGTGCACATCATAGCAGTTTCTCATTCCTTCCAATAAATTGCAAATGCTTTTGGACATGCATCATTGCTTTCATACAACTCTCATGTCAGTCAAAATTAACTGTATTTGTGAATGCTGAAGAGTCATTCCACATAAAACGAATAGTCCTCATTTAATTGCTTGAGTCATTACATACAAAATGTTTGAACTAGTTGTCAAATCTGTAAAGCTATAGTTTTCCACAAAAAAAAAAAAAAAAAAAAAATATATATATATATATATATATATATATTTTTTTTTTTCTTCTTTCTTTTTTTCTTCTTTCCTGAATATGTCTCATAAATTGAAAAAAAAAATATCTCAGGTGAATCTCAACTTTCACTGAAGAGAAGGGGTGTGTGAAGCATTAGTTCTATTTGTATGTTCAGTTCCATGTACTGCAGTATTTTTTACAGCTGTTGCACAGCAAAGTTTATGTTTGTTGTAAATAATTGCAAAATGCTGTGAACAATTTAGAATTGAAAAGAACATATTCAGTAAAAATGTGAAATATATATTCAGTGCATTGCTCAGTTACCTCACTAAATACAGTAAAATGTAACTGCTGTATTTTTCAAATGGTTTTGCAAATAGCTGTCTTGAGCATTTCAGATAGTGTCACCAATATCTGCCTTTTTATCTGCATTGGACAACATTTACAGTCATAATGAAAACATGACAAAGCCATTTGACATCTTGTTCATAAAAAATAGTGTCAGGACTTTTCATCTTGATGACACTGACACTTTCATTGACGCCTATAGGCTACTTGCTTTTGAGGAATGAGCTATCCATTTAAAGCAAGTGACATGCTTTTGCAAGTTATAGGTTTTGCAGTTTGTACTAAATTGTTTTGAGAACTGCATTAACTGGAGTGCAAATATAAATAGCGATGTGAGAAATACACCAAAGTGACTGAAAAAAACTGTAAAAAAAAAATAAAAAATAAAAAAAAAATAAACTCAAAACTTTAGCAGGGTAAGTAGATAATGATTATAAATCCAATATTTTTTCCCAAACAATAAAATAATAATAATAATTATATATATATATATATATATATATATATATATATATATATATATATATATATATATATATATATATATATATATATATATATATATATACATATATATATATATATATATATATATATATATATATATATATATATATATATATATATATATATATATATATATATATATATATATATATATATATATATATCTCGTAGATAGATCTGTGCGCTGTGCGTCACTCCGTGTACCGCAGATAATTGTGACGTTCTACACACGTACACATGTCTGCTCCGTCACTATGGCTGCAAGAGACGCGAGATGGTGGTGAGACCTTGCTTAAGTACAAATAGAAAAAAATATCCAGTATACCTGTATCCGACGTTCAATGGTCTAATAACAGGCGAAACTGAGTATATTTATTTCCATATTAGGAGTCATTTTATTCAGTATTTGCACTGAAACGGAGAGGATTGACAGGAGAACCCATCAGTAGCCTTCATTCAGGTCGAATTCTGCTAGAATTATCTGTTAAACGGGCGATTAACGTTACATGGTAAATAATAATGTCCGCGTTAATTAAATTTCAGTGTGTTGTTAATAAAAAATAAGCTGTATTTTAAATTTCACATCTTGCCGCGTTGAACCAGTCTGGACATAGGCTAACGTTACCTAACTTAACGTTACAGCTAAAATCCGATTTAGTGTTGGTTTGAACAGCACTGCTAATTCTCAAGAAACTCGCAGGATTCACAATTGTCCAAATGTGTTTGAACTGATTTTAAAGCCCTAAGTTACTTCGTATTTCAGAAATTTAACACACCAAAAAAATCATACTCCAAAAAATGGCGAAAATGTACCACAAAGAGAAAAGCATTCCGATAAAGAGCAGCGCGTCCGCGCTCTACAACAACTTGAGCGTCCTGCGCATCGCGCCGCGCTGCCTCACCTATTTCACGGTGGTCCACGCCAACGTGGTAAACATGGTCAGCGCCTCCTGGGACGGGCTGAACTATTCCCACCGACAGCTGCAATCTAAAGAGGGCAACGTGGCCACCAGCTCCTCACTCATCATGCAGGTAAGACTAAAGTACCATTTGAGTTCTAATAATCACTGTTGATTATCTTTGCTTGCTGACACTATTTCAACACTAGCTTTTTAAACTGATTTTTGTCTGACAGGCAGCCTGGTGTGTGCTGCCCTCAAGAGATCTCCTTGTGCTCACTTCTCAGAAAGGAATCCAGGTGGGTCAAATGTTATGCCGTGTTTTAAACGCATGGGAAACATGGCTTAAACTATGTTTATTCATCAGATGTATGAATCAGATGGATCGATTATGGTCTATTGGCATGCTCTGGACACACCGGAGACCCCCACAGGTCAGTGCACACATGTGTCTGTAAATAAATTAAATGTGTTTATTCTTTTTCAATCTTTCATTTGCACCTAATTTTAAAAAGAACTTGTGGGTAACTGCACACCATATAAAACTGACATTATCTATTGTAATTTACCAGCTAAGGCAGTGTTTGCCCGAGGGATTGCAGCAGTGCGGGAAAAATACATTTGTGTAGGTAAGTGGCTTCATCTTTGATACAGAGTAAATATCTGTCTCTTCTAAGCAAGCCGCTAATATACAGTGGGTACGGAAATTATTCAGACCCCCTTAAATTTTTCACTCTTTGTTATATTGCATTTAATTTTTTCTTTTTTAATAAATTTGCAAAAATGTCAACAATTCTGTGTTTTTCTGTCAATATGGGGTGCTGTGTGTGTACATTAATGATAAAAATAAAAAAGCAAATTACTGCAATATAACAAAGAGTGAAACATTTAAGGGGGTCTAAATACTTTCCGTACCCACTGTATTTCCTTAGTATGTATACTAAAGGTGTCCATTTCCATTCCTCTCACTTATTTCAGGGGTCTCGTCTGGCTCAGTGCTGGTGTTTGACGTTCCCAGTAAAGGCAGTAACATCACCCTGTCTGAAGTTTTGGAGGAACACAAGGAGGCCATTACAGACATGGCCTCTGAGTGCTCAGGCAATCTGGTATTAACTCATAGCAACTTTCATGTTACAGTATATTTGTAAACTATATGGCAAATGCTGTTTTTAGGGGTTTTATTTCTCATGTTTGGTTCAGTTGGTTTGGTTCAGTGGCTCAAATGTTTTTATATTTAATTGGCTCTTTTTTTCAGGAGTGCATTGCTGATTTAGTTAGTGCAGATGACTCTGGCCTCCTCTGTGTGTGGAAATCAGGAGACGATTTTCAACTGCTCAACAAGATCCCTGGTTTTGAGTATGTTAGGAAGTAACACTCACTATACAAGAGACAATATGTTTAAATCATGACAATGGGTTTCATTATTTAAAAGTATATTACCAAAATCCTCAAAGTTTCCTCTGGATTTGGAAAACATAGTTAAAGGGATAGGTCACCCAAAAATTTAAATTATCCTAAGATTTACTCAAGCCATCCTGGGTGAATATGACAATCTTCCTTCAGACGAATACAATAGTTATATTTAAAAATGTCCTGGCTCTTTCAAGCTATATAATGGCAGTGAATAGCAGCCCAAAATTTGAAGCCCAAAAAGTGCATCCTTCCATTATAAAAGTGATCCACACAGCTTCAGGGGGTTAATGAAGGACTTCTGAAGCAAAGCAGTGGGTTTTTGTAAGATAAATATCCATATTTAACATGTTATAAAGTAAAATATCTAGCTTTCTGCCTTCTGTATTCAACTTACGAAAAAAACATAACTTGTGCGACAATGACGTCAAAGGTAGCATGAGAATTTTGAACTGTGAGAGGCGTTACGCTTCTTCGTAAGTTGAATATTGAAAGCGGTTTTGCCGGAAGCTAGATATTTTACTTTATAACATGTTAAATATGGATATTTTTCTTACAAAAACACATTGACTCGCTTCAGAAGCCTTTATTATAGCCAGGTGGATTACTTTTGTTTATCAGTGAAATTTATATATAACTAATTAGATAATTAATTAATTCTGTGATATATATTATGGTAAGTGTATTTAAAATCCAGTGTTGGTTTGCCTAAAAGAAAAGAAAATGAACCATTTAATGAATACAAAAACTTAAATCAGAACAACTTTACAAACAATTTACTCAACTTATTCTGTCTGTGTTTCATGAATGATACCAATACATCATTATAGTACATATATTAATAAAATGTGTATCTTCTCTCAGCACGAGTTGTTCTTCAGTAAAACTATGGAAGGGCACAGTCATTGCCGGCTATGGGACGGGACAGATCCGTCTGTATGAGGCGGTGACAGGTATACTGCATGCAGAGGTCAATGCTCATGCACGCTGGATTTACTCATTGGACATTGCCCCATTCACTGGCCTGGTGAGAACAGATGTATACATTACAGTCTGTGCTGTATGTCTTACAATTAATGTATGGATCATTACATACTGTATATGCACTTTGAGTCTAGTAATCATATATGTTTTGAGCACAAAAAGGCTTAATTAAGAAGTTTTTGTATTAAGATGTATTTTTAAAACAATAAACTCATATACTGATATTGTTTCCCTTTGTTTAATGATAAAGCTACTCTCTGCAGCAGAAGACTCTTGGGTTAGAGTGTGGCATCTGAGCTTGACCCAAGAGACTAACAGTGTAGAGGTAAAACCCTTCATAGACACACACACACACACTGTCATTCAAAATCTGGGGTCTGTTTTTTTAAATATCTTTTTTATTCAGCAAGATGCATTACATTGATCAAAAGTTAAATTAAATACATTTACTATGTTATTTATATATCAAATAAATGCGGTTTTTGCCTGAACTTTCTGTTCTTCAAAGAATCCTGAAAAAAATTTATAACAGTATGCACAAAAAATATTAAGCAGCACAACCATTTTCAACATTGATGATGATAAGAAATGTTGCCTGAGCAGCAAATCAGATCATATTAGAATGATTGCTAAAGGATCATGTGACTGAAGACTGGAGTAATTGCTGTAAAGCTTTGCCATCAAAGGAATTAATTACATTGTAGTAAAATTTACTCAAATACACAATTATTTAGGGGCCAAGTACCGAAGGTGCGAAGGTACCTATTGAAACCGTTAGCGTTCTTCTTCTTCTTCTTCTTCTTCTTCTTCTTCTTCTTCTTCTTCTTCTTCTTCTTCTTCTTCTCCTTCTCCTTCTCCTTCTCCTTCTCCTTCTCCTTCTCCTTCTCCTTCTCCTTCTCCTTCTCCTTCTCCTCCTCCTCCTCCTCCTCCTCTTCTTCTTCTTCCTCCGCCGCTCTGGAAGTCTATGGCAGCCCAGAGGCCAGTCTGAGCTGTAAATATAGGAAATTTGAAGTCTCTAACTCAATCCCTCTAGCGCCACCACCTGTCCAAAGTTTCACTCATGTTTATGCTTATAACTTTTGACCCCTAAGGGATAGAAACAAAATTCTCCTCTGATTCCTTGGCTCAAGCCGATTCGATTGCACCCTATGATGTCTTTTTCCCGTATGCAAATTTTCCTGCCATTTTGAATTTTCTGAAAAACCTACTTTTTCGAACTCCTCCAAGGCCGTTGCTCCGATTTCCACGAAAATTGAAACAGATCATTTTCAGACCATGTTGACAAAAAGTTATGGAATTCAAGTTGATTCGTCAAATTGTTTTTAATAAACGTGCAAACAAATTTTATGTAGCGTGAAAAAACATGAAAAAACACACTTAAGGCTATATCTCCACAACGCTTTATCGTATTCAAACCAAACTTGGTACATGTCATCACAAGCAAGAATTGAAGCAACATGCAGCGTTTCGGCGCAGCGCCACCTACTGGTCCGGAGATACGAAAAATGCCTATTTTGGAATATAACTTCTGAACCGTTTATCCAAAAATCATAAAATTGGTATCATTACATTCAGGGTGTCATGCCGAGTCGACCGATATCCAATTTTACCATGTCGGCCATTTTGGATGTTGGCCATTTTGAATTATGTGCTAAAATGCTGTATTTTATGAACGCATGAACAGATTGTTACGAAACTTGGTATGGGTCACCACCACAATGCCCCGAAGTAGCCTGAGAAGTTTCGAAACAGAGCCACCTAGTGGATCATTTTTTTCTCCAAACGCTTATAACTTTGGGTGTGGTTCAAAATTTTGGATGGGAGTAACTTTTTTGGTCTCCTGAATCCTTGCCGAGTCCAACGATACAACACTTGCCAGGTTTCGGCATATGGTTTGCGCAGCGTTGTAATTTAGCGCTTAAAAAACATTTGCTGATATCTTCGAAACAGCTAGTCCGATCGAGACGAAACCAGCCACAGAAGTTCGAAAACATAGGTCGATAGCTATATGCTAATCCCCAAATCTCAAAATATTGATAGTAAGGGGTAGTAAAATCCAATCAAAGTCAGGTGTCAGTCATTTTTTTATGTGTTTTTTCATATAAATGTCTATAACTCCAAAACAAAATGAGATATTTTCACCAAACTCGACACACATATGTATGGGCTCACTATGAGGACACATAAAAAGATTGGTTTTGTGGGATTGTGCCTCTTGGTGGCGGTTTAATAAAACAAAACATGAAATTCCCATTGACTTCAATGCAGTATTATAGTTTAAAATGCTAATGCTATAATTTACGAATGCATTAGCCTATCAATACAAAACTCGGTATGTGTCTTCCGCTCTATGTTCCAAAGGTACTCAAAAAGTTTCGGCCACCTTGTGGTCAAAAGTTGTAATAAAATGTACAGAAATACGAATAACTTTTGATTAAATTAACCCATTGCAATGAAACTGGTCACAATACATTCAATGGCTCATGCCGAGAACATGGATACCAATTTTGCCATATTTTGCAAACCTATCTTTCCTCCATCTTGTTGTTTGTTAAAAACCTACTTTTTCAAACACATCCGAGAACGTTTGTCCGATTTTCACCCAAATTTAACTGTATCGTCTTCAGACCATGCCGACAAATTCTTATGGATTTCATGTTGATAGACAAAACTGTTTTCATATACCACTGCAACAGATTTGAGCCATGATGCAAAAATGACTCTTGAGGCTGTATCTCTGCAATGCTTTGACATATTGACACCAAACTTTGCATGTGTCATTGTCACCTCAATCTGACTACACCACATCAGTTTCGTAACAGTGCCACCTATTGGTCGAAAGTGATAAACCATTAAATCATTATTATTGACTGTATTTAAAATTGCACTGCTATTTTGCCTAAAATCAACTTAATAAGTCTTTAATGGCTCATTGTTGCAGTTGGTTTGACACTTCCAGCCATGCTGGCATGTCTTGTCTTCTTCTTTGCGCTTGGCCCCGATAATGGCTGCTTGCAGATATATTTTAAATTGTAATAGTATTTCACAATATTTCTGATTCACTGTATTTTTGATCAAATAAATACAGCCTTTCTGAGCATACAATACTTTCAAAGACATCAACCCCAAACTTTTGAACAGTGTTGTACATGCATTTTGCACAGTTTTGTTAAAGCTCTAGCAGTTAATGAAAACATTTGACTTGATATTTTTGTTCCGGAGTATTCAGCTTTGCAAAGTACTTTATGTGTGTTCATCTGATTTCAAATACACATTTCTCTGCCCTTTCTAGATTGAGCACATGTACAATGAGTGTGTGATTGACACACAGATCTGTGGAGCCAAGTTCTGTGATGGGGACGGCTACGCATTTGCAGTGACCGGCTATGACTTGAGTGAGATCATCCGCTACACGCAAGCCTAATCAGCATTACATCATGCACTGGTTATGTGAGGATCACCTGCAGCAGGAAGGTTATGTCTTGACAAAACATGGGTGAATAAATTGGTGTGCATGATAGGCAGGGTCAGGGTGGAGTGAATGTTTTCTTAAAACTGAAGCCACTGCCTGAGATTGCCTAAAAAGCCCCACTTAAACACTAGGATGCTGTGATTAGTATGTCTACATGACTGACAGTTGTACTGAAAACAAAAGTACACTTTTGTGCTCTGATATTGAAGTAAAATGCAAAACGAGAACATGTAGATCACCTTCTAATCAGGGCAAAGTTTCAATACAAGCAAATGAAAGAAGAGGTAGTTCTGTTGATGTTTTGCTCCTTACATCATTTGTTTAGTAAATGTATTTATAGGCAAGTCATCATATTTATGGTTCAGAACACAGAAATGATTAAAATAGTCTTTATTTAATATGTACTATTATAAATGATAAATACTGCAGAGGCTATTTTACCCCAAAGGGAATTATAATGTTCTTTATATTTTTCTTATAGCCATAGAAAAATCACATTGTATCTAGATAGTTATTTCTTATGATAGTTATTCTAAGTTATGTTAACTTATGTTAAAGCAAATATTTTATACTTAGTTTTTGTTATTTTCTGTTTCATTGTAAGCATTTGTCAGTGACAGTACAGCAGATTATTAAAAAAAGATTTTGCTCATTTACTGTGGTGTGGCTTATTTACTGTGGCAATTAGAGATGTGTACCAGTAGATGGCAATAGATCTTATATCTTTAATGTTTTTTTGAAACATTTTGAACATTTGAGATCAAAATGCAATGAATACTGAATGTACACACCCACTTACACACCCACACACAGGCTGCATTTATTTGATATAAAACAACAAGTAATATTGTGAAATATTGTTAAAATGTAAAATAACTTTTCTAGAATATATTTTTAAATGGAATTTATATTTGTGATGTCAAAACTGAAATGTCTTAATCATTACTTCAGTCTTCAGTTACACATCCTTATGATGATTTGATGCTTAAGAAACATTTATGATTACTATTAATGTTAAAAACATTTTTGATTAATTTGAAAATTCTAAAGAAAGGCTTTTATTTGAAATAGAATCTATATATAACATATCATAGAACATCCAGCACACATTCCTTTTTGATCCACATTCCTTCAAAATGTAAAACTACAATTCGATTCCAAATAAGTTGGGAAACAAATTGTGATTAAAAAAGGAATGCAATAATTTACAAATCTCATAAACTTGTATTTTATTCAAAATAGAATACAGATAACATAAATGTTGAAAGTGAGACATTTTGAAATCTCATGCCAAATATTGGCCCATTTTGAATTTCATGAGAGCTACACATTCCAAAAAAGTTTTTGAGTTTTGAGAGGATCACCAATTTCCCCAATGCTGCGGGAGAAATAATGGAGCCATATCAGAAACGAGTTTCTCTGAGAAAAATTGCAAAGAGTTTAAAGTTATCATCGTCTTCAGTGCATAATATCATCCAAAGATTCAGAAAATCTGAAACAATCTCTGTGTGTAAGGGTCAAGGCCGGAAAACCACACTGGATGCCTGTGATCTTTGGGCCCTTAGACGGCACTGCATCACATACAGGAATGCCACTGTAATGGTAATCACAACATGGGCTCAGGAATACGTCCGGAAAACATTGGTGAACACAATCCACCGTGCCATTCACCATTACTGGCTAAAATTTTATAGGTCAAAAAAGAAGCCATATCTAAACATGATCCAGAAGTGCAGGCATTTTCTCTGGGCCAAAGGCACATTTAATTCAGCCCTTAGTTCTGAAGCCTACATCTCTGATAGTATGGGGTTGCATGAGTGTGTGTGTGACATGGGCAGCTTACACATCTGGAAAGGCATCATCAATGCTGAAAGGTATATCCAAGTTCTAGAACAACATTATGCTCCCATCCAGACGTCGTCTCTTTCAGGAAAGTCCTTGCATTTTTCAACATGACAATGCCAGATCACATACTGCATCATTTACAACAACATGGCTGCGTAGGAGAAGGATTCGGGTACTGAAATGGCCAGCCTGTAGTCCAGATCTTTCACCCATAGAAAACATTTGGTGCATCATAAAGAGGAAGACGTGACAAATAAGACCTAAGACAGTTGAGCTAAGCCTGTATTAGACAATATTTTCTATTCCTAAACTTAAGCAACTTGTCTCCATAGTCCTCAGACGTTTTCAGACTGTTATAAAAAGAAGCGGGGATGCCACACAGTGGTAAACATGCCCTTGTCCCAACTTTTTTTTTAATATGTGTTGATGCCATGAATTTGAAAATCAACTTATTTTTCCCTTAAAATTATTAAGTTAAAAAATTTGATATGTCATCTATGTTGTATTCTGGATAAAATATTGAAATGTGAAACTTCCACATCATTGCATTGTGTTTTTATTCACAATTTGTGCAATGTCCCCACTTTTTGAGAATTGGGTTTGTATAAATTATAGCGTGAGAGTCCTGTGTGCAATGGGTTTGAATTGTCTTCATTGTCATCTCTGAAATTAAGGCATCCAGTAACTTCATAAGCTTTTTGATAAACCTTTTAATCTAAAGCAAATTTGTATTTCAGCAGCATTTTCATCCCTGACTATGGTAATATATTCATCACTATTTACTTCAGTCCCTTTGCGTCTACTAGAGAGGAAGACTTTGATTGTCAGATATGTCCTTCATGCACCTGCCATGAGGCCCTGATGAGTCCTTGTCCTTGATTTACCCCGTTATCACACTGTAATGTTTTGTTGTCATTACATCATTCATCTGTGTAGGTTTTTTCTTTTTTAGGTCAAAGCAGAATACCAGTGGAATGCGCATTATCACGTCAAGCTATTTTATCAGTGTTTCATTGAAATATCTTTTATGCTCATTTGACTGTATTTTCCCCATAATATTTGTGCTCATAAGTCTGTTGTTCCTTCATGTATTATCCACACATGAACTCCCTTAATGCTAGCTTGTTATTGATATAACACCCTGTACTTTCTTATGTAAGGCTTTTAACTTTGTCCGATGGATGACATTGTGTATGCCCTATATCTGTTATTAATATCAATGACACATAGGGACAGACCTAATGGACTGAGAATAGAGCACTGACCATCAGATTTGATGCTGGACGGAGAGGAAGAGAGTCCAGAGAGCGTCGATGAGACCTCCATTGTCTGTGGTTTTAATGGAATTATGTAATGCTGCCGTGCGCATTGGAGCACAGTGAGATGTGTTTAAGGTCATTGTGTTTCGTGGGATCTGTGGTAATAAACACTGTGGCTGGTTTACAGGCTGTGTAAAATTCAATAGTACTCTCCAGTAACATCAGATCTGTGGCCTCCAGGGGTTCGCAGTGTTTTCAGATGGGGACTGCCAGTCTGCATGGCACAATGCAATTCCAGTGGACACAGGATGCTCATTTTATTACACTTAAAATGAGCCCTTAGTTATCCCCAATGTTTTGTCTTGCGTTAATGTTGCATGTTTGGTTAGTGTTTATTATTCCTGTTCCTGTATTCTCCTGAGTGTCAGTTAATTAAAGAATAGGCATATTGAATTCTGTCGTAGTGTTTTCATTCAAGATGTTACATGTTTATTCATGTAAATGCGGTGGAGAGAGGGTTTCGAGGACAGAAGTGACCACAATCAAAATAGGCTACTCGGCAGATGCACGCCTTTTTATTCATGAAGAAGAGATGGAACTGGCTTTGAATTGTGGCGTATAATCTGTCCATATAAAATGTGGCAGTTTATTCACTTTCTGTCCTACCTGTTTGTCATCATATATTAAGCAATAGCCGAACCCAGTGACCTGGCTTTGATTTACAGCAAACAAAAGCCGTTGGACGCATCCATTAATGTGAATGATTAATTTGGAGACATCTGGGTGGAACGCGCAGAACTCGCTCTCCCTTCCAAAAATTTCCAAAACCTATCGGCCTTAGCGCTGAGCCTGCTGGGAGAGCTTTGCCACAAAGGGATTGACAAAGTAATTCCTCACCAGTCTGGAACTGAGGAAAAAACAGACGCAAGGAGGAAATTAGGGAAAAGTGTCTCTTGAAAATAGTTCATATAAATAGACTAGAATCAGCAGGAGGGGGAAGGGGGATCAGACACAGACAATTACTGGATGAGAGAAATTGGCTGGAGACTGGGAGGGATAGAAGGTGGATAGAAGGTGGAGTGAGAATGAGGTTGACACCATGCTGGTGGTGATTCATCTGGTCATCTGGAGAGTGAGACGTGTCCACTCCACCCGCTCCAGCAGCTGCTCCACCCGACTCCTCTGCTGGGTGCTGCTGTGTGTGAACAAATAAAACAGAGAGTGAGCTGTTGTAAAGATATGTCCTACCTTTGAGCTACTGCACCAAAACAAAAACCATCTCAGTCATACCGTTTCATGGTCACACCTCGATTCTGACTTTTTCAAGTATTTCCTTTATGAATCACACACACAGTACCAGTACTGATCCCTGATCAGTCAGCTCTTCAAACACATGTAACAAATAAAACAATCAAATCAATTAAATAGGACTGGAAAATATTACAAACAAATATTAGAGGATCACCAATTCCCCTAATGCTGCGGCGAGAAATAATGGAGCAATATCAGAAAGGATTTTCTCAGAGAAAAGAGTTAAGCTATTATCATCGTCTACAGTGCATAATATCATCCAAAGATTCAGAGACAGAGGTCAAGGCCGGAAAACCACACTGGATGCCTGTGATCTTCAGGTCCTTAGACGGCTACTGTAATGGAAATCACAACATGGGCTCAGGAATACTTCCGGAAAACATTGTCGATGAACACAATCCGTGCCATTCACCATTACTGGCTAAAACTCTATACTTCAAAAAAGAAGTGATATCCAAACATGATCCAGAAGTGCACGTTTTGTCTGGGCCAAGGCTCATTTTTAATGGACTGTGTCAAAGTGGTAAACTGTTCTGCGGTCAGAAGAATCTAAATTATTTGAAGTTCTTTTTGGAAAACTGGAACACCATCCAGACTAAAGAGGACAAAGACAACCCAAGTTGTTTTCAGCCCTTAGTTCTGAAGCCTACATCTTTGATGGTATGGGGTTGCATGAGTGTGTGTGGCATGGGCAGCTTACACATCTGGAAAGGCACCATCAATTCTGAAAGGTATATCCAAGTTCCAGAACAACATTATGCTCCCATCCAGATTTAGTCTCTTTCAGGGAGGACCTTGCATTTTTCAACATGACAATGCCAGACCACATACTGAATCATTTACAACAACATGGCTGCGTAGAAGAAGGATTCGGGTACTGAAATGACCACCCTGCAGCCCAGCTCTTTCACCCATAGAAAACATTTGGTGCATCATGAAAAGGAAGATGCGACAAATAAGACCTAAGACAGTTGAGCTATAGAAGCCTGTATTAGACAAGAATGGGAAGTTCCAAGTTTTCCTAAACTTGAGCAACTTGTCTTGATTGTAAAATCAACTTATTTTTCCCTTAAAATTATACATTTTCCCAGTTTAAACATTTGATATGTCATCTATGTTGTATTCTGAATAAAATAAGGTGAAAACAAGTAGCTTTGTCATAATTACAGCAGAAATACCAGAGGAAATTTCTTAGCCATATGGGGTGACTTCCTGGACAATAGGGGTGTCATGGACCTGTGAAAGAGGTGACTCGCATGCAGAATGAGTATCACAAGTTTAATAACCAAACAGTTATTTATTGACAAATTCAATAGCAAGGAAGAGTACACAGATCTGACGTTAAAGAGTTAGTTCTCCCAAAAATGAAAATTCTCTCATTAATTACTTGCTGTAATGTCATTTGACACCCGTAAGACCTCCGTTCATCTTCAGAACACAAATGAAGATATTTTTTGTTAGTGTCATTTCCTCTCTCAAGACCCATAAAAGGCGAGACATTGGCGATCGGAATCATGAATCAATCCGCTGATTCATAACCGTTCGAAACATTATTTTGAATTTGGCCATTAGGCCTATATCGTCACAGACACACAGCGCACGCTTTCACCAGAGTATTAATCACGCACACCTGCAACCCATCATTCATCACCACAATCACCAGGAGCACAAAAGGCACACATACGCACTCAGTCACTGACCGGTCTTGTTAGAGAAAGGTACTAACCTCTTCTGCTTACCTTAAGGACTCCCCCGATGATACTTACCCAGGGTTGCCAACTTTTAAGTTTAGGTTGGAGTGAGATTTTTTGAGGGCCGGGGGGGGGGGGGGGGGGTGATGCTTTTGATCTTGATTCAGTATCAGTTTATATCTAGTATATATACTGTACATAATAATATGTTTGTTTTGGCACTAATTTAAACATTTCTTGGGTCAAATTATATGTGCCATTCCTTAATATTCACTTGTGACTGCTTATATAAGTATCATTATTCATTAAAAAGATTAGGATGCAAGTTATTTAAATTTTGAAATTTCACATTTAAAGAAATCTAGTGTTTGATCATCATATCTAAATATTTATTAGAATGCAAAGACTGCAATATATTTTTGAGCAACTAGATTAGATACATGTATATTTATTAAAGGGCCATAAGGCACCTAATGGCATTACAAATAAACATTAATATTTTTTAGCCACAAAATGACTCTAATTTGCCTCTTTGAATTGGAATTCTCTATTTTAATATTAATTACTACACTAATTGTAATATAAATTTTAGAAGAAATACAAATATTAGAAGAAAAATATTTTAAGTGGTCATTTATTGACAATAATTGTTGCACAAATAGTATTTAGTACCAAAAGATCTCCTCAAAATATTCAATAAATATAATTTAATGAGTATGAGTGTGACCTATTAGTAAGGAATACCTGAGGGCTAAATACAAGAATAACATTAATGTTAACAATGTTGAATCTCTATAACTCTCCATAATAAAACGATCCTGTAAATATGGCTGACTTAATAATCAATAAACACTAAGCTGTACTGTTTACCAAAACTTGCAGCAAACATCTATATGGTGAAACTGTTGTGTATCCGCTTAAGCCATTTTAATGCATTGGCACGGCGCTAAAAGTATTGAGCGCTCATGGGCCACGTGACCAGCGCGCGCCGCAGGGAGACGAGAGCATGCAACTCTGCTTTTCAACGACTCTGGCTTTAACATTATGCCACATTAGCGCCAAAACGCTCTTTATTGTTTGAATTTCATTAAAACACATTTAAAAAAATTAAAGCTTATAGCTTTGTTTAATATCAAAAGCAGGTTTGGCAATTTGGCGTGAGATTGAGTTGGGCGGAGTGAGAGCGTGAGACAGAGCCTGAAAGCGTGAGTATCACGCCAGATGCGTGAGAGTTGGCAACCCTGCTTACCCATCTCCAGTGTCTTCTCCCAGTCTCCAACGATCTCCAGTGTCCAGCGTGTGTGTGTGTTTAGTGCTCTCCACCGTTCCTCTCCTGCGAATCCTCCTACGATCTCCAAGTGCACCCTGAGAATAACAGACCAGAACCATCACCTGCATAGCTTCACTCGGTCAAGTTAATTCTCTACTGGTTGCTCAATAAACCTGAATAACTCACCATCTTGTCTCTGTAGACTCTGTACTGTAACATATATAAGTAGTTATTTCGTTTTTTTGGGCACAAAAACTATTCTCGTTACTTCATAAAATTATTATAAAATCACTTTAGTGAGATGAACTTTGTAACAATGTCTTTAGTGCCTTGTATGGGTCTTGAGAGAGGAAATGACATTGGTGTCAATGAAGGCCTGTCTGAGCCATCGGATTTTTTTAAAAAAAATCTTAATTTGTGTTCCGAAGGATAACGGAGGTCTTACGGGTCTTGTTGTTGAACGAAATGGCGGTCAGTAATTAATGAGAGAATTTTCATTTTGAACTAACCCTTTAAGCAGGAATCAGGCATTGGTAACAAGCAGACTGCAATGGGCTGTATGTATCCCTGTATGGGCTGTATGTATACTGTAGTGGTCCACAGTAACACCAGAACAGAGAGTAATTCAACTTCAACGGGAGACTGGAGATGAGAGAGATGACTAGAGGGAGCAAACGACAAGACATGAACACCAAACAACTTCTTTTGGGGGATCAACTTTGATTAATGTTTCATCAACTAATTGCCTGTATATTTAATAAATACGAAGCAAACCAAGAACGTCGGGAATGTATTTCACGTTTCCGCTGCCTTTGAGTAAGGCTGAAACTATAGCGTCTTTCTGTTTTTAATAAATGTATTGAATATATGTCTATTATAGGCCTATATATAGTTATGATATTTGTGGCTGCATTACTAGATTAAAGTTATGTGCCACTGAGGCTAATCATGAGTGGTCCTTGTCCCCAAAAAGTTTGTGGAGTTTAGATAAAGGCTATCTGTTATGAACTGTAGGCTACATCAATAAATTACAACAATTTCGTGCTATGGGCACTGCCACTGATACAAGCAGCCAGAGTCTATTTTGCTTCTGCTTTGCAAATTTGCAGGTGTGACAAAGGCACATATAGGCTAGGCTAATGTGGATACAGGCATATGTTGTACCACTATACAACACTTATCCTTATTAGGAGAAAATATCTGTTGTTTTAACAAGAAAAAAAAAGTTGTTTTAATGAGAGAAGATGATGTTAAAGGGGTACTTCAGCGCTGGGAAGATGAATCTGTATTTAAACTGGGTAATCAATGTAGTAGAAATGTGAAATTATTTTTGAATTTGGTGCCTTCTAGACTGAGAAAATACAGAACATTTATTTTTGTCTCATGGGGACTACAATTCCCAGAATGCTTTGCTGCCCTGTGAGGCCATTCCCAAAGCCACCGCTACTGAATTACAGTGACTGAGTTGGAGAACAGACACTACAATTAAATACTGAAGGTGTATGTTCAATATTACGATCGAGTCGCAGCGTGAGTCTTACAGCACTAACGCTGCATGAGTCGGATTACATTTAATGTCATAAATGAGCTGATGAGCTCTCCTGATGAGAGCTGAGGAAATCGCAACCAAACTCGCGGCATACATTCACAACGCGTGTTCAGTCTGCCACGTTTTCAGTTCATGCCTTTGGAAGCTTAACTTTCATAGAAATTAATTTAAGAAGTTAAAAAACTTACAATGCTCAGCATAGGTCCGTTAAATGCCTGAAGCTGCGAGCTGAGCTGTGAGTGCGATCTCCCATCCCCCATTTGCAAGTTCAAAATATGCGGAAATAGCTTCCTTTGCTGGCTGTAGTCTTTAGCCTTTGGCCAAACATTCCAAAGATGACGCAAATATCATCGATTTACGTCACCGGAGTAATTTTTCCAGAAATAAAATGCATAAATCTCTCGTCTCAGGGGAATATGAGGGGGGTTGGGGTGGGGCACAATCATTTGAATATACTCCAGGGTTTCTACTGATACAAAGCCACACTTTAAAAATCACTTAATTGTTTTGTTTTTTATTACCATTAATGGATTTGCTATTCTGGGTTATTCTTGCTGGGTTGTTCTTAAAAAATCTCCTGTGCATTAGCCTAAATAAAAATAGACAATCATGAAAGAACAAATGAAGAATGCATGTTTAGACTGTTAAAACATCATTTTTATCGCTTGACAAATGGTACAACACACAAATGTGTTAAAATTGGCAACAATGACAACTACAACCCTAATCTATTCTGTCAATTTATTCACGTTTAAATCAAACTCTTATTTAGACGGATTGCCGAGTTGCCGTGACTTTTGAGTCTCTGTGTTCATGATATGACAAGCACCCCCGTCATTCACACAGAGACGCAAAACATGTAAGAGTAACATTTAATAAATAGTATGTAATATACACATACACTCGTATATATTCGGCTACAGTCTGGAGCCCTGTGTGGTGCGACTGAACGCGCGGGACCAAATAGTCTTCTTGTGACTCACAAGTAGACTATTCGACTCGATGCTATACAGATACTATCGTCACATTTTTAACATTTCAGTATGTACTTGGTACCGAAGTACCGGTACTTGTGACATCCCTACATACAACCATGTTTAATTTTCGTAAGGGGATCATGGTTCTGTGTAATCACAAACTATTAATCTATCGTCTCACATGCCTACCTAAACTAACACGAGTCAGTACATTACATCGGATTTGAGGTAAAACTTTTGTCGTCTTAACGTCATGTAAGCTTAAGAATTGTTGCTAATTAAAATGATTATTAATGAAAATATATGAACTTATCTTAAAACATCTGCAACCAGTGGCTTTGCCTTTTGCATTGTCTTTTCAAAATGACAGTTTGGGAGCGAATTTAAATGAATCAAGGCGGGAAGCACGTGAAACAACCAAGCGCTGTAGAATCAACCAAGCTTTGCGACCCAGCAGGTTTAACCCAACGACTGGAAATTTGAAACTACCCAATGGTTTTTAAAATGTGATCAAATAAACCAACAAAAATTACCCAAAAGTCTTAACCCAGCATTTTGGGTTAAAAATAACCCAGCATTATTTAGGCCCCGTTTACACTGCAGGCAAAAGTGGCCTTTATTTAGGGTAACGTTTTCATCTCCACACTTGATGATGTCAGCTTTCAGAAGCTCTCGTGCTGTAGCTGCGTGCTCGTCATTCTTTAGCTCCGCCCACACGATACGCCTCCAGACGCTCGTTTTTTTCCGGAAAGACTCAGTACAGCCTATATTTCTTTTATAAATATAATAAAACTAAAGACTTTTCGGAGATATGAAAGAAGCAATACTACTCTATAGGTACTCAAGATTGACATGAGATTGACTGAAACTGAGTGTTTCACCCCCCCTAATTGAGTATAAAGATCAAATGTGTGTTGTCATCAGGCTGAATTTGCATCTCAATTATCATAAACGGACATCCTGAGCTGGGTGTAATCTAATAGAGTAAAAGGGCGTGAGTTTGGCACAGAAAAGTAAACTGACAGCCTGAAGGCTTACTGGCACTAGCACTGGCAGGGAGGCATTAGAGATTAACACGTTAGCAGGGGCAGAGCACTTGACGATGAAGTGCTGGGGGTGCGTGTTAGGGGACTTAACCATGAACTCACACGTTGGCCCTGAAAAGTGAGTTTATACTCAAGTAGTCTGTGTAAGAATGTGTGTGTGTGTGTGTGTGTGTGTGTGTGTGTGTGTGTGTGTGTGTGTGTGTGTGTGTGTGTGTGTGTGTGTGTGTGTGTGTGTGTGTGTGTGTGTGTGTGTGTGTGTGTGTGTGTGTGAGAGTCAAAATATGAACTAGCTACTGGCTATAGGTAGCCTAGAAATCTTGACACACCCTAGCGGCAGCAAATCTAATCTGTCCGCGAGTGTCGTCTAGCAACTCTCAATACCCTTCTGAGCAGTAAACGCCAAACTCTTGCCAGGCCAATCACATCGTGTATAGAGTAGGTGGGCGGGGCCATAATGACGACGGCCGAGTTACGTTTGCGTGCTTCTAGTAAACACATAAGCTGGCGAACGGCGGTGTTTCGAATCAGCTTTCACCGCGACTCTGGAAGACTTGGAGTTAAGCTTTTCTCTGAGAAAAGAACAAAGAACGGCACTGAAGTCATTCTTAAAAAGGGAAGATGTGTTCGGAGTTTAGCCGACCGGATACGGTGAATGTTTAATCTATCAACAAGCTCTGTTTCACCTTCGTTGCTCTGGTTGGTGTAGCGCTATCCTATCGCGTGCAGAGGGAGTTTGAAAGACAACCGTTTATCCTGCCCCTCGGATTGAGCCCTGTCAATGGTGAGTTTCCAAACCAAACATCTTGATGTGGGTCTGGCTTGTCAGGCTAGGCTATAGGTGTATGAAAGATCAATTCAAAAAGTTTCACAATAAATTTGGAAACAAATTTTGAAAAACCAGGTGCTGTGTTTGCTGTGATCACACAGAACGCGTTTTTCAGGTTAAAAAAACGCAAGGCTTCATTCAGAAAAGAGCAGTGCGACATTTTTTTTTTTAAACATTTGTTTCCAAAATTTTCAGTCTCAGTCAGAAGGTTGTGACCTATTAGGCTGCATATCTCGGCTGCCACATCAACCAAGCTTTGTCGAAGGACGTCTCAGTTTGAAGGACCCTTTAGAGACAGCCTTTTTTGCATCCTTCATTTGGCTTATTTTGAAGGATGCATCCTCTAATCACACACAATCCTTCACAGACATTCCAATTCACGAAAAAGAATAAGCAGAAAATTAAGGGGCACTAAACTTGTCCAATTTTACTGTGTATTGCAATACAAAAAAAATGAAAAGAAAATTGGAGATGAGGGCATTTTTAAAAAAAAAAAAAAATTCTTACAGTTCCTTTAATATGCAGTAATTAGGAGTTTATTGAGGCAAAAGTCCAGTTAGTTAGTATGAATTGGACCTTAAAGGAAGTGTATGTAAGATTGTGGCCATAACTGGTACTGCAATCACTTTCCCCTTTCCCCCTCTCCCCTGACTCGAGGTTGCCAGATAAGCTGCAGGATCCAGCAGGAGCGTTTGTAGCTGCAGCTGTGGTAACTAGAGCAGAGCTGGTAACCCAGATGCAGAAACACTACTGACTTCACGATTGGTCGATAGGTGGAGGGTGGAGCTTCAGGCCAAAACCCAACATGTCAACATCAACATCAGTTGAGGACTGCTACAACAACTTTTAAATGACAATATCCTGGCCGGACTACTGTTGTCAGTGATATATTTATTTGAAATTAACATGATTTCTTAATGTCTAGTGACATCAGGGCCATTTTATGATACATTTAAATACATTTCTTACATACAGTTCCTTTAATCTAAAGTGTGACTAAATCATTTTAATATAAAGTATTTTAAAATTATAGTTGTAATAGTTTGCTCCAGAAACATTTATGCTGTAGCCATTTACACTTACTAAACTCATTCTAGTGTTTAATGCTGAAGAGGACTCTAGCCTACAAGCCTCTGAAGGACTGGACTAGGAAGGATGCAGCCTAGGAGGATTAAGCCTTCCATTTTAGAAGCACCCCCACTGTAAAGCCTAATGCTCAAAATAATTTATTGGTTTGAGTAGGTCAAACTTAAATTAAACAAATGAGTTATCACACTCTAAAAAATGCTGGGTTAAAAACAACCCAAGTTGGGTTGAAAATGCACCAACCCAACAATTGGGTTGTTTTAACCCAATGGTTGAGTTGTTCTTACCCAGCAATTGGGTTGTCTTAAGCAACATTTAACCCAACCACTGGGTTAAAACAACTCAACCATTGGGTTAAAACAACTCAATTGTTGGGTTAGTGCATTTTCAACCCAACTTGGGTTGTTTTTAACCCAGCATTTTTTAGAGTGCAAATTAACCTTTATGAGTATATGGAACTTTATTTTTGTTATTTAAAAAAATGACACATTTTAAGTAATCTGAACTATTTCATTGTTTGTTGAGTTTTATGAACTTGTTTCCAATCAATCCGTGCATGGCCAAATCAAAAAACATACAGTCCAACTAGTCTGATTTCCAAAGTAGTCATTTGAATGAGTTGGTTCTTTAGTAAATCAAACTGATACTGACTGGTTGTTCATATGATATCTAAACATACACATTATGTATTTTGTCAGAAGTATTTTATAAACATAACTGAATGAATGTTACCACATTGTTTGTTTAATAACTTTTATTGTATTATTGTTGGATTTCATTTGACACATTTATAAATACTGTAAAAATGTATTATGTCTCTGTAAACACATCTTTTACAAGAATTAGTTTACATATTGAAATTGTCTCATTATGTTGGCAATGGAATTGCATTTCACCCCAAATTTTAGCCTACTTTAAAAAATGACAAAAAGTACAATGCGTTGAACTGTTAAAGAAAATGGATTTGTTGAGAGGATTTTGAACCAGATTCTGAATCAATAATTTCTTTATTATTCATACCTATTCCCAATTTCAGTTCAAACAACAAATATAAATGTTCTCAGGCTTAAATGTGGCACTCCGCCCTTTTGAACTAAATGTTTTAGTTAGATATTTAGTTAGATAGTCACCTCATGATTATGTCAACTAATAATGTTTGCAGAGCAGCGAGGTCTTTCCAGGGAGTTCCTGGTATGCTTTTCTCAGAGTGGTAAGATCTGGTTTCATATATCAAGTTTTAAAGTCAATATATGTCGATCTGTATCACATGGGAAACCGGTGACTTCATGAATGTAGAACAGTTACATGTAGTCATCCATAACAGACTACATATAGTCAAGCAGTAGACTTTGTTTTTGTTGAAATTTCTAAATTTGTCCAAAAAGCAGCGCTATATTTGTGTAATCACAGGAACAGGACTTTAATATAGCAGTATTTCCTTGTCTTAATAGTTCATGCAAATATGTTTGTTATTTTTTCTTATCAGTGTGCTTGCAAACATTCACTCACTGGCTATAAATAACTTTGCCTTAAAGGACGTAGATTTGGTCAATGTTTTAGCATAGTAAAAAACAATGACAGCCCCATGAACTGGCTGCAGGCCACAACAGAGACATATCAATTACATAATATATAATTATCACCATGAGCAAACACTGGAGTACTGTGGGTTATTTTCTTCTATATGTGTGTGTGTGTTTGTAAGCTCCAGCTGTGCTGTCACTTAAGGAAACCCACTAAACTCGCTGTCCTTTGCCCTCTGAGAGGATCTAAATTTGCTGTGCTAAGCAGAAATTGAACCTATAATTACATGCACATTAAAACACAAACCTGACCCCAATAATCTCAGCTCCCCTAAAGACTCTTGAACTCATATCTTAAGTCTGTTTTTATATCCAATACACAACACAAAACACAAGCCAATGCAAATGATGTCAGCATTGATACACATATAAACTTGAGCACATTACCAGTTCTCTATTCCAGACATCGCAGTCACAAGATCCTAGAGGCCGTGACATCGGCATGCCCTGTAAATAGAACACCTATACAGGGAATTCTCCTCTTGACTGGGTTTATATACGAGACTGGGTTGATGGACCGTGTGGCCTCCAGATGGGCACTCAGGTCTGGACAGCGTGATCAGAAGTGAACAAATGCAGGAATCTAAATGGAGCAGAAAGACAAACATGGCAGACTGCTCATTTAGTCTTTCCAGACAGTTAATGAGGATGGACACTAAATGAAAGGGGTCAAATGAAGTGCAAAGACCACAATATAGCCGTAAGAAGAAATTTAGGAGGTGGACTCTTATCTAAAACAAATCAAGAGTGTTTTTTTAACAAGTTTTATGTTAAATGCTTGAACTAAGGTCTGTGGTGAACACAGGCTCAATATATATTTCACGTTTTATTCTACTGATGTATGAAATACATCAAAACTCTTGTGATTTTTAAAAGCTTTTAGTTTAGGTGCTTGCTAACAAGTGGCTAAAAGAGACTACAGCCATTGTCAGAGACATTGAACATCATCAGCCGAGCAGGTAAACTCATCTACTCACAGCCTCAATGTGTTTCTAAACTATTAACTCAAAGTTTCAGGAAAAATGTTTTTACACAAAGACTGAAAGAGTTGGAAGCTAATGGTGCACTGAAATCATGCGACTGGTTTGTTTGTTAATATAGGTTTAGCTTTTGACATCTGCTGATTTTATTTTCACTTTAAAATTGTATTTGTTTAAAAAGTTGTGTTCATTTGTGAAGATTACGCTTTTTTTTAGTCGCAGACCTTATTTTTTGCTATAACTCAATGGAAAAATCCTATTGGGTTTTGTCGAGGGAAACAGAATGATGCTAACTTCTGGGTTAGCCTACAAAAGGGGAACTCCTTTGACCCTCAAATTTCAAAGGAAGACTCTCACCTGTGCGGGAGTAAGAAAATAAATGCGTGCAATGTTAATAATCTTGATTGGGCATGATATGAAGATGCAAGGGCAGCGTTAGCCGTATTTCGTCTTTGTTTCCATGGCAACCCCAAAGTGCTGTTTGGAGGTGTGACGCTGCTCGGAGTGTGGCATGTGCCAAAGCTTATCTCTTGTTCGCTAAGTTTCTATTCATAGTGCTCGATGGTGAGCCATGCTGAGGATGGGCATGTGGTGGGTACAGTTGGGCTATGCAGCCCAGCCCAGATCAGAACGCATCATGCTGATTTTAGAGAAACGCAGGGTAGAACGCGAGGGGGGTTGGTAGAGCGCAGGTGTGCGGATGGGCTGCCTGCAAAACCTCAATTCCCAGGAGTTCTGTTCAAGTTTAAGTATCACCTGCTATCTAACAGTGATGGGCTTTAGTGACACACTAAAAAAAAAAAAAAAAAAAAAAATATATATATATATATATATATATAATTTTGGAATAGTAATATTCATTTTATATGTGAAAACATTTCATTTTGATTGTGCTTTATTGAAGAAAGAGTTATGCCCACCTTTACATTTCAACATAACTAATACACTGTAAAATATTGTTGTTGGTTTTTGTTGGTTTAACTTAAAAAAAGTAAGTAACCTGGTTGGAGTTTTGAATTTTTAAAAATTTGTTTAATAAATAGAAACTCAAAATATTATTGTGTCTGAACCACATAAAAAATTTAATCATGAAAATAGCACTATTTGGCATGTTTCACTGCGTCATCGGAAATAAAACACACAATAACCCAATATGCTTACAAAATCTTTTAATAATATTTTGGTTGTAGAATCTCTTCTCAAAATTGTATTAACTCAAAATTGTAATTTCAGTGAACTCAAAATTTTAAGGCAACCAGGTAACTTTTTTTCTAAAAATGTTTTTGCAGTGTAGCAATTTAAACTGTAAAAAGATTATTTGAATAAGTTATATTAGTCTTTCTACTTCCAAAATGCAGTGTGTTACTTTCCTTATGTGAAATTTACTAGCAATTTCAGAATGAAAATTGTTTCAATGCAAATCCTACACCTTTTTCTTTTTTTCCCTTTTTTTTCTTGTTATTTGTAACGAATAATCAAATAAATATTTGCATTATTTCATTAATATTATTAGTATTTTGCTGTCATGAAATGTAGAAAATATAATTATTCCTACAATTATTTATCTGCTGTCATATCTTTCAAAAGCTTCCACGCATTAAAGGCTCAGTGATTTTGACTCCATCTGTGACTGGACCCAAAAGTCCAGCCTCACAGTGAGGAGAGCTCAACTACCATCACTGGACCTTTTTTTTTTTTTTTTTAGCAGAGTGGTTGGGCCTGGGAACAGAATCTATGTAAATAACAGCTTTTGTTGGTGATTGTTCAAGCTCAATTGGCACCTCTGTAATGGGCTTTTGTAAAGTGGATCAGTGAGGAGAATGGCACGGCTCTATGCCACAGAAAACAATCCATTGTGGGCTCTGCCAGTTCAGTGCCAGGGACACAGAGAGTTGCTGAGAGAAATTGATCTGGTCAGGCTTAACCCCTAGTCTTTCATGTGTCTATGGCTTTGGCCAGAATTGGCTTTGTTAGAATCAGCCTACGCAAGGTCTTTCCGACCCAATGATCAGCACTTTACTCCCCTGGGAGAAGGGAGAGAGGCAGTGGACTGCACTGAAGCCACCTTTATTCCCCATTGTGCCCATGCACGGGTACATCAATGGTGTTGGGTAGAAGCCTGAGCAAAAAAACTGCTGGGAAAGACACTTTAGAATAAAACCCCAGGGGGAATCAACAACAGCTTGTTGTTGGCTGCCTATACACAGGCACCACCCTGTACAAATTAGTTCACCAGTTTAATGAATAGATTGTGCTGTGTTTCCATTGCTATGATGCACCAATCAGACATAACATTATGACCACCTTCCTCATATTGTGTTGGTCCCACTTTTCCCAACAGCCCTGACCCATCGAGGTATGGACTAGAGCTCGAAGTTCTGTGGTATCTGGTACCAAGTTGTTAGCAAAAGATCCTTTAAGTCCTCTAAGTTGCGAGGTGGGGCCTCCATGGATCAGACTTGTTTTTTCAGCACATCCCACAGATGCTTGATTGGATTGAGATCTGGGGAATTTGGAGGCCAAGTTAACACCTCAAACTCATTGATGCGCTCCTCAAACTATTCCTGAACCATGTTTGCTTTATCCTTCTGAAAGAGGGATACTGTTCACCCTATTCAAGGAAAATACTGTTTCCTTGAATAGGGTGTATGGTCTGCAACAATGCTTAGGTAGGTGGTATGTGTCAAAGTAACATCCAAATGGATGGCAGGTTTCCCAGCAGAACATTGCTCAAAGCATCACACTGCCTCCACCAGCTTGCTTTCTTCCCATAGTGCATCCTGGTGCCATGTGTTCCCCAGGTAAGGTAAGCGACACACACACACACACACACACACACCCAGCCATACATGATGTAAAAGAAAGCATGATTCATCAAACCAGGCCACCTTCTTTCATTGCTTCGTGGTCCAGTTCTGATGCTTGCATGCCCACTGTTGGCACTTTCGGTCGTGGACAGGGGTCAGCATGGGCACCCTGACTGGTCTGTGACTATGCAACTCCATACGAAACAAACTGTGATGCACTGTGTATTCTGACACATTTCTATCAGAACCAGCAATAACTTCTTGAGCAATTTGAGCAACAGTGGCTCATCTATTTGATCACTCCCCACGCGCATCAGTGAGCCTTGGTCGTCCATTGGACTCTGGTTTTCCTTCCTTGGACCACTTTTGATAGATATTGACCACTGCAGACCAGGAACACCCCACAAGAGCTGCAGTTTTGGAGATGCCTGTCGTCTAGCCATCTCAATTTGGTCCTTGTCAAATTCGCTCAAATCCTTATGCATTTTTCCTGCTTCTAACACATCCACTTTGAGGACATTTTTTTCACTTGCTGTCTAATATTTCCAGCCCACTAACAGGTGTCGTGATGAAGAGATAAGCATTGTTTTTCATTTCATGTCCGATCTGTGTATATTGATTTAGTAAACACTAAAAGTGTCATTTGATTTTGTGGAACCCATGAGTTCAATACTTAATTATTTCTAGATCATAAGATAAAGACAGATTTTTTAAATGCTCCAGGGACACTTCATAACTTAACTGAGAGGGACGAGTCTGGACACATCCTACTGGCCTACTTCAGCAGCACTTTGTGGAACAGAGTGGCAAGCATGCAGGAGCTTTTTTCTTGGAACAGATCCCAGGATGTCTGAAAACCCTGGTGAAATCGCCAATTGCCACAAGGTTAAATAAACTGGGTCATTTAGTTTGGACAGCGACTGGTATTTTAAATAGCCCCACCTGAAAATACATCCTGGTCTATATATGTTTCTCCTGACTCAAACTGCACTCTTAAAAACAATGGGTTTAAAAGGGGGGGGGGGTTTCACAGTGATGGTGTAAGCGTAAAATAACCATTTTGTTCCCCTACAGAAACTTTTAGTGAACACTTCTGAAAATAAATTTTTTAAATAATTTAAAAAAATATAAAGAGCAAATATCTTACAAATATCTACAAATATTCTTACAAATATCTTCTGTTGTGTTCCGAACAAGAAATACATTCTGGAATGACGATGATGACGATGATGAGGATAAATAAATGATTGTGAATTTTTTTTAATTATTTTTAAAACTAGAATCCAACTAGATTTTTTTTAAATAACTGTAATAATACACAACCTGTTCAGGCTCAGCAAAACCAGTGTGTGACATTATTATTCAGAAAAACTCAAAGGATGTTACTTAAGAAGAAGAAGGAATATCAGATCACTTCTCAGAAAGTTCTAAGATCAGTGGAGAGTAAACAGAATCACCTAATGATGCTCATTCATTATGGAACAGTGCAATGTTTTGCAAACAGAAGAGTAAAATCTTGCTTTGTCAGTGCTATGACATAGAATCCTTTATTTAGAAAAAACTAAACAAAAAAAAAACCTTTTTGCTAAGTTTAGAAAAATGATTGGACTTTCTGAGCTGTAATTTTAGTTTGATCTTTTTATTTCAAATTCACCCTTAAAAATAAATGTACCAGTAAGAACCAAAACATGGCTTTTCACATGTAGAAGAACCATTTTTGGTTCCCTAAAAAAACGTTTTGTGAAAGGTTCTTTAAATAACCATTTTTTTCTAACCATTTTATAGTCTAAATAACCTTTTTGCACTACAAATAACCTTTTGTGCTATGGAAAGGTTCTTTGGATATTAAAGGTTCTTCATGGAACCATACAGACAAACCATTAAAGGGGGGGTGAAACACTCAGTTTCAGTCAGTGTCATGTCAATCTTGAGTACCTATAGAGTAGCATTGCATCCTGCATATCTCCGAAAAGTCTTTATTTTTTTTATAATTATATAAGAAAGATGCGCTGTTCCGAGTCTTTCCGAAAAAAGCCGAGCGGGTGGGGGCGTATCGTGTGAGCGGAGCTAAATAATGACGAGTGCGCACCGCTGTTATTGTGTTGAGTGCGTCGTAAAGCTGTGTCATCCCTAACAGCGGGAAAAAACTTTATTCAAAATAAAAATATGGCTTTTAATCAGATACAGCCATACATCTATGATCCGGAATCAGACCCAGAGGCTGCAGTTGAACAGGAGCAGCAGCAAAAACGACTAGAGCAGGACGTCTCTATGTGGTACAAGTTATACACTAACTATATAATATGCTTAGCGGCTTGTGTTATTTACATATTTATACTTGAATTATATCGTCGTATTTTTGTCTTTGAAGGTGTACATGTGGGAAGTGCAGTTGTGCACGTGTGTGTGTGTGTGTGTGTGTGTGTGTGTGTGTGTGTGTGTGTGTGTGTGTGTGTGTGTGTGTGTGTTTACGCGTGGTTTGTGTAGACAGTTGTAGTAAGCGGACTGGTTTTGCATGGCAGGCTAGTGTTTACATAGAAAGACATGGAATAGTAGCGCATTTGAATGAAGAAGCGTACTTATTTAGTTCAACATATTTCCCCACTCTTTGTGTATTGTTGTTTGGAGTGCTTTTACAATACACAAACATAAAGTTACACATATAGTGGCCAGCTAAACAAATGTACACGCACTAAACATCGCATGCTCCATTGATCAACTATACGTGATCATGTTTGGGCTACTTGATGGGCATAGGCAAAAACACAGACATTTGAAGCAGTCTTACTCACCGCCTGCGGTTCTAACGTTGGGACCTTTATCGTTGGGACTGCTCCATCCTTCAGCATTAGGCGATCGTAAAATCCGGCGTCGAACTGGGCCTTGTTTATGAGACAGTTTGCACCGAAATTCAGTGAACAGACATAAACCTTTGCGGAACTCAGTTGCTGATCCGGAAAAGCAAATTCCAAACACTGTTGCCTTAACGCAGGGTTTTTTGGCAATCTGTACAGGGCTGTCTTGGTCTGGCAACCAAAAACGCACTTTTTTGGTGACATTGTTAATTTCTTGATGTCACATCACCTGTGCAGCGCAGCCTACGAGCCAGCGCTTTGATGGGCGTACCCTGTTGCTTTCGCTCTCTCCCTCTCTCTCTCTCACGCTCTTCCGGTAGAATTGCCCGTACGGCCCATACAAGGAAATTCCGACCTTTTAACGTCAAGTGGACCCATGATCGAAAAAAACTCGCCGAAACTTATGACTAACCGGAAGTAGCATTTTTGACAAAGAAATACTCCCATCAAACGTCCACCTTAACTTTTGAAACTTTGTCTATGTTTAGTATGGGAATCCAAGTCTTTAACAGTGTAAAAAGATCAGTATGCATGAAACAGCATTTCACCCCCCCTTTAAGAGCCTTTGTTTTTAAGAGTGTATGCCACTGTTTAACATTTTGTATTGATGACCAAATATTTCCCCATGTGTTTATACGTTTTGCTTAAGAATGGATCATTCTCAGGCTTATGTGAAAGTCAAATTTGTTCGCTGAAATTTGCTGTAATGTCCTAGAATAACGAACCCTGCTGAATGTGCCCCAGGTGTGTTTGTAATGAGATGGAGCTGCATGCGTGTCACTGGTAGGCCATACGTGAAGCATCCTGACAAGTCCAGCAGAGCCATCCACACTACTGCACAGTTTAACATGCTTTATGCTCACCGGTGAGCGTGTCCCCTGTGGGTCTGTATATGTCAGTACTGAAAGCAACTTTTTGGTGAAAGATAAAAAAGACACAAAAGGTATTGCTAATAAATATCCCTGTCAGTTTGCACATATATATATATAAGGCAATCGTTGTACAGCAAATCATATATATATATATATATATATATATATATATATATATATATATATATATATATATATATATATATATATATATATATATATATATTTATATATATATATATATATATATATGATTTGCTGTACAACGATTGCCTTATAATGGAACATCACATCTTTACTGAAGGACAGGAGGCACTGCCTATAGTCAGCAGAGTAAATTGGGAAGTGTGGCAAGCCATTGTAATACTTTCTGTGTATGACATTAAGTCCATCAATATTCAAAGAAAAAAAAAAACCTATAAATTTAGAGTTATGAGTGAAATTACATCCTTCGCAATGTTTTGCTTATCCTCTATTTCATATTTTGATAATAACAATTATATTTATATTTTAAATATTTACATTCCTTTTATTTATTTTGTTCTTGTAATGAAAACATTTACCTTTATGCATCCCTTGAGAGGAAGTCACTGATTATATGGAAATAAATTCATAATGTTTACCTTATTATTAATAGCATTTCCTTAATCACAATACTGTGAACCTATGAGCGTTTAGCTAAATATAACCAATCTATGTTTAGAACAAATTAAAACACACTTTCCATTCAGTCTCTTGCACAATTTCAGCCTTTGAGTGGCGACACAAAACGCGCCTTGGACTGTCCACGCGCTGTAGCGCGAGCTGTAGCAGAAGCGCTCGCGCTCCACTTTATGAATGGATGGGAGTGGCGCTGTGCTGTCAGTGTGCGTGTCGTCACGCTGTTAATAGGCACTAGCGTTCGGCGGTGGACTTCACAGGACAAGCAAGTGGGAAACATATGACTGCAGCCCGAGCGAGACTGACTCGGGCATTAGGGGCAAAAGGCGACTGAAGGCGATACGGTGAGCACGCGACTGTGACAGACATGCAGGGGCAGTTCACATGTTACAGGGAGGGAGGATGGGACAGGGGAGACAAAGGAATAGCAGGAATGTAGTTTAATTGGCCGCTCATAGACCCCCTGGACACGTTTACGGACTGAATAATAAAAAAAGTTACATTCCTTGTTGTCACGCTAATGGTCTCACGCGATTCACAGCGACTTTTGGTTTCGCGGGGTTCATTAACCCCAAAATTAATGGTGCTGCTTTGTTTGGTCTTTTTTGTGTGTTTTTGATGTGCGTTGCTATGACTGGATATCCCGAAGTGCATTCCTACAGAGTTGTGGCAAAGTATAGAGATAATTGTGCGAATCTCTTGTCAAAGGCGTGACAGAATTAAAAGGGCGAGACAGAAAAAACTCGCATCAGCACCACGCGAGCACTCCTCGTCTGGTCTGTCTGGGAGAGACTCGAACCGAAGCCACTTCGTTACAGGATCTCAGAATTGTTGGTCTGCATACTGTCCCTCCCAAGAGTTTTGGGCTTTTCCAGCTCAATGACTAACTCCTCTTTCTTTTATCTTTATGGAAGAAGGACACAGAACTGCACGGTTTTGAGCACTTTACTGACGCGCGTGCGGCGCAGCCCGAAAGATTCACGAGACGAAATCACATTAAAGGTAAGGTTTTTATTTTATTTTTTGTTACAAAAACAAAACTTTGTTCTTTGACATCATGTTTAGAGTTTAGTCGCCTGTACTGTTAAGAGTGATCATGTGTTTAGTCCATATGTGCATTCGGTTGGATTTTTTTTTTCTCAGTTTTTAAAATGTAATGTCATCTGGTCGTGGCTGATGTCAGTGTAACGATGGCAAGACTCACTTGCAAACATTGAAGCCTGTTACAATTGTTCTAAAATTCATTTTAATTGTTTAATTTTTAAATGAAAAATCAAAGTGGTGCCAAGTGGCATACTGCATTGTTCATAGCACTTTTCAACCACATGAAATTACTAAATAATAGAGAAAATGGCTGAAAACACAGACAATTTGAATATAATTTAAGACAAGTTATTATGACAAGTTAATGAAAAAATGCAAAAAAAGCTGTAAATAACATAACAAAAAAACAAAAAACGTGAATAAGTGAATTATTTGCAAAATGTTTACATTTTAGTAATTCATTTGAGTACTGTCCTCTATGAGGATTGTTCATCGGTTGTCATACTAGGGCTGTGTCTTTAAAACTGCTCAGATGACTAGACCATATTACCGAGTGTTCTTGTGCCAAAATATTGCTGATGCCCATTAATGCTGTCTAAATAGGCTACTCAGTAAGTTTTGATGTATGGTCAGACAGTGTTTTGTAAACAGACACACAAATTCTGTGAGTCACTTGTGTAATCTATATGGGTTCAGGATTCGTGTAGGTGTCTTATACTCAAAGGGGTCAGTGGGTCATGACAGCCTAACTAGCTAATTAACATTTTCGGTTAAATGTTTTTTTAATCAAAGTTAATGTAAAAGTCCATGGGTTAGATAAGAGTCCGGCTAGAAGTCATTGGCACTGTAAAGGGTGAAAACTCGTCAGGTAGAGGAACACATAATTACAGGAAATAAAAACGTCAGGTAGACGTTTACAGTTACAGAAGTCTCAGTCCTTCTCTTCCGAATGGATGTAGGCTACATGGCACTTTAATTAATGGATTTATAGCTTCCACATTTATCCACATACATTTTGAAGATTCCTCACAGCTGAGTAAACACTGACTGTCCGTTCATAATCCACACCGCACACTCACTGCTGTATTAATATTAAACATATAATAGCTAAAAATGATACTTATTGTGGGAAACACCTATTTATATTTAAAAAGATACAAGACCAGTTACAGAAGGAAATTCTATTTCACTTTATGAATTAGTAACCTATTACCTATGATGCATATCTAAGACTGAGTGAATGGAACTCGCCATGATAAATGTTTAAACTCTGATTCATATCTGAAGGTTTGAGGCTGATCATGTTGTTTGGACACAAAATGAGAACAGTAACTGCATGATTACTGGCAGTTAAAGACAGTTAAAGGCACAATTACATATTTCCACCCGTTTGTTATCTGCCATGGAACTAAAACCATTGTTTTTTTTGGGTGAGGCAGTTTGTGGAACATGTTCCCACCCTTTCTTTCTTTCTTTCTTTCTTTCTTTCTTTCTTTCTTTCTTTCTTTCTTTCTTTCTTTCTTTCTTTCTTTCTTTCTTTCTTTCTTTCTTTCTTTCTTTCTTTCTCTCTGTTTCTCTGTCTCTCTGTCTCTCTGTCTCTCTCTCTCTCTCTCTCTCTCTCTCTCTCTCTCTCTCTCTTCTCTCTCTCTCTCTCCTCTCTCTCTCTCTCTCTCTCTCTCTCTCTCTCTCTCTCTCTCTCTCTCTCTCTCTCTCTCTCTCTCTCTCTCTCTCTCTCCAAGCGAGATTGTTGTTGGGGACTTGAGCTTTCCAGCATGCTTGCACTCCAAACATTCCAGGCCTCTCGAGCACCAAGGAGCTGGCCAGCTCCACGCAGCTGGGAACTATATAAGACCTGGGGCCAGTGTATTGAGCAACATCTTTAACTTGGTCTTGCACTCCCTATAGCCTGATACAAAAAGAGGGAGGGGGCGTACCGCATTCCACTTACTCCACCGGGGAAAAGTGCCATCCAGATCCAAGTAGGAATACATAGAAAGGTAGAAATTCCTGTGTGCAGATAGATGGACATGTCACAACACAGGACATGATGAGTGAAGCATGCACATGCACATACATGGGATTCCGTATGCTGAATGCACACACGACATTACACAGACAAGTGCTGTTCATTCTTGGCGACGGTCAGCAGCTGACCTCTGCACACATGCATATACAAACATGGGGGAAAACAAACATGCATCTTTTCCCCAAAGCACATGATGTCCGTCTGTGCTGGAGCAATGTAGTTTAGAGAGACGGTCATTGTAGTGCTCTGTCTCCCTCTGCGCTTTTGGCTGCTCTCGCAGTTGTTTTTGAAAGGGGAGAGTCCGTGTGCAAAGAAAGTTGAGGCCAGGACAGCGGGCCGATAGCAAGAGAAAAGAGTGGGAGAGGGAATGGGAGAAGAGAGTAGATTCTTGGGAAGACTCACAAGGGGTTGCAGGGAAAAGGATTGCGGCTGAATGAGGCGCAGCTGCATACAAAAAGACAAAAAAAAAGCATTTGAAAAGGAGAGCGAGAATGAAAGACAGCAAAACAGCTTCTTTTATATCTTATAACAGCAACTATGATACAGCATGGGAGGTAGGAAGAAAATTTAGAAGGAATGTTAGAAAAACAATATGTAAGCCTTCAGAATATGTGGAGAATAAGTGGACTTTTGGCCACTTATTCTGGCCAAGAACCACCCACTTAGACAGGAAGAGACCATCTGACCGACATCTACAGTGACCAGCAGATTTAGTTTTAAGATTACCTATATTTATACATTTGGAAGACCAAAGCCACTTACATTTTATATTACATATTTTTTAGTTAATCAATTCTCTGGGAATCAAACCCATGACCCTGGCATTGCTAGCAATGTGCTTTTCTGTTTGAGATACACAAACGCTGAGCCAAATGATGAATTTAAATACCGGTAGTGCTCCGGCAGGTTACACAGAAAATACTGGAAAAATGGCTGGAACTGAGTATAGACGCTGTCATCAAAAATGTTCTATCAAAGTTTTTTACACATCTAAACTAAGAATTGATAAATATCAGCTTTACCTATGTATCAAGTTTACTAGGTACTTGTTACATCCTCTGTGATGGAGGTAGGGCCACTGGGCCAGTCATAGGCAGTGTTTGCCATTTTTGTGAGTGAACGTCTTTTTTTACTTTTGTTTCACTCTTTGTCACTCTTGTCCCTGTAAGTATCAAATGGATTATAAAAAAAAATTTTTATCTCCAGAACCATTTAAAAATTGTCCCCAACTGCTTTCCTTGTGAAACCTTCAGTGCATGTTTCGTGCACACAGACACACAGTACATGAGGGGCAGTGCTGAGAGACGTGATGACAGGCAGGTGTTATGCAGGAATTGCTCAGTGATAAGGTCCAATGGCTGCCCCTTTTTCACCCTGTCTCCTCCCTGTCCTAGTCCTGATTCCCTCTCCCACTCTCCATTAGTTTGTTCTCGTGTGTATGCTTTGAGATCAATGGAGATTGCAGATAGGGTTGCACATTGCACAACTATTGACACACTTTCGGGGAGCATGAACTCAGTCACCCAAGACTGCTTGTCACTACAGGAGTCATTGCCTCCTGAAGTTAGACTAAGTTATTCATGACAGACCTGTTTTAAATTTGACAAAGTGTGTATTTTTCATACCTACCCTTAAAAAGTATACTTCAAGTAAATTTTTACTGCGTATACTTAAGTAAAGTTCAAGTATATTTAACTTTTTGTAAGTATACTAATATCAATGTACACTTGCAAGTGTACTATTACAATACTACTTTAAACTAAATTGGCCCACTTTTTAGTGAATAAAAGTATACTTTAAAATATACATTGTGTAAAAGTAGTAAACTGAGTACACACTATACAATTGAAGGTATACTTATAGTTTACTTGCATACTTGTAGCACATTTCTTTAGTTTATGAAAGTACACTTAGAAGTATACTCTTTGTAAACTACTTGTTTTATACTGCAAATATAATTAAAGTTTTTATGCTATCAGATTACTTTTTATATATTACATTTGCACTAAGTATACTACTATTTTCCTACCATTGTTAAGCTTGAAATAGCTTAAGTAGATTTGAAGTAAATTCCTATGAACGCTACCAGTGGATTACACAAAAATACTCAGAATTAGGAACTGTTTTCTTTATAAATCAATATTTTCAAACAATGTAAGTTTATAAGACTGTACAACTGTGAAAGAAGTATTTAATAGGCTACTCAACCAAAAGAGCAAACACAACTACAAGCCAAGTATACTTAATTATACTTTTAAATAATCTCCATCAAAAGATTGAGCATAGTGCAAATATACGTATACCTTTCTGTCAGTATAAGTCAAGTATACTTAAGATCAATTTTAAGTATATTTCAGAGAAGTACATAAAGTATATTTCTGAGAATAAAATAGACTGAATGTATTCTTGCTAATGACAGTGTTGTATTTCCAGAAAAGTATTAATTTAAAAAACCCTGTCAGCAGAAATTGTTGTCATTAGTTTTACAAAATCAATATGATCATTTAAGTGCAGCCTGTGTTCTAAAAGTGGTTTTGGACCTTTGGGCCCTGATTTACTAAGATGTAATGTGGGTAGTAATTTGCTGGTGCAATCTGACAGACTGTATGTGCAAGTTCTGAGTGTAATCTAAATGATTTGCAAAGAATAAGTGTGTGTGTGTGTGTGTGTGTGTGTGTGTGTGTGTGTGTGTGTGTGTGTGTGTGTGTGTGTGTGTGTGTGTGTGTGTGTGTGTGTGTGTGTGTGTGTGTGTGTGTGTGTGTGTGTGCCCTTTTTTATATTACGTTGTGAGGACCAAATGTCCCCATAAGGATAGTAAAACCTGAGATCACCTACATTGTGGGAACCAGCCAGCGTTCCGTCCCCACATTTCAAAAGGCTTATTAATCATACATGAGTTTTTTTGAGAAAGTAAAAATGCAGAATGTTTCCTGTGATGGGTTTAGGGGCAGGGGCAGTGAGTGTAGGGGGACATAAAATTTACGCCTATGAAGAGTCCCCCAAAAAATAGTCAACCGTGTGTGTGTGTGTGTGTGTGTGTGTGTGTGTGTGTGTGTGTGTGTGTGTGTGTGTGTGTGTGTGCGTGTGCGTGTGCGTTTGTTTGTTTGTTACTGACTGCTTGCATGTTAAGGAACAGACAGACAGTTTTTTGACTTTGCCTGATCCAGTCAGTGCAGCATATTTTCATGTTTATGAAATCACATAGCAGCTGTTTTTGGATGAAGACACTGTGGCTTCAGTAAATATCCATGTTTCCTTGGCTGTTTGAGTTCACATATCTCACATAACTTCCTGAGCCCAAAAGTTACAGCAGTGCAAAACATTTTCATAAGGCTCTCTTGGGTATGTGTTCATTAAATGAGAATTAAGCAGCCCTTTTAGCATGCTTATGATCTACTGTATGTACTGTATCAAAGTGTATGTGTGTGATAGCAAATCTGAACTCTAAAAACCCAGCTATATCATGACATCTCCATCTTGTTTGACATTCTTTATTTTGCCTAATTTTGTGATGATGTCACAATACAGTTTCTGATTTACAGAGTGCAGGAACACACACAGTGAAACACAGACAGAAACACATGAACTAATCCTTTCCTCTTTATTTAGTAGATGCAACGCAACTTGACCCGTTGTCCCGGCAGTGCCTGAAAACCACGTTCCAAAATAGCACACCCAACTTGCTCTGTGATCCCATAAAAAGCATATAATAGTAAGCCAACACACAAAATGAATCATGAGGAAAACCCTGTAGAGCAGGGAGTGGCTGGTGTGGCATTTTATGCAGTACACCCACAAAAGCTCCTGCTGTAATTCCTCCCAAGAAGCACAAAACATAAGAAGACTCCCTTGTACAAAGGCACAATGTAGCTCACTGTATGACTGTCATCCAACACAGATTGCTTTATTTGTTTCAAATGAAGCTTTCTGTTTCTCATTTATAAAAAAGTCATTGCATGATCTAACAATATCAAACCATGTGGCATAATGCACAAGCTTTTAAAGCAATAAAAAAAAAAAGAGGTCTGTTTTAAATTATTAAACATCCATTTGTGACTTCGGGTTCCAAAAAATGTTAAGTATCAGGGTGGACAATACTTGAGTAATTGCACTTCATTACTGTAATTGTAATCAGGGAGTGTTCAGCAAACCTGTTTACTGTCAAACAAACACACATTAACACACATTACACACATTAACTTTTACTTAATTACATATACAAGAGATGAAAAACATACCCTTTACTCCTCAATTTTATTCAGACTTTGAAAAAAATTTGCCAGCTTTTTTATGACTAAAAAGTCTATTTGAGGTGAAATAAAAAGTGCATTACAGTTACTTTAATGAGAGTCAATTTCTGAAGCCAACCATCATATTTGTTTCAATACTTAAGTACAATTAAAGGTCTATACTTTTTATTTTTCCTCAAGTACATTATCCCCCAGTTTCAGAGACAAACCTAGCGGACTAAAATGTTTGAGATTTTTTAACTGACAGCAACATGCTCTTACTTATGTTAAAATATGCCAGTGCATTGTTTTGTCTCAAGATGCACACCAGGAATGTTTTTTTTCTAAGGCATGTTTATAAAAGCTACTTAACCTAACTGAATTAATGTCAATGTCAGTTTTATGTTGAGTTAATTGGCATTAGAATGGCAGGGTGTGTACTGGCATCTTGCAGTGTCACTGTGCTACGGTCCCGCCTAATCATTATGTGATCAGTTCATTAGCATGTCAATGACAGATGATTGTTCTAGAACAAACAATTGACCATACTGTTTTATTTAAGCAAATTGCTATAAAACAATAAATCCTGAGAAAAGTTTTGGATGCAACTTTGCTATGTTGTAATGGTAACGACATGTGATGGGTTACTGTTGGCCAATAAGAGCCTAATGTGATAGGAACAGAAATAGCCCCAATATAGATTTTTCCAGTGCTTTTTGGAGATGTTGTTTTAAGTGTTCCACAGGGTGCCAGACAGTCAATTTGTTATGTGCGCATGTGTTTGTGTCCATGTTCTATGAGTTTTTGTCTTTGATTGTGTTTTTGTTTTTGTTTTTGTCTTTGATTGTGTTCTGTGTACAATGTTTCTATTTGTAGGTCTAATTTTATTTATTTACTCTTCTAATCCCAGTCTATTGAAATACACCCAAAACAGAGAGAAAGAGAAATGACTGAGTGACTGAGAAAAATGGGATGCTATGAAACAAAATCACAGCAGCATAATGGCCTTCGGTTTGTTTCCAGCAGGTTCAGCTCCTATAGCAGAATAACAGCAGAGCAGTGTACGCCCTCATTCCCCCCAGCACTGGACAGCCAGGTTCCGATTTGGCCTGTGCTGCTTCAGAGATATCTGTTTTGGCATGTTAACATATTTAATTAGCCTGTTGGTCAAATCTGCCTGTCCTCCTGAACACTGCGACATAATGTCACTTTATACTAGTTTTCCATGGTTTGGAATACAAACTATACTTTCCACTAGGTGCACTTTATAATAACTTTTTGTGTATTCTGACTTTATGTACGTTGGCATGCACATGTAAACACCATGTGCCAAAACATTTTTAAACATTTTTTTTTTTTATTTCTTAACTGCACCCCACTGAAAAGATTTGCATGAATTTCCATGCTGGTTATTGCTGGATTTGGATTGATCTAGCTGGTGGACCGGCACAGCCTATGCTGATGACCGGGTTAGCCCAAGGTTGACATGCTAGTGAAACTACAGTAGGAAATATATTTACTCCAAAGGATTCAGGGATGTTCCACTGTCTCTATTCATTTAAAGTAGTCAATTAAATATTATTGGCAAACACAGCCTGAAGTGTATCTATGTAACGGAGGCCAGCTAGTAGTTTGCTGTGTGAGTAAACCCCATCTGACCTCAAGAGATGCTCTAGCGATTGACGCAGAGGTTGCAGCCTTTAGCCTTGTTAGAGTGTCCAACTCTCATGACCCGGGTTCGAGTCCTGCTTGAAACGGGCGGTTCGATCAGGAGAGGTTAAATCTACATCCAGGTGTAATGGTCAATATAGTCTCAGTTAAGAACATTGCACAAAAATAGATCAAATTGCAGCACTGAGCACATAATTAATTTAGTTATTTATTTGCCTTTTAATGTCTTTTCATATACAGAAAGTGCTCATCCCTCTTAACCCTATGGGGAAAAACTAAAGCAAATGTTTTGTCTCTTTTTTTTGAAAAGCAACTGTAAAGTTGTCTTCCAGTGAATGTCATTTCAGAGAAGCAGTACTTTTACTTCAGGCTAGTAGTAAAACAGTTCTTTGAATTCAACCGAAATAAAGGAAGGATCTAGATCTCATGAAAACTAGATTTGATATTCCTTTCATTATCTGCCCAAGTGTCATTTTTCAAGTCATAACGGTCATTATAGTTCAAAATTCCAAGCTATATGGGCAAAATTATATTACTCAATTAATCCAATTTTTGGTTATCTTGAAGGAATCTTGTGGCGTGCTGCACTTGGCCCTGCAGTATCCCTGCGATTAAACAGCTGAGTAAAGGGTTCATTAGATTAGCCTCTTCCTTTGACCAGGTTCTTCTTAAAGATGATCACATTTAACACATGACACATCCTGCAAAGATGTCATGTGAGATGTCTTCTATCTCCTATTCTACTATAAGATTAGATATCTCTCTAATAGTAAAGATATGAACTACGCAGCGGGGGGAGGGAGTATCAGAATAACATCTGACTCAAGATGTCTCACTCATTATGAAATAAGCAGATAAGGCCAATAGTAGCTCAAAGAGCTTGTCAAAGCATTTATCATGTGGTTAGATATTAATTGATTGCAGATTTAGAGCAGAAGGTACTGATAACCCCTTCCTAATGATGCCTGGTGGGTTAGTCTTGACTAAAGTCTAGCATGGCTCTGGAGCAACTCATGTCACTGAACTATGCAAGGACACCCCCTCAAAGCTGTCGTACTCTCTGCTTTTCTTCAAGTTTGCTGTTTGCTTGTTTGTTGCAATAGGATGGAGGGATGTAGCTGCTTTCACACAGACAACAGCACCACTGCATTCTTTTGAGTTGTGTTTGGGAGGGGGCTTTGCCATTGGACATACCGGCTGAGTGCCTGCCTCCACTTGAGACTCAGGCCACACTGGTCATGCTGTATGATTTAGATTCAATAAAAACAACCAGCTCAGAATAGTTATATGTTAATTAATTGGGCCACACTGGTCACCAAGCATATTTTGATTTACTAAAAAGAACTGGCTAGTGAGATACGTTTGATAGACATTTTGTTTGTCAGTCAGACTACGTTTTTGCTTCAACCTCAGTAGATATTTTGTACAGTTATTTTGCAGTACACATTTATCACATCACCTTAGTGGACCAGTCCAAGGTTTCTGAAATAAACACAGTATAAACAAAACGTATGACTAAATCACTTAAATATCTGAGTTCCAAACCTTTAAGCATTCATTCATCTTCGGGACACAAATGAAAGGATTAGTTCACTTCAAAATGAACATTTCCTGATATTTGACTCACTTCCAACTCATCCAAGATGTTCACGTCTTTCTTTCTTCAGTCAAAAAGAAAATACGTTTTTTGAGGAAAAACATTCCGGGATATTTTTGCACACCATTTACGTCTATGGCAACCAAAATGATGAAGGTTCAAATCAATGCAGTTTCAAAACGCAGAGGCTTTTTTCACAGGCTCTATGTAGGAATAGGATCTTATCTAGCGAGACTTTCGATCATTAATGAATATACTTTATGAATTTACTAATTTAAACCTAAATTGTTCATCTTGTGCTGCTTTGACACTCTCCAGTGATTGCACAATCACGTTGAAAACATCATAGGCAGAAGTCCTTTAAGATTTTTATTTTTTTATGAAATCTGAGAGCGAGTTCTGTCCCTCCATACACAGCTACGCAAATACCACTTTGTCGCTTAAAAAACTTCATAAAAAAATTGTAAAACTAATCCAAATGAATTTACACCCCCAATGTTCAAAAGAAAAATTACTACTTTATGAGAATGCACTTTTTACATGCTTTAGAAAAAAGTTGACACCTAGTGTGTTGCACATAAATCAGAACAGTAAGTAGCCTACATACACATGTAGCACACTGACAGCTGGCCTGAACCCACAGTGTTAACATACTTGGAGAGCTTGAAATTGTGGGTTGATAAGACAGTGTGGCCTGTCTCAGTGTTGTGGAGATAAACGCCTATCTCACATTCTCCCCTCTTTGCCCCCCTCCATCATACCCTTGTCCCTTGCCTGTCTATTGTCTATGCCACTTTTAAAGATGCAAGATTCCATTCATCTTTTTTGACATGAATGGCTGTTGTCAGATAATGAATCAATAGTCCAAAAACATACACGCTCAGATAAATATACAGAAACAGAAAAAAGAGTATGCATTACAAAGTTGCAATGAAACAGATGTGGCAATATATACTTTCTTCAGTATTGCAATGTACATTTGAGTGTAACTGATTATTGAAAAATAAAAATGTATGCAATGGCTGTTGATTGGATTTTAAGATGTGGCCTTTGCAAAAAATAAATAAAAATATATATGTCACCAGAGAAAAGCTTGTACTTTTCACCAGAAGGTCTGGTCATGATTCAGCAGTGAATGTAAAGTTTTAATGATGAACTCACAAACACTTTATAAATCTTACTGAATCAATTTCTTATTGATTTGAATAATTTATAGCTTCACTTTGGGGTTTTGGTTCTGTGTATATTATAATATAAATAACTTGAATATAAACTTGACTCCCCTCCTCCATTAGTTAATGATGATCAGGTTTGTACACACAGTCACAATTTTAAAATTAATATGCTATGAAAAATTCAGCATAGTAACCCAGACAATTCTTTTATTTTCAGTATATCTACACTCAATGCCATTTTCTGTCATTTTATCTTCATTGTTTTTATAAGCGTTATCTTTGTTTGGATGTCCTGCACACAACCCCACAAGCCTCTCACATGGGCAACACCATGCCAGTGTTCGAGGACTGATCCCAGGAAACCTCCCCCTGTTCTCGGAATGTCTATCTCGTCTTTTTCCTCCCCATTACACACTTAAGGACTTAAATGTGGAGACTCTGTGTCTATGGCGCTAAATCTTATCCCTTCTTTAACACAAACAATTAGTACCCATGACAGGCGTGTGCAGCATACCTGTTCAAGATGACAGTTTGTCCGTCGGTATCGCTGTACTGATGTAGTCAGTCCTATAAATTCCTGTTTATGCATCTTTGTGTGGCTCAATTTCATTGAATTTATGCTCCTAAAAAATATTCCCCATTGTATAACAGGTCTGACCTACTTTGCCAAGTCTGAAGCTGAATATGTTTGCAGTCAAATGTGTTGCGTATCCAGTTATGATAGCTGTGTAAAGCACAGTTTGTAAAGGCCGGCCACTTGCATGAACATGCATCATGTTAGTGTCTTTATGCCAATTGAGAGTATATGCGAGTTTGTTTGATAGAATGTTATTTTTAATATGCATGTATGGTATGCCTAAATGTGCGTACTTATGACCTGCGGTTCACATCCAAAATCCACAATAACAAACATAGCTCAACTCTGCAGGAGACAGCTCATAATGTTTCCCAGGCTCACCCTTCATCCACCCAACCTAATTTATGTTTCTGCCCTCCATTTCCTTTGCTTTGCACTGTCATAATGTCAGAGTAAGAAGCCTGACTGTAAATTACAGGCTCAGACACTTTTCACCTCATAATACATCATTCCATGTAAACTCTATTATAGACAGATCCCACAATGCCCACATGTCCATAGTTCAGAGTTGTACTTTTCTCAGTCTCGGCTCGCCGTCTTGCGCTCTCATTCTGGGTGCTCCAGAGGGGCCACAGGGGCATCACTTTCTCAGGGCCCACTGCAGAACTGGCACTGGCATGCCTGCTAGAGTCCAGCTGAGTTTGAGATGGATGGCAGAAAAGGCTGTATTGACTGAAGTGTGGGAACAAGGGCTGTATGTGCTTCACAATCTGTGACTGACATCACTGCCAGGCTTTGTGCAATGACATCATGGTCCGACCCTATCCCTCGGTCTAGATGAATTTAAATAGTATGAAAACGGGACCTCCATAGTGTTAAATGATCTTTACTCTCTTTTTCAGCAATTACTAGAGTTCTGTGGTGTTTTTATACCAGTATATAACACTAGAGGGCAGTATTCATTACTTCCTGTGTCTGTTTTATTACATCAGTTTTAGTACATCACTGGAACAAATAGATCAATGAGTTTCTCTCTCACCATATGGAATAAAATATTATTTTCAGGAAATGTTTTTTTTATTTTTTATTTTTTTAAAGATTACAATAATTCCTTTTTAAGGAAGCAAAATTGAATCGATGAATATGATGAATCGTTACTGCGGATTAATTTAAATTAATTTGGAACCAGCTTCCTGAACAGATCAGATGTGCTCCAACAGTAGCCACATTCAAATCCAGACTCAAAACACATCTGTTTAGCTGTGCATTTACTGAATGAGCTCTGAGCCACTGTACATCCCACTGATAACACCTTATATGCATCATTTTTTAATTCTTTTTATAACTGTTTTAGTTTACCTTTGTTATCATCATTTTATTCTTTTTAATTCTCTTTACATTGTATTCTTTTTCTTATGCATTTTTATCCCTATTTTAATTCCTTTCTATGTAAAGCACTTTGAATTGCCATTGTGTATGAAATGTGCTATATAAATAAACTTGCCTTACCTTGCCTAAAATGTAGATTAGGCTACATAGCCTAATATGTAATGTTACATTTGCTGAGATCCCATAAATAGTAAGCCTATGTTCACAGATGTTAGTTGAGACAAGAGGGGCTTTCTGTTAGATTAGGCCTATAGCCTTTACTGCACAGAATTATGTATTATTATTGTTTATTGTAGCCTACACAGTGCAGCTGTCGCCCTTTGACGCGTTTAATTATCAATAGCCTAACTTATACATCTTACTACAGATTGCAAACGCATCCTAGTTTTACAATGTCAACAGTTATCATTTACGCAGATCGGCCTAAATTAAAACACGGAAGTGTTCTTGACTGCCTTATATCTGTGATCTGGATTATTGTGACGCCCGAATGTAGGATAGTGCCTATGTGACTGAAAGATTAAGTTGCTGTACGCGTGCTATCGCCTAAAATAACGTCAGTAGGCTATCTATTGAATATGCAGTCCAATGATTCAAAATAGGACACTATTTTTCAAACATAACAATGTGTTCTGTAGGCCTACTCCAAAATGTAAAACATTTTGTAACCGCTCCGCCTGTCAGAGCGTGTTTGAGTCTAAACAAATGACTGGTAGATTGTGGGTTAACGGGCCGAGTGTTCCAGACGGGGCGGGGCCATCGGCCGCGATGGATTTGATTGGCTGGCAGTCACAGTGCAATGGATTCGGGGTGAGTTCAGTTTACGTGACGCACAAGTAGGGGCGTGCCAATTTGGCGAAATCAGCTGTAGAAACAATAACACACCAGCGAACGCCCCAAAATTAGATCTTACCTATAAATATCAGTAATTTCAGGAAAAGAGGCATCTTTGAGAGAGAAAGGATAGATGTAGCACACTTTATGGTTCAGGTTCTCAACTGCGTTCTGCAAACTTGTCTCAGAGGGCTCTCTTTCATCTCAGAGAAAGCAAGTGTGAAGATGCTGCCTTTGTGTCAGCCGTGACACGCCAGGGAGTTGAACACAAACAGTCGAGAGTTTTTCAGAGACGACTCAGTCATTTAAACTAAAGGTTTGATTTGATCTCCTGCACCCGGTTTAACGGGAGCCGGGAGGGAACCACGCGCGGACTGGCATGTGGGTCAATTCTGGAAGCGTCGGAAGGTAAGGTGAAGAAATTTCACTTGGTTTCACCTCGGGAAAATCATACCGCATTTATTTGCGGATTCTTAGTTACTGTTGCATTATTTCACGGAGGGCTGCATCAAAACTGACTAGTAAAAGCACACACTAACCACCGCCCATCCTTAACCCTTGATGTTGGAAATGGCAAGCCGTTTTAACATTAATTCGAATAACATAGGTCTAGTACTCATTCATTCATATAATGGTAACCTGCATATTTAGTACTGACTAAAATCGTTTGAGGTAGGTAGCTACAGTAGGCCTACTTGTGCATGACAAATTTTGCAGGGCTGCGAACTCAGGGCACGCATTGAGCTTGAGAGGCCCTGTCCCAAATGACACCCTTAAACACTTTCGTACTTCCTACGAGTCTGCATTTTTGTGACGTAAAAATGCTTTTACTGTCGGGAGGAGCATTGACATTACGTGTTAATTCTCTCACTCTATGTAAAATAGAGACCAAAGGACACTGACACAGACAGACAAGACATTGATAGCAGGTTATTGATATGCAACTCAGCTTTCAAATTTTGTCAACTTTAGAATGAAATTCAAACAATAAATACCAACATTTTGACGCTCTGTCATGTGACGTGACAGATCAGCGTAAACTGATAACCTTTTCCTCGTTACTATAGTTAATAGTAAATAAACACAAATAAACATTAAAAGGTATGCTGAAAGATACAACCAAACGTGTCTCATGTAATCGATTAATCAGTGTTTCAACTGTGGAAAGAGGTCAGTAAAAGCTGGACAACATTACATTTACCTCAGGAAAGCCATTTAATGACCATAGCATATCAGTTATCTTAACTATAGAGAGGAATATTTTGCTAAATATATACACTATATTACATATTTATTATATTTGTATCCATATAGTTTTAAATATCATAACATTATTATTCATAAAAACACATTATATTAATTTGAGTTGTTAATTTTAATATTTAATAATAGCTGAGAGAGCTCCTTGTGTGTTTATAGCATTAGTTGAGATTTTTTTTCCTTCAGAAAAATTAACATGTAGCTACTGTACCTGCTATATATCCAACTTAATCGTTGATGCATTAAGATCAGAATCAAATCTTAAGCTTATGAATTGAAATCGTGAAATTTGTGTCAACACTGTGTATACTGGTCATACAGTAATGTTGTCACTAAACTTAATTAAGTTATGTTTAGTTACCAAATGTTTTGACAATCACAATACAATGTGATGCAAGTTTTTATTTTAATAGCTACTTTATAATTCAGTAAAAACTCTTACACTATGACTTACTGGGATGAACCGCACCAGCTTGATGCTGTCCACACTGGATGCAACAAAGTGACCATTGCAAATCCATATTCCCTTAATGTTAGAAGTGGCACAAGCGCTTGGAGTACTTCTGAAATACAACAGGGCATCAGTTTACTGTTGGGTATTTGTCATTATTTATCAGTATTGGTAGTGGCTAATAGTACCAGCAGCCATATCACCCTGTAGCCCAAGACTGGTTTCCCACTGAAGCTAAGCAGGGCTGAGCCTGGTCAGTACCTGGATGGGAGACCAACTGGGAAAACCAGGAAGCTGCTGGTAGAGGTGTTAGTGAGGCCAGCAGGGGGTGCTCACCCTGTGGTCTGTGTGGGTCCTAACACCCCAGGATAGCGATGGGGACACTATACTGACAAAGAGCACCGTCTTTCGGATGACCACTCATCTGAAAAATGAATCCGAAAAAAAATCGGATGATTTTTTTTTTTTTTTTTGAGATCACTATTTACTTATTTGTCCTTATGTGTTGTGGAGTATTCTGTGTTGTGTTTTTGTTTTTGTATTGGATGCCATAGTCATTGCACTGTAAAACAAATTTACCTACGGGTACAATAAAAGTAACCTAACCTAACCTAAGACGTTAAACCGAGGTCCTGACTCTCTGTGGTCGTTAAAAATCCCAGGATGTCCTTCGGAAAAAGAGTAGGGGTGTAACCCCGGCATCCTGGCCAGATTTGCCCATTGACCTCTGTCCTTCATGGCCTCCTAATCATCCCCCTCTCCTGATTGGCTTCATCACTCAGGTCTCCTCTCCACCAATCAGCTGATGTGTGGTGAGCGTTCTGGTGCAATATGACTGCCGTCGCATCATCCAGGTGGATGCTGCACATTGGTGGTGGTTGAGGAGATTCCCCCTTCAATGTAAAGCGCTTTGAGTGCCTTGAAAAGCGCTATATAAATCGAACACATTATTATTATTATTATTACTAATTGAATATACTGTATACTTGTTACTGCTGGTATAATTATTAATATATAATGAATATTATATAGTTATACTATATAATAAATAGTTACTAATTCAATGGAAAAATATTTTAGTCAAGTGCTACTAGCATAAAAATAGTTTTAAAGAATAAATGGCTTGCCATATGAAGCATGTCTTTGTATCACGTCACGGCTGCTAAAACCACCACATTTTCGCTTTGGTCAGTTTGTTGCTATGCATCTTTTTCAGTCTTCATAGTACTGTGTTTTATGTGTAACCATTTTCCACAGCACATTCTGATTCAATGGCGAGCATGGGCTTGGCTCATAGTTTCTTGCATCTTTTTTCTCTTTCTTTGTTATATTAACTCACATTTCATTCACTGGCATTCTGTTTCATCTTAAAGCGACAAATCCTCTTACTGAGAGAATTCACTACTGGTTTATATTTCTCAATGAAGTACATTCTGAATGGGTGCTGAATTAAGCCTTCTAACAAGTATGAATAGGGGTTTGCTAATGGCCGTCCCTACATATTTCACACAATACTTTTACACCTGGTCTAAAGAAAATATCTTGAGCATTTGAATTCTCTGAAATTCCACCATAATGCATGGTTTTTGTTTGTGGCTTTATATGCATGAGCCAAGTTCTCTCGCTAATGCTATTGTGAGATCTTACTGATTCTTTGTCCATTATAATCCAGGGACAAAGTGAAGCGTTTTAGTCTTTTGCTGATTCAGTAATCATTATTTTATGATGTGACAAACATTACTTGTCAGCAATCAACTGCTGCTGCACACTCATTACAAACTGCAGTTAACATTATGCTCTGTCATGCTGTTCAGAAACGGATAACACAAGTGTGGTGTGCTTTCACTTTTTGTATGCTCACCTTATCTGACAATATTTGATCGGAATGACAAGTGCTGATAATCATAAAACAAATACAGATGTTGTGCGATCATCCATAGCAAAATGCTCTCAGATAAGCCACCCCTATCAGTGCTATTTGAATACATTTCGCTTTAGCTGGTTCATTGAGAGCTGGAGTCTAGGGACTCTGCCTTTCCTTTTTTTTCCATGAGCTGACTTTAATGAGTCTCTCATTGCTGAGTTTGCTCTCAAGGGTAAAGGTACAGTTGTATTTATAGTGCACGACAGCTTAGGTCCATAGGACTCATGACGCTATAGTCCATGTGGGCCACTGTGCTAAATAGTTAAACTCTTGTTGAAGACTTAATTGGTGGGTCATTCTGTTATGTATCAGCTTAACTTGTGTACATCTCACTGTAATTATTACTATTGTTGTTCTTGCTGATGTGCATTTGTTTGAGTATAGCATGAAGGACGTGTGTGTCAGTCGGCTGCTGTTGCGATCAGTTTAAGGATCATCGGAAAATACCAATAAATGGTTTATGTAAATATCAAACCATGTGGCATATGCAAACAAATTATGCTAGTGCTTTCTCAGAAAAAAAACTTCTCATTTATGATTTCTCAAGTAGAATCAGGAAATGTCGTAATCAGAGCACATTAATGACTGAACAAAGTTGAAAGGGATGTATGGATTTTGTATATATGCCAGAATCTGAGATATGAATTTCCCAGTGCACCTGAAGGCAATGCATGATCTGCTAAAGTTTGACACCTAGAAAATATCTAAATACATTTGGTCTTAATTTAGACTTATTCTCTATTCTTTGAATTGAAGCTTAACAAACTTGTTTTGTCCAATGTTTTTCTTGACAATTTTGTACATGCTATAGTTGTTTTAAAATCAGTTATTAATTATTATAATTGGTTATTTTTTTGTTATAACATGCAAAGAAATTCATACATTAAAGATTCAGAAGACTTCACTTAGAGGTTTGGTGTGTAAATTTTTGCGGCATCTAGTGGCGAGGTTCCTAATTGCAACCATCCACTGCTCACCCCTTCCTTTCGAATCACATAGAGAAGCTACGGTGGCCGACACAGGACAAAGCTGTTGTCTGATACAGCAGAGAGTGGCTAGCGCTCTGAAGAGCAGTTTGTCCGTTTAGGGCTACTGTAGAAACATGGCGATGCAAAATGGTGACATCTCTGTAAGGGGACTCCCAGTGTATGTAGTTAGAAATGACTGGTTCTAAGCCAAAAACATATTGTAAAATCATTATGTAAGGTCTTATACACCACAGAAAATGATGTATATTAAATTGAATTTCTGTCAGGAGATTCTCCTAAATATTACACAGTGCACCTTTATGCACAGTGCACAGTGCATCCAGACATTTGTTTGGCTACTGCATGTGAAGTAAATAAAATGTCCCTGACGCTATCACACTGACAGTAGATCTCAGTGTTTAATTCCTCCATTACTCCCCAGTGACTGATGGCATTAAGGGGAAAGATCTAACTCATTATCTGATCTGGAGGACTCAGCACGCTGAACGACTTTGTGGCCCAGCTATAAAATGCCATTGATCCACTCAGACATTGACTCCTTGCAGAACAAAGGCATGTGGTGTAAGACACTCCAACACTGCAGTGGTGCAGTTTGCTCAATGTTTGCTATTTTGAAGCATTTCGGTATTTGGAAACACTGTCAAATCTGGCATGCAACACAATTATTCTCCCCTTTAACCTCCTAACTGGCAAGTTGTCTACGCTCATGGCATAGCCTTTACATGTCCCCTCTTTAAACACTTAAAATATGCCTATATAACACTCATGCAGACATGCTCAGGGCGAAAAACTTGGCATGATGCATTGATGGAAACCACAGAAATTAGGTTACTATGACAGGCAGGGGTTTAGCCAGTGTATGTGTTTGTATATGATTTTCGTTTTATAAACAAGGGGATGTCTGGTTTCAATGTATAGGACGGGGCTTGCAGGCGCTCTCTAAGAGCAAGGTTTAACCATGGATTCTGGTTATGTGACAGCAGAGAGAGCAGCCTTTGCCACTGGAGCTGTTATGCAACACACACAGTGCAGGAGGGGTGAGCAAGTTTCCGCTGCCCAGCTGTCTAGAAAGACAGCTGTACAGAGAGTGAAAGGACAGTCAAACTTACAGAAGAATACTCTTGTTTGAGATTTATCTCACAATGAGATCCTGAATTATTTCAAATTTAAATCCATAATTCAAATTATGTGGTTGCCACAAGAAATATGTGGAGAAAGAAAGCTTGTTGAGAGTACTAACTCCTTTAACATACCAAAAGAGTTTATTGTCATTTAAATGCCATATTTGCTTGTGGGTCGTAGTTGGTCCACATTCTGTGATATTCTTCTCTCTACCTACGTACATATTCAGATACACACATGCACACGCACACGCACATGCACACGCGCACACACACACACACACACACACACACACACACACACACACACACACACACACACACACAGTGGCTGGCAGGACTGAATACAAGCAGACAAACTGTTGTGTGGGCCGTATACAGTGTTTGTGAATGGAGTGGGCGTCTGCCACGCGTCTCATCTCTCTCTTTCTTTCTCTCGCTCATTCTCAGACCTCACCTCCCACTGTTTCTATCACTGCCTGTCACTAAAACAAGCGCTTGTGTGGCACACTGCTCATCTCATTCCCCACGACAAAACACTGACTCACGCAACTGACTCTGCTAAAAGCTTCATGAGACATGTCTCATGTCCATGCCTCTTGTATCATTGATTTTCATTATACACATTTGTTTGTTGTGTTTGTGTGTCACAAAAGGAAACTGTACTCAGTTCATAGACACTGAGAACATTCAGGGATATACAAAAACACAATATAAATTCTGTTATCATTTAATCACTCAATGTAATGTGCAGGATATCTCAAATATGTGCAGGATATCTCAAATCTTCTAAAGTCATACAGTACCAGTGTAATGTGAGAGAAACAGGCTGAAGTTTAAGATATTGTTGTTCACCAATAGTATTTCTCAGTGCCATTTTATAGAAAAGGAAGATTTTCATTGAATAGTGGCTTAAATTTGAGGTGTTTCTCACAGAAAGCTATCATATATATTCCACTTTTTATGATCACCAGGGCTGCATTTATTTAATCAAAAATATGGTAAACAAAAAGTAAAAAATAGCCTAATCAAATGCACACATAAAGCTTGCCACAGTGCGCGGGCAAAGGTAATGATTATGAATGTTGCATGAAAAAAACAGCAAGGAGACTGTTTAAACATTTTAATAATTGATTAATATTGTTTTCAGCTGCAGAGTTGAAGTCGCCAAGGGCGACTCGTCATCTCTGCAGTGGATGCGCCTATATGCCCGTTTCATATGGATTACATAATCTGAGATTATTTGTTTTCCACTTGAATTGGTTCATTTAAAAGAGACATTTCAATCTTTCTATACATAGGCTATATTTCTTATTTCTGTGAGGCAATTAGCTTGGTCTATACACTGAGTTTTGGTTCATTTTTGTTCCCTTAGAGTTCACTTAGACAAAGACAGCAGATCAAGCACATCCTGATTGTTTTTATTATTTTACAAAAAGCACAATGTTTTGTTGTCATTGTGAGTTTGCAGATATGAATGTAGGCCTCTTACAGTTTGCAGTACTGCTGTATGACCAAAAATATGACAAAAAACGAAATGCAAGCGATCGTGCCGGCGCTTGTATATCATGCAGGAAGCGCGCTCTCCACACAAACATATTGATATGTGCCTAATAACAGTGCACAATTATCTAGGTTAAGGTTAGAGCGAATGTACTTGTAAAGTTGCTACTACTTACATGCTTTAAGTAATATAAGCCATATTTAAGGTCGATGAATGATGGATTTTTTGCCGTTAACAATCTGTCCATCACAGCCTGAGCAAGGTTTTTTTTCTGCGACTAACATTTCTCATACTCATAGACTCATACATTTCTGGTCGACCAAGTCTCTTCTAGTCGACTAACTGTTAATCGACTATTAGGGGGCAGCCCTGAATAAAAAATGTAAAATTCACCTTTTATATTCCAATGGAAAATCATACAAGTTTGGAATGACAAGTGTGAGTATGTTTTTTTGGGGACGCCTGAATGTAATTTCCCAAATGTATTAGGAATTGATAACGTGTAGAGAGTAAAATAGTGTAAACATTGTGACTGACTGTTCAAAGTGCATTTTTGGTCATTCCCCTCAAGTGCATATGCTTTGCAGTGTTTGTTTGCACTTACACCTCTCTACCCACCGCCCCACTTTTTTGCACATTAAGAAAACATACATTTATTGTCTTTGAAAATTAGGTAAAGATCTCCCAACTAATATGCAGTCATGCATATTCTTCACTTTAATAGCATCCTCTATAAATGTTGGTGGCTCTCACACAGCAGTTATAAAGATGACTGTTAGATAACACGAAGATCTAGTCACATTTACAGCTCGGCTTCATCAGCCCGTTGTGCCACCGTTATGTAACCTGTTAAAGAAGCTTCCTCCAGAGCACCCTTAACACTGACAACATTTCACAGAGATGTCTCTGAAACCTTCTTTGCTGATCCAAAATCTCAAAACTGGCTGTGACATTCCCCTCATGAGGGATTAACTGAGCACTGCTGCTCCAGATAAATGTCTCTTGACCTATTATGGGCCATTTTGACACATTACTAATCTTGGTCAGAATTGTTACCTTGCTACTCAGAATGAATTGAATGAATGAGAATCATTTTAGTTCCCCGTATGTCACTGGAGGCTAGAACTGTGACGTCTTTGTCAGTGGAACAATAAACAGTGGCATATTAATCTTTCATGAGCTCTTTTTATGGAACGTTAGCTGTCTTGGACAGAGGAGCTCAGGACAGCTTGTAATGTATATAGCTGTATCACTTTAGCTGTATCAAAAGAATGCACTGCTCTTACTTGGCCAAGAGTGTTGCCTGTGTGTTAATTCAAAGAAATTCTTTAATGTTTCCCAGAAAGCTAATTGATTTGTGCAGCTCGGAACACTTTTAGTGCATTTACCAAGGGTAATTCAAACCATAGCGGGTGCACTTTTAAAGCCACAGAGGAGTTACGGTTTTGAAAATCATTTGTATTTAATTTTTACAGTCTCTTTTATCAATGTGGTTTATTAATATTGATTTTTTTTTTACATCTCTATGCACTTGCTCAAATTTATGTGACTTCTTAAAGAAAAACAGTTCAGCTTAATGAGGAAATGTCTGCACTGCATTACAAAACAAAAACCTCTCATTGTTTTAGGGAAAAAAGCACATCTCACATTGCTTGCTTTTGTTTGAGCCTAAAAGAGAACTTGCTAGTTGTCATGGATATTAAGTTACAGTCATATGTGTTGGCACGCAGGTCTCCTAATGATTTGTTTCAGATCCATCCCTCAGCAGGTTTTTTTCTTTTTTCTCTGCAGGTAGCTGCAGTCTTGATATCTAGGAGGTTTAAGTCGATGTTTATGTGATTGTTTGTGGTAACTCAGTTTGGTGTAGTGTCCTGGGCAAAGCATGAGAATTGTGCCGTCTAGTTTGCTGTCTAGTTTAGCTGTGTTCTCTCATACAAATCAGCATTGCTACTGGGCTTTGACCTTAGTTAGCTTCAGGTGGATTTTTCTAAGACTCCAAAAAAAAAATGAAAAAAAGATGCTAGATGCACTTGTTCACGTCGACTTTGAAACTCACACACTTTGGAACGCTGTACAGCCAAGTGCAGAACTGTGTTGGCTGTCTTTGTTGTTCCTTCCTCTGACAGAAATAGCTCCTGACCCAGATTTTTGTTTAAACTTTGAACATTTGGTGAATGAGTAGTCGTATTGATGACATTCATTATTGTGGATGTTGTTTTAAGTAACCACAGTAAATGGACCGTATTATTATTATAATTTCCTTACTAAAGTTTTAGTTTGTTTTTTGTCATTTTGTTTGGTTTGCACTTCATTATAGGTTAAAAAAAGGGAAATGGAGTCTGAGTTTCTTTTTATACTGTAGAATAAACTGTTTTGTCATCGATACAATTATTATTTGCAGTACTTAAACTTTTCTCCCTATTTTACTATTTTAGGGCCCTCTCCATGGATATAGACACAGATTATGAGCGACCCAATGTGGAGACCATAAAGTGTGTGGTGGTGGGTGATAACGCAGTGGGCAAGACCCGCCTGATCTGTGCCCGTGCCTGCAATGCCACCCTTACTCAGTACCAGCTGCTTGCCACCCACGTGCCAACTGTCTGGGCCATCGACCAATACCGTGTGTGCCAGGAGGTGGGCAGACCTTTGGCATATTGTGTACATGTTGATGAGCATTAAGTGTTGCCATAAATACTGTAATATAACTATACATATATGGCAATGGAGTACAACCTGTTTAACCAGAGTATTTATATACTTTAGTGGTCACACTTTAGATTAGGGTCCAGTTTGCACTATAAATATGACTTTTGCCTCCATAAACACCTAATTACTGTTGATTAATTTGGTATATAAGTAATAATAAACAGCCGAAATCCTAGTATTATGCATGCTAATAAGCAACAAGTTAATAGTGAGACTTGGACCCTAAACTAAAGTGTTACCGCTTTAATGAAATAGTTAAAACCGAGGGTAAAACTGATATATATATATATATATTATTTGTTATTTATGTTGAGCTCATTTAGTTTAACTTTTTACATTTAACTAACTTTAACAATTTTAACCAGGCCATTGCAAATGTGAAATTTGTTCTTAATGGACTTGCCAGCTGAATATAATGTGTTTGCATTGGTTTATTGGTAGATTTTAACCTTACTGAACAGTTTGTGTTTTTTCTAGGTGCTGGAGAGGTCACGAGACGTGGTGGACGAGGTCAGTGTCTCCCTCAGGCTGTGGGACACATTTGGAGATCATCACAAAGACAGACGCTTTGCTTATGGCAGGTCAGTTACACAGTATTAAGATGTATTTTAACACGTAGTGCTCAATGAACCCATTGATACACACACACAATTCATGTCCCACAATACCGTTGCTCAGATCAATCTTCCATTTGATTTGTTTTCTTCTGATATCTCTCCACTCTTGGCTGTGGCATGTGTTGCCCTGCCAAGCTTTGGTTAAATTGCCCTAATCCTCCCAGCTGGGAAGGTAATGTGCTGTAAGCCTAGCCAAAGAGCACTGCATGGAGGCTCTTATTCTCAGCGCAGTGCAGGGCAGCGGAGGATCAGTGGATCAGCAGTGGTGCTTTGGCTCAGGGCAGTGCAGCAGATCACAGTAGCCGCTGGTCGGAGCAGGGAGATGGGTTAGAGAATGAGGAAGATTGACACACATTCTCGGTGCTTACATTCTTTGTCACTTATAAGAGTGTCTTCACATTTGTAGTTTGGTTCTCTTGGTTGCTTTGGTCCAGACCAAAACAGGAACATTTAGTCCTGGTTCGCTTAACATTCACACTGTAATTTTTAACTCCGGTATGGTTTGCTGCTAATTGTACTAAATTGTGGAAGTGAACCGCTATATGATTTGATAAAAATGTGTGTTTTGTGTGTGTTTCACTCATTTTCCTTACGAGCGTGACTGTAGATCTAATTTCTGCTCGTCTTCGGCGTTCTTAAGAGCATCTGCAGTACATTCGCGACAGATAGACCATTATGTACCGAAGCTTTGGTAACCAAACCAATGGTTCAGAAACAAAAATATAAAAGTGAGGTGAGCAACGGTCACCAAAAATTCATTTTGCCACCATCTAACTCGCTGTCATTACCAAGCAATGGGGTAAACAGCTGCTGCTTTGATGATGCAAACGCACCCTGGTTTGGACCCAAATAATATCATATTAATATAGTCCAGGGGGAGGGGGGAGCAATCAAACTCGGCTTCGGCCCAGGCAATCGAACCAAGTGTAAAAGCACCCTATGACTAGACCAGGACTAGTCCTTATTTCAGTTAGTGCATTTAAGTAGCTTTTATAAATAAAGAAAAAACTAACTTGTGTGCATCTTGAGATAAAATAATGGCACTGACGTATTTTAACATATGGCAGTGCAAGTTGCTTTCAGTTAATACAGCTAAAACATGCATTTTAGTCCGGGACTAGGGTTAAGCTTTTTCTGCGAAACTGGGAATAAGAGGTCATAACAAGTGAGGCTTTGTTTTGATTATGTAATTCATCCAACAATTTAATAATGTTAGAGTGTTGTGAATGTGTTTTAGTATTACTTGTGTGACAGATAGCGAGAGAGAGTGGAAGACAAAGAGAAATCTGTGAATCCACAGGATGTGTGTCTGTGAGATCCAGTGTGTGTAAGGAGTACTGAAGCAGATGCAGTCAGCTGATAAAACATTATTAATGGTGGTGCCCTGTTATGGAAACACAGTATCAGGTGACCTTCACCCCAGTGTCTGTTACACACCCACACAGACACATTTAACATTTCTTGAAAATGTTTATCAAAGCATTGCTTTGAGTCCATTAATTATTATTAAACATAAACTGACAAAACAGTTGTAAAATTTAATTGAAAGGATCCTAACTTATTTAGATGATTAGGTAGAAAAGGAAAAAACATCTGAAGGAACCGTGACTCAGTGGGGAAGCCCTCCTCCACGGGCAGACACATAATTATACATGCATTTTATCATACATAGTTGTTTTTGGACAATACCAGCAACACTTGTGATGTCGAGGGGTCAGAACAAACAAAAGATGGAGCTGAAAGGGTAATGCTGTTTTATTTTGTCGACGCATTTTGCCGCACAGGCCTTCATCAAGGCTAAAAAGTTTTCAGCTCCATCTTTTGTTTGTTTGGACCTCTTGACATCACAAGTGTTGCTGGTATTGTCCAAAACAACTTTGTTTTCTCTTTCCACTCACCTTGTTGATCGTGTCAAGCTGCACCAGAACAATTACATAACAAATAAACATATAGAGACACACACACACTATATTGCCAAAAGTTTGGGGATGCCTGCCTTTACATCCACATTAATTTTTATGCAATCCCATTCATAAGCCATAGGGTTTTGCAGCTTTTGCAGCTATAACAACTTCAGCTTTTCTAGGAAGGCTTTCCACAAGGTTTAGGAGTGTGTTTATAGGTTTTTTGACCATTCTACTACAAGGGCATTTGTGAGGTCAGGCACTTATGTTGGACGAGAAGGCCTAGCTAACAGTCTCTGCTCAAATTCATCCCAAAGGTGTTCTTTTGGGTTGAGGTCAGGACTGTGTGCAGGCCAGTCAAGTACCTCCACACCAAACTCGCTCTTGCATTTCTTTATTGACCTTTCTTTATACACTGGTGCCCAGTCATGTTGGAACAGGATGGGGTCATCTCCAAACTGTTCCTACAAAGTTGGGAGCATGATATTATCCAAAATGTCTTCGTATGCTGAAGCATTAAGAGTTCCTTTCACTAGAACTAAGGGACAAAGCCCAACTCCTGAAAAACAACCCCATACCATAATCCACCCTCCACCAAACTTTACACTTGGCATAATGCAGTCAGGCAAGAACTGTTCTCTTGGCAACCACTAAACCCAGACTCGTCCATTGGATTGCCAGACAAAGAAGCATGATTCGTCACTCCAGAGAACAAGTCTCAACTGCTCTACAGTCAAGTGGCAACATGCTTTACACCACTACATCCAATACTTTGTATTACATTTTTTTGATATAAGGCTTGGATAAAGCTGCTTGGCCATGGAAACCCATTACATGAAGCTCTACACATTGTACTTGAGCTAATCTAAAGGCCACACAAAGTTTGGAGGTCGGTAGCTATTGGCTTTGCAGAAAGTTGGCAACGTCTGTAGAGTGTGCCCCTCAGCAAGCGCCGACCCCGTCCTATGATTTTACTTGCCCTAATGCCTTAGTCGCTGTTGTTCCCAATTGCTTCCACTTTGTTTCTAATACCATTAACAGTTGGCTGTAGAATATTTAGTAGTGAGGAAATTTCAAGAATGGACTTATTGCACAGGTGGCAACCTATCACGGTTCTACGCTTGAATTCACTGAGCTCCTGAGATCGATCCACTCTTTCACAAATGTCTGTAGTAGTCTGCATGCCTAGGTGCTTGGTTTTATACACCTGTGGCCATGGAAGTGATTGGAACACCTGAATTCAATGAATTGGAGGAGTGTCCCAGTGCTTTTGGTAGTATAGTGTACATATACATACGCTGAATTTATATACATATTAGTAATTTTGAACACATCAGTAAATCGATGGTAAAAGTACCATATACAGTATTACCAACTACTAACATCATTGTGCTATGGTACTGCAACAAGTAATATTGTAGTGTTGTTGTTGTTGTTGTTTTTTTATAGAATATTTAGGCTTATTTGTATGTTTAGATATGTGTCTGTGATCAAGACTGTGTTTACAGTGTATTCAAGCTGACATGCAGTCAGGAGTTTGAACTTAGACATGCTCTACATAGCGCTACAGAACACCACACACACTGATTACATAACACAGTCCTTTATGACCCTCAGCACTCGCTTTTACAGCAGTTATTATTCACTGAGAGATGGTGAATGATTGTGGAAATATCTGTGGTTTTGTGCCATTCTTTTTGTTTGTTTTTTTGTCTCATCTCTGACCCATTTCCACATATTCTTGCAAACATTCCCATGTTCATGAACATACACACACTAACAGAGACACAGAAGACTTTGACCCCTGGAGGCTGTATAAGCTTATATTTGCACATATACCTTAATTTGGCTTAAAATGCTGTCTTAGTTTAGGAATGAGGCTTAGCCAATCTCGCTCATACTGTATATGGGCAATCCCATTGCGATGTCAACATTACCATACATATTTTTTTAAAGGAAGTAAGTTATAATCGTTCCCCTTTGCTAACGGTATGTTTTCAGGGAAATTCCATTGTTTAATCATCACACATGCGGTGTTCGCCAATAATAAAACAACATTTTTTCAAAAAGCCATATTACTTAAAAATGTAATATTTCTAGATTTTCACTTAATGTTGTCAATCAAGAAATATATCAAAGAAAGAAAATATCTTAGAAATGTTGTCTGAGAAAAGCTGACTGTCATATTATATCTATAAACATGCACATGAGCACTTTCCAGTGTACATGCATAACTGTGATGATATCCGCTAGACCAAGTTTGTTTACATTGCATTAGTAATTCTTGTGTATGCTGGTATCACATGATGAGCTTGTGAGTGCAGCTGTGAAATATGTCATGGCTGGACGACTCGCTATTATTAGACCAGCGCTGGTTATTGAGTCAGACGAGATGCTTTAATGACTTGAGCAAAACACCTTGTGTGCTCTCACATTCACTCAAAGAACACACATGCATTAATACACATACAATCAAACAATCATTCAATCATTACTCTATTTGGATGCTCTCTCACTGTTTCTTTATGAAGCTCATTTATGCCGCAGGGAAAATAGTCATATCGCGACCTTCACTTCACAAAAAAAAATGATTATGATAAGTGAGTGATCTTTGGATTTGCATTCATGCAAAAATGCCAAAACTATAACACTTGTCAAATCATTCTCTATGCTATAATAAATATGAAATAATATAAAAAAATAACAAGTCTGGACATGACATTTTGAAAGCAAGGAAATTTCTTTGTAGCTCACAGTAATTTTGTTTGTTACATTTGACAGTTTTTATTCCAATAACAGTGATTCACTGTCCCTTTTTAAAGCCTCTGTGTAGGACGATTAGTGTCCACGGTTTGCCAATTTCCTGCATATTACATGATTTCTTCGGATGTATTCTTTTAAATTAAATATATTTCTTTCTCTTTGTGTCATTAGATCTGATGTGGTGGTGCTGTGCTTCTCTTTGGCCAATCCGAACTCCCTGCGCCATGTCCGCACGATGTGGTTCCCCGAGATTAAGCACTTCTGCCCCCGCACCCCGATCATCCTGGTGGGCTGCCAGCTGGATCTGCGCTATGCTGATCTGGACGCTGTTAACCGGGCTCGCCGGCCTCTGGCCAAGTACGACCACATCCTACAGCATCTTGTAGCACATATTATATTATTAAACTTTAGCATGACAAGTTTTTCATTCTTTTTTTTTTCCGTTCGAGAAGATTCTTGTGCATCTTTGTATTTTTTGTAATCAGTTTGTAGTCAGAATTTGCTTCACTCAGCTTTGATGCTTTTTAGGGTTGATGGCAAAAATACACCCATATATTTAAAAATGTAAAAATGGTCAGAACGATTCTTAAAAAAAAGAAAAGAATACTTAATAATTATTTTAGCAAGGACCAATTAAATAAATTTAAATGACAGTAAAGACATTTTATGTTTTCAAATGATAAACTTTCTGTTCATCAAAAAATCCTAAAACATTTGTTATTATGGTTTCCACGAACATTTTAAGCAAAATAACTGTTTTCAACATAATAATGATATAATATTTGAATGGTAATAAGAATAAATATTTTGAGCATGAAATCTGCATGTTATAATGATGAATTTTAAAGAATCATGTGACACTGGAGCTATCACCGGAATAAATTACACTTTAAAATGTATTTCATTAGAAAACAGTTATTTTTAAATTGTAACATTACTTAACAGTATAATTGTTTTACTGTTTTTTTTTTTTTTTTAAATCACATAAATTCAGCCTTGGTGATCATAGAAGTCTTTTGATAACATTAAAACATAAAAAAAACCTTACAGAACCCAAACTGGTAGTGTACTATATTATGTTTGGCTTTAATAGTGCTTCTGTTTTTATCCCCTTCTAGAACCATCAAACCTACAGACATTCTGCCCCCAGAACGAGGCCATGAGGTCGCTAAGGAACTTGGCATTCCATACTATGAAACAAGCATTGTCGCCCAGTTCGGTGTAAAGGATGTGTTTGACAATGCTATCCGTGCAGCACTCATCTCTCGTCGCCACCTTCAGTTCTGGAAGTCCCATTTAAAGAAGGTTCAGCGTCCCCTCCTCCAGGCTCCCTTCCTCCCCCCCAGACCACCACGACCTGTGGTGGGCATCCCTGATCCTCCTCCCATGGATGGAGAAGGTCCAGACTCTCTTTTCTGCCAGCTGTTGTGTGCAGACGTCCTGTTTCTCCTCCAGGCCGGCACCACACGCGTCTTCGCCCACAAAGTGTACCTGGCCACTTCCTGCTCTAAGTTCTATGACCTTTTCACTATGGACCTTGGAGCGGCAGGGATGGAGAAGGAGGGTGAGGAGAGCTCGGAGGGGAGTGAGGAAGAGGAGCAGAGTCGAAGAGGAGCCAAAGAACAGGCTGGCCGTACCAAGAGCCTGGACATTGATAAGGAGGGTGAAGGTGGCACTAGGGGTTCAAATAGGCTGCTCATGTTGCAGCAGGGCTCACTGAGGACTTCACAGAGCGATAATGCTCTGCCTGCCAGGGGTCAGTGCTTTATGGGACCCCTGGGAGCAGGCCGTGCTCTTTTAGGATGGGGGCGTGGATTCTTGGGGGTGTACCTGGAGATGGTGGATGACCCTGTGACAGGTCGACCGAGACTCATGACAGTGGTGTCCATGGATGATCTCATTCAGAAAGGGCCTTTTCAAGTAAGAAAAACTTAAAGCCAATTCACAGATAGCAACACTGCACAGATAGCAACAGACACTTCTTTGGGTTTTGTCAGATCAGTGTGTTACCCCTGTCGGCATCAGCTGGCTCTTGTTTATGCTGATAGAACATATTGAAAAGTGTTTAAGAAGTGACATACTGTAATCTGGTGACTATCTGCATTGGTCTGCATCTGTCAGTGCAGTGTGAATCAGCCTTTAGATGACATACAGTAAAATAGCGATGACTTGTGATGTCATTGCAAGTTTTGTAAGAATCTATATGAAATACGGCGGTGTCACATTATCCGTTTTTCTCTTCCTTCCCTTTTAGGCAGTGCTGCAGTACCTTTACACGGGTCATCTGGATGAGAAACGTGGGGACCTCATGCAGGTGGCTACCATCGCTGAGCTTCTAGAGGTCTTCGACCTGCGTATGATGGTGGCCAACGTGCTGAACCGTGAGAGCTTCATGAACCAGGAGATCACCAAAGCCTTCCATGTGCGACGTGCCAACCGCATCAAAGAGTGCCTGAGCAAGGGCACCTTTGCTGGTAGGCAATCTAAAATCTAAAATGTGTATGAATGTATAAAGGTCTAAAACCCTTGATGGGGGGTAATTGAGAGTGAATGGGGGGAAGTCACGTGAGCGGACGCAATGCACTATGATTTGATATGATTGGTTCTTTCAAAAAATCATGCGTCTTGTTTCTGTCCGTGTTTCTCAATCACAAATCGGTCTGAATGAACAACATTATGGTGGTAATGGAAAGGCTAATTAAAAAGTAATTAAACAACTCACCCACTTAGATATCACTGCTTTTTCATGTCAAAATAAAACTTGAAATGGCCTGAAACCATAGTGAGCAATCAGCTTGGTGAAATTAAAGTTACATCTTGTCTGTGACCAGTGTTTACTGAGCTTTGATGACTGATGTAAGATACGGAAATAAGGCCACCATTAAAAAGAACAGCTAAACATAAGTTCTCAAATAAAACATTGTTTAAATTGTTACTGCCTTTAGTTGTTATTTCAGTATATATGTAAAACATCTTTAAAAACTAAATGAGATTTATCCTAGGTTTTAATAAATAGAACATTAAATACATAGTTAATGTTAAAATACAAAATATAACTTTATTTGGTTTTATATATATATATATATATATATATATATATATATATATATATATATATATATATATATATATATATATATATATATATATATATATATATAAATAATAATAATATACAGGTCCTTCTAAAAAATTAGCATATTTCATCCGACCAATAAAAGAAAAGTGTTTTTAATACAAAAAAGTCAACCTTCAAATAGTTATGTTCAGTTATGCACTCAATACTTGGTCGGGAATCCTTTTGCAGAAATGACTGCTTCAATGTGGCGTGGCATGGAGGCGATCAGCCTGTGGCACTGCTGAGGTGTTATGGAGGCCCAGGATGCTTTGATAGCGGCCTTAAGCTCATCCAGAGTGTTGGGTCTTGCGTCTCTCAACTTTCTCTTCACAATATCCCACAGATTCTCTATGGGGTTCAGGTCAGGAGAGTTGGCAGGCCAATTGAGCACAGTAATACCATGGTCAGTAAACCATTTACCAGTGGTTTTGGCACTGTGAGCAGGTGCCAGGTCGTGCTGAAAAACGAAATCTTCATCTCCATAAAGCTTTTCAGCAGATGGAAGCATGAAGTGCTCCAAAATCTCTTGATAGCTAGCTGCATTGACCCTGTCCTTGATAAAACACAGTGGACCAACACCAGCAGCTGACATGGCACCCCAGACCATCACTGACTGTGGGTACTTGACACTGGACTTCAGGCATTTTGGCATTTCCTTCTCCCCAGTCTTCCTCCAGACTCTGGCACCTTGATTTCCTAATGACATGCAAAATTTGCTTTCATCCGAAAAAAGTACTTTGAACCACTGAGCAACAGTCCAGTGCTGCTTCTCTGTAGCCCAAAAATGGCTTGACCTAGGGAATGCGGCACCTGTAGCCCATTTCCTGTACACGCCTGTGCACGGTGGCTCTGGATGTTTCTACTCCAGACTCAGTCCACTGCTTCCGCAGGTCCCCCAAGGTCTGGAATCGGTCCTTCTCCACAATCTTTCTCAGGGTCCGGTCACCTCTTCTCGTTGTGCACCGTTTTTTGCCACACTTTTTCCTTCCCACAGACTTCCCACTGAGGTGCCTTGATACAGCACTCTGGGAACAGCCTATTCGTTCAGAAATTTCTTTCTGTGTCTTACCCTCTCATTTGAGGGTGTCAATGATGGCCTTCTGGACAGGGTCGGGTCGGCAGTCTTACCTATGATTGCAGTTTTGAGTAATGAACCAGGCTGGGAGTTTTTAAAAGCCTCAGGAATCTTTTGCAGGTGTTTAGAGTTAATTAGTTGATTTAGATAATTAGGTTAATAGCTCGTTTAGAGAACCTTTTCATGCTAATTTTTTTGAGATTTTGTGTTTTCATGAGCTGTATGCCAAAATCATCAGTATTAAAACAATAAAAGACCTGAAATATTTCAGTTGGAGTGCAATGAATCTAAAATATATGAAAGTTACATTATGGAAAATAATGAACTTTTATCACATGCAAATTTTTGGAGAGGGAACTGTATGTATATATATATATATATATATATATATATATATATATATATATATATATATATATATATATATATATATATATATATATATATATATATATATATAAACTGTTATGGTAACTGTTACGTCATTTCAAACAAAATCAAGCCAAATCGGTCTCTGCTTTCTTTCACGTAGATTCTCTGGTTCATTTCTTCTGTTGAGTCAAGGTCTTTTGAACAATCTATTGCATAAAGTGCGTAAATAAATAAATAAGCATGACGTGGACTTTACTGGAGTGCACTCTGCCGTGTGGGCGGTGTTTTATGTTCGCTAACAGTACATACCGCTGCTTACGCATTTCGAACTTCTTTTTACCCCTAAGCAAAGAATGAAAAAGAACTTGGCCGTGAGTATATCGGGGATTTAAGGACTTTGCCTCCTCATTTCAGAACACCACTGCACGACACATCTAACTATCTATCTATCTATCTATCTATCTATCTATCTATCTATCTATCTATCTATCTATCTATCTATCTATCTATCTATCTATCTATCTATCTATCTATCTATCTATCTATCTATCTATCTATCTATCTATCTATCTATCTATCTATCTAATCTAGTAATATTGTCGTCCTATCTATCTCTTCTATCGTTTTAATATGAGAAACTGAATCAAGTCTTTTGGGGGGAAAATAATAAAGGAACAGTTTTAATTGAATTTTATGTTTTTGGGATTAATTAACTGTCTAATCTGTATAATGCTGATTCTTTAGAAGGTTCTGGTGTTACTGGCTAGCTAACCTCCTTCACCTGTCAGTGTGTCACATTCAAAGAGTTCCGTAGTGACACCATTGACTTGAGTCTCATGAGTTCTACTTTCAATTCCTCAATCTTTTGGAATTGGAATAGAATAGTTCATACTCTAGTCTAGAGCAGTCAATTTGCACAGTTTGTCTTTACTTTCTTTCATTGAGTCTCTGTGTTTATTTTTGAGGAAATACCCAGTGCAGTGCTTTTAAAATATCCCTTTATTGCTGGCAATGAATTGCATATTGTAAACATGTTTGCATTTATGCTTTAAGCTGTTCTGTGTTGCTTTATCTCCGTTATTGTCATGTCTTGTGTGTTGTGTGCATGTTTGTCCTGTTTAACCCCAACACTCCTGTACTCTCCACTAACACCTGTTTATTTCATTGCATCATCTGCAATTGTAATCTCATTACCTAACCATGAAGGTGCTTCATGTTTGAAAACCAGAATGTTTTTCATCTCCATTGTGGCCTGAAGACTACTTGAACATTCCCTAAGGGTATGGTGAAGTTTAGAAACCAAATCATTAGAGATTGATTTGCTTCCCTGCCCTCAAAATCAGCATTAAATTTAATTAGGTGCAGTTTTCCCTTCATGTCATCTTGACACCCGCAGCATAATGCTAAGCAACCTGTCCGACATCATCTGCTGTTTAACATAATTAGTGAGCCACAGTGAACATGTGGAGTCATCCATGGCAGTCTCTAAAGGATTCGCTGCTAAAATAAATTTGCACCCTATATGGTCCCAGTCTGGCCCTCCCTTCACTTTTTCTGTCTTCTTATACTTAGCCTTGTCAATCTGTCTATTTATTATCGGTTTGTGTGTCTATCTGTCTTCTCGTCTGTCTCTTTGTGTTCGTCCGTCCACCTGTCTCCCCCTCTGTAGCCTCGACTCTGTGACACACGCCGAGATGTGTGCTCTTTTCCTCCCGGTTTTAGATGTGGTGTTTCGATTAGATGACGGATATCTGCCAGCCCACAAGCCACTGCTCATCTCAAGCTGTGATTGGATGGCAGCCATGTTTCGTGGATCCTTCATGGAGAGCTACATTGAGGAGGTGAGCAGAGATTTGAGTGATTTCATATTCCAGACGTTAGCCAGCAGGATGCGACAAAATCAAATAAAACCCATTTTGGTATTTTAAGGTGACGTAGTTATACTTTACTCTAGGGCTGGGCGATATGACGAAATATATCGTCTGGACGATAGAAAATGTCTATCGTTTTATATAAGGCTCTATCGCTTACGCCACGATAAGGCGTTTATGGCAGAATTTTACGTCAAGATGCACCTCACGCCACGGCATGCCCATGCAATACATAAACGCGCTCCCTCTGTCTCTCTCTCGCTCTCTCACTCACACGCGCTGCCGCCTCCCTTCCACTCACGTCACTTTTTTAAAATCCCCCACAGCGCGAAACACGAGTCCCGCAAACGCGCCGCAGAGGAGCTTGTTTGTAATCAGAGGACAAATGGCTCCTTAGTTTCGAAATGGTTTGGGTACAAGGCGATCGCGTTGAAAATAAAGGCGTTTGTCCAGCGTTAGAAGCTCATTTGAATCATTGCCGCGGCTCATTTAAGAAAATGACAGCTCCGAAGAGACGCCGCTTTAGTTTGAGGTAACGTTACTGCTAACAATAATAAAGAAAGACGATCAACACCTTATGTGTTCCCACTGAAATGAAGATGTAATATATTTCCAAATGTAAGCCCATCTTAAGCGAAATGCACGCTTCATACTGTCGTCTGCTCCGGCTCTAACCTCGAGTGTTTACTTTTTGCAAACCTTGTGAGCGCGCAAACCCAAACGCTGTGACCTCGCGCCAAATGTTTTTATTGGTTTATTAAGTACAAACAGGCGAGTTATGAAAAATTGAGTGCGAGGGATATGTTCAATCACACAAAAAGATTTTGGAATGAGACGGCCAACTGTAGTAGCGTTTAGTCCACTGTATAATAGCATAATTTAGAGATCACTTTTTTATTTATTTTAACCGACAACTTTGATCGGTTAACGTTGATACGGTCAGCCATCGGTCAAACGTTTATCGGTAAACATCCCTAGGCAGGTGTTAACTTTACTAACAGTCTTGCTTTAAAAAAAGGTTCTAAATAAAATAAAAATGTAGTCCATACTACCTTTATTTGTTTTGTATATCATTTCAAACTGCATTTCCACATTGCAATTTTGTATAGACTATTCATAAACTGAATTAATAGAAAGGTTGCTATATCGTTATGTATATCGTTATCGGGATATCAAATGAGCTATATCGGGATATGAAATTTTGGCCATATCGCCCAGCCCTACTTTACTCTATAAAGTACTGACTATACTTTACTGACTATTGTAATAACAGTAAATGATGCATAATTTCAAGTAACTAACCCTAAACCAAACCGTAACCATAACTCTATAGTAAGTACCTGCAGTTAATTAATATTACTCTTATTTGATTAAGCCCATGTAACTATGTCACCTTAAAATAAAGTGTAAGCCCCATTATAATCAGCGATGCTGTCTACACCGGATGCATCACAAGACAACAAATCCCAGACAGTAAATTAATGTCCTTGATTTCTGACATACTCTAAAACACTCATACAACTTCTGCTACAGTCACTTGACAGCTGTCGCATCTGGTGTAGGCACAGTGGTAGCATCAACACGGTGGAATTAACATTTCATTTTCAAAAAGTTTCACTTAAATTTATCTATAGTCCCACAAAGTAATGATTAGACTCAGTCACCTTGATCCTTCCTACCCGGGAGCTCTGACAGATCCCACTAAAAAAAGTGGCACAGGTAGTTAAAACTAGGCCACCTCTATGACAGCCTGACCCACATTGATGCAGCTGCGACAGGATACCAGCTCATCCATATGGATGAATTAACAGCCCGCAGGTCTAAACAGGCCTCTGAGGAAAGTGCTCCAGGCGGACTGATGCCGAGACGTTAGAGGAGGTCCTGTGCCAGCGGGAATGCATGCTGAGATATATCTGCTTTCAGTCTGTGCTCCTGTCTCCAAGAGAGGGAAACTAGAAGGGATATAGAAAGATTTATTTGCAGTGATTGAGGTTGTAGACCAAATTTAGGAGTTGGTCTAGTTTTGACATCAGGCTAGTCAAATTAATATAGGGTGACATCAGTTGTAATAGTTGTACTTTTGTTTTGATTTAATGGCTATATGCGTTTCTTTTTGATAAAGAATGAAATTACCTATAGCATATTATTGTCACGGGTGGCAGCAGGCAGACAGATGAAGACTATAAATAAAGTTCAACAACAGGTTTTAATAATTATATTTCTTCATCAAGCAGACAGGCAAACAAGCATGCGCAACACACACTATACATAACAGAGATCGGACAAAGACAGAGTGAACAGGAGGAACTTAAGTAGAAAACGCAAACAAGGATAATTAATAGAACACAGCTGACACATATGAACTAATAATAACCTGGGCACACATGACAAATAACATACCGAAAGTCCATGAAAACAACACTAAACTGAACACAACAATGACAATTATGTTGTTTTAACTTGTTAGACCATATTTAGTTCCTATTTTATGTTTTTGTACAGTATAACAGTAATATTTTCAAATATTATTGCCATTTCAAATAATAACTTTATATTTTAATATATTTTTAAATGTAATTTATTTCTCTGATGGCATTCAGAAGACATTTCTCCAGTCTGCAGTGTTAGAAATAATTTTAATATGCTGATTTGGTGCTCAAGAAACATTTATTGAAAAGTAAAAATTATGCTGCTTTATGTTTTTGTGGAAATGTGAAATGTCTCTTTCAGTATTCTTTAAATGGAAAGTCAAAAAAAGAAGCATTTATAACAGAAATCCTTTGTAACATTAAATGTCACTTTTGCCAAATTAAGTGTCCTTGCTGAATAAAAGTTTCTTTAAAAATTATACTATTGAACAGTAGTCCTAGTCCTAGAGTCCTAGAGAGTAGACATGAAAAGACATTTCCTTAGCCATGTGATATGTATCACATCACATATCTATGGAAAAATATATATATACATATATATATATTAATCTTCGTAGATATATGTGATGCAGCAGACTAGATATCATCCATCAGCTACTGTGTCTTTAGATTATGCTAAATCTCATGCCAAAACACGTTTATATCTTTGTTTATGTTTCAGTGCATTGCATAGTTTGTAGTAACAGGAAGTCTGTTAGACTGGGCACTTCCTGTCACTTCCTCAACACCATCATGTGTAAAGAAAGTTTTAGTCTGTGCTGTGTTTAGACATTTCATAGTTAATTGGACTATTTTTCAGCAATATTTAAATTCATGTTAAATTAGCACATGATAACCATTGGCCTGACGTGGTCATACTCAATTCTAGTCAGAATATGAGTCTGAAACTGCTCCATTGGGCTGTGATTATGGGGCGTGTTTCAACCGAACCAGGAAAGACATCAATTGGATAGACCTACAACCAAGCAGAGCAACGAAGCGACACATTGTCAAATTTCAACAGAGCTCAACTGCACTGTGTTGCCAAGTCCGCGTTTTCTCCGCGGGTTGTTTTCTATGTCTGCGGGTTGAAGCGACTATTATGTGATATACAGACAAATGAGTGCGAATTTTAGCAAGCAACCTTGCCAAAATAACACACAATTTACCCCCCAAACTGCATTTTTTCCCCGGAGAACCCCCCGAGAAGTTATTGTTTAGGGCTAGTAGTTGGCGGATTTTGATGTAAAAACTTGGCAACCCTGTCTGCACGCGCGCTGGAATAAACGATCTTTGCTGGTGTTGTAAAAAATAAAAGAATTTAATGATACACAGAGTACTTACCCAACATGATCATCATTTCTGAGAAAAAGAGTGAACATGAATGCATATACAAACAAGCTCTCCGTTTAGGATTTGATCAAATATAATCCAAGCCCCTTTGATGACGTGCATGACGTACGTTACTGTTTATCATCTCTCCGTCATCATCTAAAGCCCGCCCTGATGATTTCATTGGTCCGAACAGTTTCTGTGCAGGAATAATTACTCCTCTATGGATCGAGGCCAGACCGAACTGCCCAACCTAAAAATGTTGTGGGCAGGGCTAAGTTCGGCTGGCATTGAGGCTAATTCCACACAGTTTTTGATACAATTTACTAGTTTTCTATTGAATAATTCTGACATCACAGTTTCTGCTTGGCATAAATTTAGGCTCATGCATTTTTTATCCAAAACTATTAAGCCGGGTGTCAAAGGTAAGGTTTCGGTGTATTCCTTTCTGAGGCCGATCTCACCTGCACACTTTATCCAGGTCTATCCCGTGCACACTCTCTGATTTCCTTGGGCTACCGGCTGTCAGCTCAAGTTCTAGAAAGACAAGCTCTCTGAGGGCAGGAACTCGGGACCGAGCTGACCAACACCCGAGGTAGAGAGACGACTAGCTGGGTTATAATTGTCCAGGCCTGCCGGTGAACAGGATCACCCTGTATAACATTACAAGCATTAAAGAGAGCTAGATTTACAGCACAAGTACAAACTGATGTGGGAAATAAGATGCTGGCTGCTTTTAAATTCTGACAGCATTGGCTGAGAGTATGTCACATAGAGAGCAAAACAAGGTGGCCAGAGGCAAGTAAACTTGGTTCTGCTTTGACAAGCTTGACATGCTCTTTGGTCAAGCAAGGACTTGTCCTTGTGTAATAGTTAGATTTTAAATGAATACTTAACCCAAAAATTTAAATTATTTCATCATTTTCTCATCCTCATGCCATCCCAGATATATATGATTATCTTTCTTCAGAATGCTGATTTTTAGAAAAATACTCTATCTCTGTGAGTCCATGCAATGCTAGTGGATAGATTCCTTGACACTTCAAAAACATGCAAATTTAACATAATCCATACAACCCTAGTTGATAAATCAATGTCTTCTTTAGCAAAACAATAGGTTTAAGAAAAATACTAATTATTATTATTATTATTATTACTTTTATTTGAGACAGGGACAGTGCACAATAAAAACATTAGCCTTGTTTATAACAAGGAGAGATGCATTGCACCGGGTTTTAGCAAATTGCTATTTTCCACCCGTAGTCCCTGGGCAGGTAGAAATAGAAACATACAATAAATTAACAGTTACTAAAATCCCACACAGTTGACATCGCAGCCCTAATAAATACTAATGGATGTGTAAGCAAAGAGAACCAACCACCACTTCTTGTGTGAACTTCACAACACGCTTACAAAGGGGTTTCACGCTCAGCAGCTGTGAAGATATGTTTGGTTGACTGTATTTTATTTTGATGATGAACAGGCTGCACTGACATATTATGATTGCGAGGCGCTGACCTGATCACTTGGATTTTCCCCTCAGCAGTGGAAACAAATGAATACTCTGTTATTTATGGTCATACAGAAGAGCACATTGTAAAAAGTGTTAAAGTGTCTATTTTTTATTTGTGTACATTAACATCTGTGTCGAAGACATCTCTCATTTGACAGTTTACCATCATCGGATCTCACTCAGAAACTCTAGGCTACGCGGGGCGGGGGAGCGGGATGCAATAAGCTGCAATTTTATTTTATGTGTTACTTTTTGGTAGATTATTCATTTATAATTTATATTAGATTACTACTACTGCTACTACTGTTACTACTAATAAAACCGATTTCTGTGGCCACAAAACTGTGTGGGTCCTCAGAATCATAACTCCCCCCCTCAGTGAAGTCCCTGCACTTACAAAAATCATGTATGACAGGTGGCTGGAAGCAATAGTTTATAAAGTTAGTTAAAAAGTTTTCTCACAAACATTTAGATTCAGAAGACATTGATTCATCAACTGGAGTAGTATAATGAGCATCATGTTCGTTTTGTGTGGTTTTTGAAGTTTCAACTTTGAGGGGTCCATTCCCTTGCATTATATGGGACATCTGGGATGGCATGAGGGTGAGTGAATGATGAGAGAGTTTTATAGAGTATATCTTTAATGAATTTAACGTCTATTTTGGTTGACACTGAAAGAATGTCTGTATGTCCATTAGTTAGAGCAGTAACTAACTTTGAGGCAGGGTTATTTCTTATTTTAATTCTTATTTAATTTTTTATTTTAATTCTTTGTATGCTGCCATTCTACTTGAAAGTGTCACTCTGGTGCCTCTTTCTTAGCTTTAAGCAACAATTGCTTTAGAAATGTTCACTGAGCTTTGTAAATGCTCCACAATGTTAAATAAATTAAGTCTGTTCCAACATAATGATGTGAGGCAAATAGCAGCCAAATGACTTGGTCCTCATCTCCTCTGGTCTGGCACACAGTGTAGCGACTGGCTGTAGTGAACACTACTATTTTTAGAATGAGGTTTTGAATAAAGCGAGCCCTGTCACTGTCTGTATGGCAGCCAGTACAGAAGTTGTTGTATAACCAGATTTAAAGACCTTGCAAGACCTCAAGGTGGCAAATATTTAGAAAGTATCATTCAGTTGAGTAAAGTGATCATTCACCTCTAAGTGGATTTTTCAGAATCTGTGCTCAAATGTTTCTTGCGTATAGCTGCACATTATTGTCGCATCAGTTTGTGACGCACAAAGTCAAGAGTTGTCCTTGGTTGCAAGCTTTACTATTCTAGTGTGTGTTTAGAAATATCTCTGAAGGTTTCTGAGGTTAGGCAGCACATAAGAAAACAACTTTAAAAGCCATACAGCGTCTGCACTGCTTCTGCAATTGTGTTCTATTTTTAGGTCTTTTTATGTTGTACGTTTACATCATATGAATCTGTTGTTCACATGAAACGGTTCCAGAACACTGTTCTCTGTTATTTTTCTTTTTAAGGCAGGAAGTGTCTGAACATATGGGAGACACTCAGGTGTCAGAATTCCTTTCAGCAATATCATACTTCTGAGTGTGATTAGCACAATGCTGAGCGGAAGCTCAAATGTGAGAACCTGTCACATATTTCCTGTGAGACAAAGACGAAGTGAAAATGTAGACGACAAAGGCGGAGACTGGGGTTGTGGTGCACTGCAGTTGTTAGTTGATGAGAAGGAGTCTGGTTGCTTTTGATAGGTGACCACTTCCTCCGTAACACACATTGTCCTGGGTCTTGACCCCTTTTTTTTCTGAATGTAGTTCAATGCGGTTTCATTGTTTTTCTCAATTCATCCTCTTCCAAGGAACTACACATTAAACACAGAATATTAATAATAATATCACAAGTTAATTTAAATTACATATTAAATCAGTTAAAATTAAGATTAATAATAAAAAAAAGATAAAATCTGATAACCGATATGATATTTATATACTATTCCTTCCTACACCTGTGTCTGCTAAATCTATAGAGTTTGACTGTGCTTGGAGGATTGAAGTGGACAAAATTTCCATTGAATCTTAGCACCGTTGTTATCTTTGGGTTTTAACAGGAAGTTGCCTACTGTGTCCTCTCTGCATCTTTTAAGTCTGCCCTTTAGCCATAATGAGAGGTCATATTCACACTGACATTCTGTTAATTGGCTTTGAGACAGACAGGTGAAGAGCACCCCTAGGCTTCTGAAGTACTGGCGTCACTGAGCGTCATCTTGTTACCCCCCAATGTACCATCTCTGACCTATAGAATCTGTGTCGCTTGCACCCACCAACTCCTCTGTGGCGAAACCAGTAGATTTTGTTGTGACAGTTGTGGTCTGATGCATTTTGAGTCTTGCACTTGTTGTTTAGTCCTTAAACTCAGTGGAATTCAGGGTAAGTAGGTGAATGGGTTATTTGAAGAATTATAAAGATGTTACTCATATTGAGTACTATTTTTTTTTATCCAAACCCTACACAAGATAAAGAAACTGGTGCTAGTTGTTTCTGTGTTGGTACAAGTATCTGCACCCTATAAGTTTTCATTCCTCAAAAAGGGTAACAGCAGAGGCAATTAAATCCACTCCATCCTGTCCTAATTCACAGAGGAACAACTGCTTAGTCTGAGCATGACGACAGCATATGGAGAAGGTTGCCATGGATTGATTCGTAGGCCCGGCACTTTCCTCTTTGCGTCCCTACTGAAAGCTCTCCTAATTCTTTGCCTGTTCCTTGGAGCTGAAAGAATAAGCATGCCTTTCTTTGCTCTCTACCCTTCAGCTAAATGCAGAGTCAAAACATAGACTCTCCTGCCTTTAGCCTTTTTGGTGAATGCGATTTTGGTTATGAATGATGTTGCACATGGAAATTATGTAATGTGACCTCCAGGGATCTCATGCATGCTCCTAAATCTACCATAATAGTACAATGGCTACAATTGCAAGCCAGTTGGTTGTTTTGAATATGTATACTTAATTATGCATATGGTGACAATTTTGTCCTATCAGTTTACAGGAAATGAGACTTGCTGAATGTTGTGTATTATTTCTGTAAAGCTTATTCTGTGTTCACAGTTAACGTATATGATGACAGTCTCTCCTGTAGGCTGGTTTGTTGGCTCTTGTTTATGCAGAGGCCAGGTTTCCCGTAGCGACAAGCCCACAGTTATTTTTCCACAGCTTTAAGCTGAGACTGTCAATGGTTTCACACAGTGCTTTAATCTCCTGAAGGATGAAAGACCCCTTGCGGAGGCCGCTGCCCTCGCCCTTCTATCGCTCTCCCAGGCCCCTTCCTCCACAAGCCTTTCTGGACAAATACATCCCTTTCTAACCGCTTTCTTGGCCACTCCGGGTCCTGCCATATCAACAAGAAGGCCTCCTCTTATGGTCTGTGGCCAGGACCATGCAGGTCTCAATAGGGGAGAGGTGGGGAGCAGATTGTTTCATCCCTGGATCAATCTGCTTCTCGAGTTTCCATGTCCCGGAGATGAGCTATGAATAAACATCCCTCAGCATGGGTTATGAAATCTGTTTACAACAACTTTTCTCAACGTGGTCTTTTGTTAATAACTATGAACTTTGAACTGTGAACACGTGTTTTTTGATAACCCCCATGTCTTTTTCTTTGTTTGTTTGTTTTCAGGTGTCTATCCCCAACACCAGTTGTGCCTGTATGAGAGCCGTTCTGGAGTTTCTCTACTGTGGTGTATTGACACCATGCCCTGAACTGGAGCCAATGGACCTTATAATACTAGCTAACCGCCTCTGTCTTCCACGCCTTGTAGCCCTAACAGGTAGGTTTGATAATGGCTCTTTATTTATTTTGAAAAAGCACTTTACAATTATGTGGTTAATGGGCCTAGGGAGGGGAAAAAATATATTTTTCACACAACTCTTTGAGCATGAATTTGCAAATGCACAGTTCTGTTATTTGGATCTGTAAATTGAACATGTGCCAAACTCTAAAATGGTTTAGCTATATTAGAAATGAACACATTTAAACTCATCAAAGCTTCTAGACTAAAATCAATACATAAAATAAATATTATCTACAACTTTGGTTAAAAATACACCAGTGAATGTGGGAAATCTTTCAATGTTGATGATTTTGTTATGGAGGTTTTATTTATTTTTTGGTCAAGTTGTTAACCATTAAGCTTTATGGCTGACATATTAACACTTGTTGTGTGGTGTTTTGCCATGGTCTAAAGAGCAACATGCCATTGAGGATCTGTTGCAGTTGTCTGTTAAAGGGGTGGACATTGATGGACATGTGCTGGCCTATCTGGAGATGTCGCAGGTAACATTAATAAAGATGAACAGGCAGAGCCTTTAATAGAATATAAAGGACACTGAGTAATGAAGTGGCAATATAACCATTGGAGCACATTACAGAATTACCATTCATTCATAGCAGCCTACTCTATTCTAGTTCAAAGGATGAACACACTTTGTTTTTCAAATGAGCCTCATTGAGAGAAATCACACTGTGCCAAATTGCCAACTCTGTTTCTGTCTGCCGTAGTTCCACAATGCCAAACAGCTCTCTGCCTGGTGTCTGCATCACATCTGCACCAACTACAATAGCGTTTGTCGCAAGTTCCCTAAAGACATGAAGATTATGTCTCCTGGTAAGGGCAAGAAGTGTTTTTTATTTATTTATCTATTTGATTTATATTCTGTATAAATACATTAAGCAAGTGCACTTAAATTGATCAGACATAATAATAAAGACATTTATTATGTTACAAAAAATTCTGTTCATCCTGAAACTAATTATCAATTTCCACAAAAATATTAAGCAGCACAACTGTTTTCACTGTTGATAATAATAAGTAATGTTTCTTGAGCAGCAAATTAGCATATTAGACTGCTTTCTGAAGGATCATGTGACACTGAAGACTGAAGTTATGATGCTGAAAATACAGCATTGCCATCACAAAAATAAATTACATTTTAAAGTATATTATCTCCCAATATAGCTGTTTTTATTATTTTTGATCAAAAAATGTCTTAGTGAGGTGATCATAAGATAGCATAAGATAATTTTCAGAAACATTAAAATAAATGGTGTGTGTATATGTATATTTTTTAAATTCTGTACGTTTTTGTCCTGTACACTACACTATACTATACATTATTTTCTTAATCAGTATCAGTGCTTAAGCATCTGTATTACATAAGATACATATGAATAAAAACATTTTTTCTATTGGCATAAGAAAAATAAACAATAAACTTACACAATTCTTACATAATTTGCAAAAAGTTCTTACTTTAACCATAAACCTAGCAAAACTGTGTCTCTCTATACATCAAGTAGTATCTAGCTAGCATACTATCTTGTTTCTCAAGTAAATGTTCTGTTTCTCAACTCTCGTTGTAAGGATTTTTAGATATTTTTACTGAAAAAAGCAAGACACAAATATTGAAAATGATTTTCATCTTCTCGTTTGTTCTTCCAGAAAACCAGAAACACTTTGAGAAGCATCGCTGGCCCCCTGTTTGGTTCCTGAAGGAGGAAGACCGCTACCTCCGTTCTCAAAAAGAGCGGGAGCGCGAAGAAGAGATTCTTCGCAAGCAGCACACCAAACGGGGCTGGTGCTTCTGGAGACATCCATCCTCCTCAGCACCCCACATCTCCTGAGGGTCCATCCATCCATTCAAACCACCCAATACCCCTCACCCTCATTTCAGTCAGAGGCATGTAGCCAAGCCTGGGGAGCCCTGTTTTTGCTTCAGTGTGTCTTTCCCGACAGCTGGAAGCGAGTCCGGGGCCTCTTTGCCTCTGAGCTTTTGCCTTCCCTCCCAATGCTGGGCCCTAGCGGGCTGTCGGCCACAAGAGCTCAGAGCGTGTGTCATTAAACGGAAGAAGGCTTGGAGAAAGATCTTTCTCACTCTCAATGTTGCGTGTTCAAGTGAATGCAACAGGTCTTGTCGATGCATCACATAGGGAACGCCATCATTGCAGTGACCTGCTTTTGCCTCCTAAGACTGTTATTATTATACAAGACCACACACGCACACACTCACACCAGCACCCCGTCTGAGCGCTGGCGCCCGGGCACACAGATGCTGCATGGTGCTGCTGTGTTGAGCTTTTCTCTGTGAGACCTATTTCTAGGAAAACCGTCATGTCCAATGCCTACAAGCTGACACATAGCTTAGCTTTGAATACAACTAGCAACTAAAATGGCGGCAGGGATATAATCTTTTTTTGTTGTTGTTGTTGTTAAAATAAAGGGGTGGTAAATGCCCCTGGGTACATTCTTAGTAAAAAAAATCTCCATTTTGGATCTTCCATTGCCCCATATTGGCTCTGAATACCAATTGTTTTGCCTACTGAAGAACTATTTTTCAGATTACTTGTCCTGTCACTAACCTTGTTCATGTTGTACAATAGAAACGGTGTGTAGTTTAGGTCTGTCACTCATAAAAAGGTTCTAGGACAGCACCAAAGACAGACAGACAGACAGACAGGCAAGTCATTCAAACACAAACGCCTTACCAAAATCTGCTGAAATAAAAACTTGACAGCAAGGAAAAAAAAAAAAAATTAGGGCTCTTTTACCACTGCCAGTAGAGCATTAACAGTCACCGCTGTTATATGACATTCTGTTCGATTGAGTTTTGTGATATGACCACTAGCAAGCTTGTTAACTTGCTTGCCTTTCACCTCCACCACTGGGGGGCGCCCATGCCTTCTGAGTTTACCCTGCTTTAGAAAGTATTAGCTACTAACTCATTTGTTTGTCAATCCTTGGTCAGATCTTCACATCTTTGTGAAATGCACTCATTTTTATAGGTAGCACTAAATCAGTTTTGGCTATTGGCGAACCAAAAAATAGGTTGCGCTGTTTCTAATTCCTTCACCGCTCCCCTCAGTTATTCCTCTGCTCCTCTACCTCTGCAGTTAGCCAAACTGAGGGAGAAACTATCGCTCCACTTTCTTTGGTTTTTGATAAGTTGCAGTGTGATGCTTCACTTTGCACTTTACACATGCAGATAAAATCAGTGCTCAGGATTATAGCCTGTTATATGTCACAGCTTTCAACCACTAACTCTTTAAAGGGACGGTCATACTAGACTTTATGCACGCAATATTTATTTTGATGTGATATGTCACACATTTCAATTCAATATAACAAATAATAATAAATCCAAAATGTAAAAATATACTTTCTACTACACTTTCAAGCAACCTGGAGATTTAAATCCATTTTCTGTTGTTCACACCCCTTGATTTTGAATTTTGTGAAGCGGTGAAATTCAAAACTTCTTTACTTGCTCTTGCATTTTCCGGTCTCCAGGATTCGCATAAGCATGAATGGTAGTGAACAGAACGGAAAGTGTAGTGTGACCGACCCTTTACACAAGTTTACCTGTTTTGACAATCTGAATAACAAAATATTCTAACATAAGCTGTAAATTAAAAGTGTATCTTCCTTTTTTTTTGGTCGAAAAGCTTTCAATTTCAAGATTTTCTAAATGGAAACTGGTTGTTGTGGTTAAACAGACCGTTTGGTTTCTTCTTTCAGATGTGCATGCACTGTGAAGCGTCATTAGCATCTGTTGCTAGAGTCTGTCTCCACTGCCTTCCATCTGAAAACATGAGTGCCTATGACCATGTTACACTTTCCCTTCGACATTCAAGTATTTCTCGGTGAAGCATGTTTGTTTTGCCTGTTTCGTGCCTTTTAACAATAGTGTTATTTATAGCTACTTCGGGAGTGAATGAGAAAATATTTTTTATGCCAACTTTTTTTTTTTTTTGGCTTTCTGATTTTGCTTCCTCAAGGCTGCACCCTGCTTTTCTCACCAGACGAGCAGAAATCATCAACAGCTACAAAAATAGACACGCAGAGCCAAAGTGCTCAGACAGACTGAACTGCGCACAAATAATAAATAAATTACAAAAGAAGTGGGAAAACAGAGAGCGGTCGCTTGCCATCTCTACGCTTTCATTTTGACATTCACCTGTCAAAATGACTACAGCTTCATCCCATTAAGATGCTCTAGTAACGCCACGTGCAGTATTTATAGGGGCGGACAAATAAATGAATGTTCAGAGATTCCACTATGCCTAAAAGCTTCATAATTAGTAAAACAATGAATGTATGACCTTACTTTGTATTTTCAGACTGGCTCTGAGATCAATTAAGTAAGCAATCACAGCTTTTCTGTCTGCCCCTTAAAAAGCATCCCCCCCCCCATACGAGCGCTTCGAGAACCCTGCAAACATTGCATCCTTGTTGGGATTGAAAGCATTGTTGCCGTGGTGATTTCAGGCTTGTTGGCACTTTTAGTTTTTGACTATTTGCTTGTGCACCTTTCTTTTATTTAGATTTGGTCTGCCTTTGATGTGCATGGCATTGACTGTTTCTAAACTAGGTTTTTAAAACATTTTGTAGCATGGAACGGTTTCTTCCATAACACGGTGCTCCTTATGGCCCTACGTATTTTGTTCTTGCGTTAAACCACCCCGCTCATATTTACTGTAAGATTTTTACGTCGGTTGCTCAAAGTCTTTGTACCTGTGCTTTAATCAAATATGCCTTCTTTACCTTTGAATCTTCTGTAGTAATTAGGAGGTTTAGTTGATTTCATAAACAGTATTAGAAAGGTTAATTTGCCTTTTGAAGGGAATGTTCAGCCCATAGACAAATTCTGTCATTTACTCACCCTCCCTTTTCAGCTGTTTTGTCTTTATAATAAAAGTCAATGGCATCCAAAACAGCTCAACTCGACTTTATTGTATTGGCAAAACAAAATACCTTTTTATCTTTTGTGTTCCACAGAATAAAACAGTTTGGAAGGACATGAGGGTGAGTAAATGATGACAGAATGTTGATTTTTAGGTGAACTAACTCTTAAAGTGAGAGACTGTTTCAGGCCCTCTCTACAGTGGCTAAACAATGAAAGATCCCTGCTAACAGTGTAACTGCTTGCTAAATATGCACTTTAGCTTCAGATTTGATACAATGTTCTTTGTCGATTTTCTTTCAATTTAACAACAGTCTTGAGTGACATTGTACAGTATTTATCATTGCACGTTTACAGGTAATATGTGCATGGAAGCGCTAACTTGTATGTAATTATGAACTGTAGCTAAGGAATTACCATGCACTTTTGTCTTGTTGAAAAAGAAACTAGCCCTGATTGCAAAAGTCCATCCTGAACTCTCACAGATAGACTAAATGTTTATCATGTCCATTATTAATGACACATTTTGGTTGTGCAGTGGTTGTTTTTTATTTTTTAGCAGGAAGAACCCACTAGTTTATAAGAACAAATGAAAGCACTTGAGAATTGTGGTCTATTCTTGTGTTACCGTGCCTTTAATTAAAGAAAAAAAAACCCCATCTTTCTGAAGAGAGGTCACTGCCTTTAGTTTCGATCAAGGTAATAGTAGTGCTCAAACACACACTTTAGCTGACATCCAGCAGACCACTGTTTTGCTCCTTCTGCATGCCTGTGGCAGCATGTAGCAATACCCTCTGTTCTTCGAGTGATGTGAAATATTTTTATGCTTTTCGACCAACAATATGTTGGGTGTTTGTTTTCATCCCTCTTTGGTTGTGCTGAGATGAGTGTTGACAGCAGTGATGATCATACTTGTTTGGATGACAGTGAACGTAAACACATGCACATTAAGGAAGTCAGAGGCCCACTTGCGCCCTCTACAGTCAGCAGAAGTTTTTTATTATTATAATTTTTTTTTTTTTTTTTTTTACAAGATTAAGTGTAATATAGATTAATATTGGGCAGGGGGATATATTATACAACATGCTATTGTTGTAGTGTTTCAATAGAGAGGTTCCAACCAGCTTCCTTTCTGTGCTATGAAACCGACCTTCATCTCTATGAAAGAAAAGGGCCGTATTACTTCTCTGAACAACATCTGTCAATTATAGTGGAGCTCTTGCATTCCCTTTGGCAGATGCTGTCTCTCTTTCCAATGGTGTGGTGAGGTGAACTGTCTAAGTGGTCCTTGCCATTTTTAGTCTTCTTGAGGTGAGGTAGGTGATCGGCTGACCCTTCCCTTAACCTCTCTTCCTATTTCAAATCTGTGACTATTTAAAGCTGTTTTGCACTTTGTGGTTTTCTTTTTAACTTCTTGGTTTGATTAATTATCGTTCCTGTCCTAAAGAGTTTGTGATTCTGTAATTATTGTCTTTGTTCTGAACAAAAAAAGCACACACACACACCAACACCATACACACTACTAAGGGCTTTTAAAATACAAAATCAGAATGTTTTTGCTGCTGTTGCAAAAAAACAAAAACAAAAACAAAAAAAAACGTTTTAATGAATCGTTTGTAATATTTTTGAACAACTGTGATTTGTACAAAATGGAGCAAAAAAGGGGTTGGAAAAGGTCATCTGTTTGAGTATTTTAATGTTTGCTTGGCTTTTAATAAAACTTAACTGAACTCTTTGAACTTATTATTTCTGTGTGGGTTTTTTTATTCAATTTGGAAGGTTAACTGTAATATTGCCCATAATTAATTGGTTATATAAACACATCACACTAGCATTGGTTACAATTTTAGCATTGTTTTAAATGTAATATATGTTCTCAGGGCACATTGTTGGCTTGCATATAATGGGAAACAATTTTATATGAGATTTAAAGAATATCGAAAGCTTTTTATGTGGAAAGTCACTACTGTTAAATGTCCTGCAGAGGGAGACATACACAGTTTCACACTGTTTAAGCATTTCCTCTAGTTAAACGCCATATATATTCACTAACAGGCATAATATTATGCCCACTGACAGCTTAACAAGTTAAAACTAAAAAGTTAATAAAAAGATTATCTCTTCATTACGGCACATATTTTAGTGGGTAGGATATATTAGGTAGCTTTATATTAGGATTTGTGTGAGTCTACTGGAACTGTGGATTTGTTCCAACTGGATTTTGAACTGAGTCATAGCATCTCCAAAACTGCAGCTCTTGTGGGATGTTCCCGGTCTGCAGTGGTTCGCAATTATCGAAAGTGGTCTAGATAAGGAACAGTGGTGAACCAACGACAGGGTCATGATGCACGTGGGGAGTGATGGGTAACCCCTGTGGTCTGATCAAACAGACAAGCTACTGTCGCACAAATAGCTCAAGAAGTTAATGTTGGTACTGATAGAAAGGTGTAAGAATACACAATGCATCACATTTTTTAGCGTATGGAGTTGCATAGCCACAGACCAGTCAGGGTGCCCATGCTGACCCTTGTCCACCATTGAAAGCGCCAACAGTGGGCACGTGAGCATCAGAACCACGGAGTAATGGAAGAAGATGTCCTGGTCTGATGAATCACATTTTCTTTTACATCACGTGGATGGCCGGGTGTGTGTGTCACATACCTGGGGAAAACATGGCACCAGGATGCACTATGGGAAGAAGACAAGCCGGCAGAGGCAGTGGGTTGCTTTGGGAAATGTTCTGCAGGGAAACCTTGTGTCCTGCAACCCATGTGGATGTTACTTTGACACGTACCACCTACCGAAGCATTGTTGCAGACCATGTAGACCCTTTCATGGAAAGGGTATTCTCTGGTGGCTGTGGCCTCTTTCAGCAGGATAATGCGCCTGCCACAAAGCAAAAATTGTTCAGGAATGGTTTAAGCACTTGGCCTCCAAATTCCCCAGATCTCAGTTCAATCGAGCATCTGTGGGATGAGCTGAACAAACAAGTCATATCCATGGAGGCCACCTCGCAACTTACAGGACTTAAAAAATCTGCTGCTAACATCTTGGTGCCAGATACATGTCCATGCCACAAAGGGTCAATGGCTATTTTGGAAGCAAAAGGGGGACCAACACAACACAATCTCTTTCACAGTCTTTTTGCAGATTTCCAGTTCCTCAGGTTTGCTAGTCCTACTGTTATCCAGCTGGCTCTTGCGTTAAGACTCTTTCAAAAAAAAAGAAAAAAAGTAGCTGACAAAATAGCTGAGTCATCAAAAAGTTACTGCCTTCCTTCCCCAAGTCCTTCAAATGCCAAGACAGAATCAGATCAAAATATTAGTCTCCAGAGGAGATTTAATAAAACAGTGTAAGGTTATTGGTCATCATGCTAACACGTAATGTAATGTCATGTAATGATTTCCTTTAAAATAAGGTTTAATTTGCTAACATTAGTTAACTACGTTAGTTAACATGAACTTTTAACAATACTTCTACAGCATTTATTAATATTAATTACAGTAGTTCATGTCAATCAATCTTTCTAACATGAACTAAAATATTTTCAAGATCTATATGTGAGCTAACATGGATGATATTTTGATAACATTAACAAGGCTAAGTCATGCTGTAAAAATATGTTGCTCATTGTTAGTTCATGCTATTAAAGGATTATCTAATGTTAACAAATGAGACCTGAAATGATGTCCATGAAACATTAGTGGTTGCAGTGCTGCATTGTTGGGAGGAATACACATCACAGGAAATAAGTCATCTCCATGAACACTCACACTCACACACGGCAACATTTCCAGTAACACTTTGAAGAGGCAAAGCCAACACATATGTTGTAGCCTCAAAAGAGAGGGTGTCTGTATAGACGGGTGGCTAAAGAGACCAGAAAGTCTCCTTGGTGCGTGTTTTTGAGACTGATTACAGCCCTCGTGCTTGTGTCATCAGATCTGTGACTGATGTGTTCGGTGGTGCCACGGTTTCATGGTGGCCAGAAACACTGTACGAGAGCTCAACATGGTAACATTCTCATGGCTGTATTTGTGAAAACCTCAAAAAACTCAGTGCTATGGAGACCTAGAAAAGTTACTTTATCTTGTGTATATAAATGTTTGTACCCTTTTATACATTTTTAGGTTTTTATAGAATAGGAAAAAAAACATTATTGTGATACAAGCTACACACCTTTCCGTTGCATTCTTCTTCCGTTAGATCATCATAGTCTTATCCCACTTTAAGCAGGGATCTGAACATTTTACTATTTATGCCACGAAGAAGTAAAATTTCCCATAAAACATCAGTAAATGCCTGAAAAGGCCAGTGGTATTGAAATGTGATTTCATCTTTTGCGGGTATATCTCACAAACAATGTATAATTGCTGAGCACAGTGTAGTCTCTGATAAACTTTCATTTAAAGTCTTGTTCTGTTGGGGTTTTAGAGGTAATACAATCATAGATTGTATGGGTTAACTGAGAAGAACACCTTATTGTTCTTAAGATTTTATTGTCCAGAATAGAATTCCTCAAAATTATTCTTTAAAAAATGTGTTCAGTCCAAAAACATGAAATCAGCAAAGCAAAGTCACAGACATTCCTGACATGCATGTCTAAACTCACTCCTCATCTTATAACAAATTCCTCTGTGTTACTGATGTCCTTGTGTCTTAATACAGGGCGAATGGCAATTATTATGAAAGCAAAAGACCGTAATTGCTGGTATAATATCTGGTATGTTTAGTCTTTCTTTGCGTGCAATTATTCAGCTATCTGTTTCATATAAATGAACTGTTTCTGGGAAGTCACTGGACTGCACAGTGTAACTCAAGCCAGTGAGACAATCAATTGTAATAAAGTTAAATCATTTATACTGTATGTGCTCAATGAGCTGCTGAAACTTTTGTTGTTTTATCTGCATTTCAGATGTTACATTGTTGCATTTAAAAAAAAAAGTCTTGCAAAGGTCACAGCCATTAATATTGTCACAATATGAACTAAATCTTTTTTTTTTTTTTTACTATTTATGCATGTTGCATTCTGTGTTGGTATTGTCTCATGTAATCAAGTTAATGTTGGACTGCTGTTATGTTACAAGAGGTAATCTTGGCTTTGTTCACATATTCACATCTAACCTGACCGCATGTTGGAAGCTTGCGCCTGCAGTCATGTATGAGTGTAAAATATGTTTTCAGGCCTTACTCATCCACAAAGACACCCCACCGGCTGTGAGCAATTTACATATAACAAATAACTTCTCCTGTAGAGTAGAAAAAAAGAGGGGGAAAAAAACATCCTGCTTTGGCCTCAATTGGTGTGATGTACATTAATAGAAAATGTAATTAACACTAACAAGCATGCCAAATGTGGGAGTGCAGTGACAAATAAAGCATGAGATTTTCATCTTCTGGTGTAATGAGTGCAGCACTAAATAATGGCTATGTAAACAGGCTGGAACCCAGCGGAGGATGTTCCCTGAAGCCTCCTCACAAGAATGCGATAATATTGGAAAGAGTAGCGAGCCTTGTTTGACCTCTTAATGTTCTTATGTCATGAGAAAGCAAACACATATTGCTTACAACACTGAAACCCAAACCTTTAAAGTAAACATGTTTTCCTCCCCGACTGCGAATCTTTGCCCACATATTACTTTAAACTTATTGAGCTGGAGAAAGTCATAACTAACACTGACATTGTGGTCAATTTTAGAAATAGGTATGAAGATTGTAGTGTTTGAAATGATCAATTTTAGAATTTTTTTTTTTTTTTTTTTTTTTTGAAATCTGACAATGTACAGCTTCATATGGGAAATATGCTGTATGTCTTGAACATGTGGGCATTTCAAAAGGTAATGAATTCCTAGGAAGTCAGTCCTGATTCATTTACTTAAGATAAAGCATTCAGGCAAGAAAACAGTATCAAAACTCCAGGAAAGTTTGATGAAATACTGCATCCTTGAAAGGGATGGAAAGACGTAAGGCTAACAGAAAACATATGATGAAAAAGAGTAATGACTATGAGAGGGCAGAGCTCAAGCTATAAGCCTGGACTCAAGGCATATATCTTTGGTGTGTTGAACTTTGACCTCTCTTTCAGGTCTGAACACACTGAAGCATGACTGCGTGCGTGCATTGCATGTGTTCAAGATGTAAAGGCTGAAAAATACGGCAATGCTGTAACAGACAGGACTGGTCTTGAATGTCTGCAAACATTTCACATTTAATGCAACTTAAAAGACATTGTACTGTAGTATAGCAGGGCAAGGTTAGTTATAATTATTTGCTGGCCAGAAACAAAAGTATTTATATAGGGGCTAACTAACATCTTTTATGCATAAATCTACAGTCCCTGACAAAAGTCTTGTCGCTTGTGTACAAATTGACCTAAAGTGCCGCTGAAATATATTTCTAATCAAGATATTTTTACAAGAAATGGCTCATTTTAATCTTACCAGCTTTTGTGATAATGTTTCAGTGAAAAACTAAACTTTCAAAAAGTATTCTAATATTCACAGCTTGGTAAAGCGCATTGAGTCAATTTTTGCAAAGACATAAGTGTTGTCACCTTGTCATATGAGCTTCACCTGTGACTAATAATGGATCAATTAGGTCTCAAGTGTGTGTAAAATAACCCCAGTACACTAGACCTTCACATCAACTGCAACTAGACCTCTGCAAACATGCCTAAGATTCACCCTGAGACTAAAGTTTTGATTATCAAGAGGCTGAAGACCAGATCCACTGCTGATGTGGCAGACACCTTCAATGTGTCTCAGCGTCAAGAGGATAAAAATAAGATTTGAAGAGACTGGAGAAATTTTTGACAAGCCCAGGTCAGGCAGACCCCGCAAGACAACTTCTCGAGAGGACCGTTTGTTGGCTCGAAAATCCAAGGCCAGCCCATTTTCCACTGCAGCAGAGCTCCACGAGACCTGGTCACCTGAAGTCCCTGTGTCAACCAGAACAGTTTGTCGGATTCTGTCTCGAAATGGCCTCCATGGTCGAATCAGTGCCCAGAAGCCAGGACTAAACAAAAGACAATTGAAAAAACGTGTGGCATTTGCCAAGGCCCACAGCCTGCTAAAAGGATGGACGCTGGAAAAGTGGCAGAAGGTGGATTTTTCAGATGAATCTTCTGTTGAATTTCACCACAGTCGCCGCAGATATTGCAGGAGACCTACTGGAGCCAGAATGGATCTGAGATTCACCCAGAAAACAGTGAAGTTTGGCGGCGGAAAAATCATGGTCTGGGGTTACATCCAGTATGGGGGTGTGCGAGAGATCTGCAGGGTGGAAGGCAACATCAATAGTCTAAAATACCAAGAAATCTTAGCTACCTCTTATATTCCCAACCATAAAAGAGGCACAATTCTGCAGCAGGACGGTGCTCCATCGCATACTTCCATCTCCACATCAAAGTTCCTCAAGGTGAAGAAGATCAAGATGCTCCAGGATTGGCCAGCCCAGTCACCAGACATGAACATCATTGAGCATATGTGGGGTAGGATGAAAGAGGACGCATGGAAGACCAAACCAAAGAATATTGATGAACTCTGGGAGGCATGCAAGACTGCTTTCTTAGCTATTCCTGATGACTTCATCAATACATTTTATGAATCCTTGCCAAACCGCATGGATGCAGTCCTTCAAGCTCATGGAAGTCATACGATATTAAATTTGGATCTCACAGCACCACAACTTAATTTGCTGACATTTTTTTGTATTTGCAGTAAATTTGTTCAATTTCTGTATAGGCGACAAAACTTTTGTCTTGCCAAAATTTGACCTTTCTGTCTTGATTAAATTATAAATATTTATTCTGTGAAAATAATTTATTTCAGTGCATTAAACATCATTTGGGAGGGTTTTAGCTTTTCATATGAGCTATTTCTAACACCAATTGATTAATTAAAAGTCAGGTTAATATCAGGTATTTCTAGAAAATAGATAAGCGACAAGAATTTTGTCAGGGACTGTATTTACCGTAGACTGTATAAAAAAAACATTACGTATAGAGTAACCACTATATCTTTTTTTTACCCAGTAATAAGATGCGTTCACATTTACCATTTCCCTGTGAAATTTTACAGGTCAAAATCCAGACATTCTTGTGATAATGTGATAATATAAAAAAAAAAAAAAAAAAAAAAAAAAAAAAACTTTTGAGGTTTAAGCATCTAAGAGTTTGTCAACTCCTTTCCTCAATTTTAAACCAAGCAGCCAGCAAGGCAAACCAAATGATGAGTTGACTTGAACTTAAAGGAAAAATGAACCTAGGAGTAATTAACAGATGGCTACCAAGTAGATCATTCTCTGGGATGCGTTTTCATGAAAGTTTTATCTCTAAAAAAAGATTATCTATAACACCTGTATATGGGGCATGGGATAAAATTAAATTGCTAGTTAATACCACTAACCAGGCTCAAAATAGCCCCACACTTACATGGTAGCATAATGAGGGTCCCTATATGCAAACCGAAGCATTGAGAACTTAAGTGTACAAACAGTTTAAAGGGATAAGGAAAAAATACTATGGAAGTCAATGGTTCCAGTTAACTGTTTGGTTACTGACATTCTTCCAAATATCTTCCCTTGTGTTCAGCTGAAGAAAGAAATGCATACAGGTTTGAAACAACTTGAGGGTGAGCAAACGAGGGTGACAGAATTTTCATTTTAAAGTGAACTATCCCTTTAATAAGAAGATACTTTATAAAGACAGCCCATTACACATATACAGACAGGAGCTATCTTGGAAAACAATCTCAAGTAGTCAATCCATGAACGCTGTGCTAAGTGATGAACTGTGACTTGGAATCTCATATGGTCCATTGTTTCAGAAAGAAAGCATATATATATATATATATATATATATATATAAAGTATATTCATAGTTCGACAGATATCACGATGTATCATTACAGGGTTGTCTAGCAATATACTGATTATCGCAGAATTGCTGTATCGTGATATTATCTGTGTGTGTATATATATATATATATATATATATATATATATATATATATATATATATATATTTTTTTTTTACAACATAAATAAATAAAAATAAACATTTCCATGTAATTAAAACTTAATTCCTATCAACCCGCTCACTTAGCACAGCGTTTGTGGCTCGACTAGTCAAGACTGTTTTCCAAGATGGCTCCTGCTTGTATATGTGTAATGGGCTGTCTTTATAAAGTATCTTCTTATTAAACTGTTTGTACTCTTACAAAGTTCTCAATGCTTCCGTTTGCATGTAGGGACCCTCATTATGCTGCCGTGTTAGTGTGAGGCTATTTTGAGCCTTTGAGCCAGTTTGTGTGAAAATGTATGTTTTTTTTTCAACCAATATTTTCCATTTCTGATGTCATTTCTAGAGAGAAATTACTAATGTAGTAATTAAATATGTGTTTAGTTCTCACCAAAGCTCTCTCTTTATTTTGCTTTAGATCATTAAACTGCTACACTGCATTAGAAGTCCTATTCTGCAATAGTTTCATGAAGTGCCTTCATGCACAAAACAATGCCTTACAAGTCACTGGCCCTGTCCCAAATGGCACCCTAAACCCTCACGGTTTTCCTCTGAGTCCGCACTTTCATGACGTAATGCCGCTTTGACTGCCGGGAAGAAGTCCTCTGTGTAGCTCGCACCAGTGTGGGCTCAGCAAAAGTGTGCATCGAGGGCGCATAACGGCCGCAAAGGGGGCACTCACGAGCATCCTTCTGAGACGTAATATAACAAATGGGACACCCTGCGGCCTCGTGGACTCAACAGACATGCGCACGCAGCGGCCACTGTAAGTCCACAAGACCGAAAGTGCACATGAAGTGTGCCATTTGGGACAGGGCCATTGTCTGATAAGGCAGCGAAAGCAACGAGTCAGCTGCCTAGGTTTTCGGATGCAGCCCAAGACACAAGAGACAGGAGAAGCACATGACATGATCACATGATGACACAATGGAATCACATGACAACAGGAAACATGACATTAAACATAACAAAATAAGAACATGAAACAAAACCAAAACACTAGACATTAAAGAGTAACTGCACCTTTAATACTTTTAAATGTTTAAACCTAAAAAAAGTTTATAATAATTATAAAAATAAAAAAAATGTGTGAAGACTTCCACTTTTACTTCATGGCTCCTCGAGGGGACGCTCATCACACGAATGAGGGATACGTGAACATAATTTTTTAACGGGATAGCGGACAGCAGTGTGAGTAAAATATTAGATGCCCCAACCACGTTTAAAGACAAGATTTTTGGATAAAAATCCAAAACCACTAGAACAATGTTATATATTTTGTTGACAAGAATGTTTAAATCCAGAGAAATAAGCGATGTTGACCAGGGCACGGATGGTGTGTTGCCTATCAATGACATCATACCCGTGTTATCCTAGATTTTCCTAGGTTTTACTTTGTAGAAACCATGGAAACACCAAAGATGCTTTAATATTATTAGACAGGTGAGCAACTGTTTGGATACATTCATAGACAGAAAACTAATCATTCTTATATAGCTCAACAGTTAGTCTTGTTGTTAAAATGAGTACCATGTTTTACAATGAGTACCATGGATCTTACTGCAGTGTGCAGCAAGTGTCTCATAGTAATCACCATGTGAACGCACACATTATTATAATGTAACTTTCCACACACTCAAATGTATTTAATAAGATAAAACTGCACTGCATTACCCCACATACACATGACAGGAAGAAGCAGTATCAGGCTTGTCTCTTGTTCTGCTCCAACAGCTTTCATCCCCACCCTGCTACATATTACAGTAATGTTAATAAATCTTTAATACATTAGCTCATCCATGAATTTAATTTCTGCCCGAGTCCAATTGGATTCTTTTTCACCGGCTGTAGAGGTGAAGACAACAGCAGATTAATCGAAATCAAGGTGTCATCAAGCTATGCCTTTGTTCTGAATAAGCGACCTCTAGCGACGGAAATTACATATTGTGCCTTTAAGTCCCAAGTCTGGGAAACCTGCACTTAACCTTTTCACAGGCATTTTGTTTTCATAGTTCGACAGATATCACGATGTATCATTACAGGGTTGTCTAGCAATATACTGATTATCGCAGAATTGCTGTATCGTGATATTATCTGTGTCGTGAGCCATATTTCACGAGTTCCCACTTACATCAAATTAAATAGAGTAAAGATTATGCGTATTTGGCGTGCTGTCCAGGGGAGGGCTCCGGGCTCGGATTTTTGCCCGAACCCAGAGTACCCCCCCCCCACCCCCCTTGGTAAAGATACTCTATAACTAGACTTTAATGTTTAATGGATTGTGATGGCATCTAATGAGAGTTTATTAAATTGAAGTGAGGAGATGGGGTGGTGGAGGGATGCTAAAATAAAAATGGTCAACGAGAGGAGGTAAATCTGTAGTATAAGTACACCTCCTATCGTTGATCAGATTGATTAGCTTACCATGCTCCACCTGTGTTTAATTAGGTTTAATTACCTGCCGTGCTCCCCTTGTTAATTAGGTTTGATTAGCTGACGGCTCCGTTGTTTAATTATCTGTTAGTGCTCCTCCCGAAATTAGTTAATAAAACTTCACATTGTGAGGTATCTTCTGATTCCCCTCCCTACTCAGAACACAGAGTAACCAAATGAAAGCTTCATCCTCCATGTTGTTTAAGCTTTGATTGGACTAACATTATTCCAGTCTTAAGTGAATTCCTCTCAAAGATTACAGCACTTTATTATCTTAAACAAACTTTCATGTCACTCAAAGGAAATACCAAACATGCTGTCATGTCAAGCACAACAGCATAACGGTTCAAATCTTTCAAAAGGGAGGACAACATGAGGCATGAAGCCACTGAGACCATGAAGGAATTCTGACATTTTGGCACCCGTTCCTCTTAGAATATTTTAAACTTGCATGTGGAAGGGTTAAATAGAGAGTTCTAGACAGGCAGTAGGGGCCCTTCGCTAGCAGAGCTCTACAACATGAATTAATTAAACCATAAAGTAGGTGATGTAATGTTTAAAGAGTTGGTGTTTAAAGAGTCAGACGAAGGAAAATGTGGGTTCAGATTGCGTTCACGTCTCTCTCTCTCTCTCTCTCTCTCTCTCTCTCTCTCTCTCTCTCTCTCTGTGAGAGAGAATGAGAATGGTATTACTTAAGAGTCATACTGAACTGACATCAGCAAGAAGGAGCTCAGTATATGAAGACTAAAATCTTTCTCTCATGTGAGTTAGTGTCTTAGTGAGGGTATTTAACCGAATTTTAATCATCTTTTAACCTTATGTGGAATCCTTTAGTATTTCAGTGATACTAATATTTGGTGTGTAGAGAGAAAAAGGGAGAATATAGTATTATACTGGCATTGCAGCAACAAAGACAATTTAAATGGAGACTACTTCAAGTTCAGTTCCCATGAAATTGGCCCTGCTGGGGCAAGGGTCCCTCCAGAGATCAATGCACTGTAAACGGCTTCTCAGCTGGCTGCCAAGCGTCCCAAAGACTGCTCACAGGAAGCCTCTACAAAAAGAGATTGGCAGCTCAATAGCGCTTCAATGCAGGATCAGTGGACATCCAACCAAACTCACGCTCATTCATGACCACACTTCAAACATTAACAACAAAATAGGGGGAAAGATCGAAAAATGATTTTGCACTCATATAGATTTTCTTTTTGTGCCCATGATTTATCTGTCTTTGGAAATCCCGGACAACAAAAATCCATCCCTCAGGTCATTTTGACCCCAAAATGATTTTTTTTTTAAAACCAAAACAAAAACCCCCCCGAAATGATTCGTAATGTTGATGAAATGCAAGGAATGCTTTAGTATAGATTTTTTCTAAATTAAAGTTAAACATTACCAAACAAATTATTTTATAATGTCTACATGTGAATCTGAATGCATAGGCCCTATTGAAGATAAAAAAATTAAAAAAAGCTTTAGGACTCCAGCGATACGGCTTATCCAGAGCCGTGCAGAGATCTTTTGAAGGGCATGTGGTAAACTGAAAAAGGGCACCCTTATTAAACACGTTAGACGCTTTATTTCCACTTTTTGAATATTTTCTTCATTTTTATTTAAAATAAATGCCTTTTTAATCTACGTGGTGGAAAAGGGGAGTAGATTTGCATCAAAACTTACTTAAAACTTACTATGGTACCAGTACTTAATGTACCCCATATAGGCATGTGCCAGTATACATTTTTCATGTGATTAATTGCTGATACTTTTATCACGGTGTACGGTAGGCCTATTATCACGATATTGAAATAAGTTGCAATAAAAGTGTTGTCATAGTATAACAGGTTTAAGAATTATTTTTGTAATAACAATGAATGAATGTTTACAATAATACAATACACGTCCAGAAGGTAATGAAAACATCATCAAGTAGTCCATATGGGACATCAGTTGGTTAGTTAGACTCTCAATACATTTAGGTCCAAAATACATTTTGGTCCAAAAATAACAAAAAATATGACTTTATTCAGCACTGTCTTCTCTTCCGTGTTCCTCAAATAAAGAATCAAACGGTCATGAATCAAGATTCAGATCGCGCGTCAAACTGGCAAACGGCTGAAATCACATCACACTGGCAATACGAATCACAAATCAATCTGCTGATTCGTGACCGTTTCAATCTTTATTTGAGGTTTGAAAACAAACGTGGAAGAGAACACAATGCTGAATAAAGTCGTATTTTTTGTTATTTTTGGACCAAAATGTATTTCCGACGCTTCAAAAGAGTCTAACTAACCAACTGATGTCACATATGGACTACTTTGATGATGTTTTCATTACCTTCTGGACGTGGACAGTAAGTGGGCATACACTTACATTCAAAGGACAGAAAGGCCTCGGACTAAATCTAAAATATCTTAAACTGTGTTCCGAGGATGAAGGGAGGTCTTACGGGTGTGGAACGACATTGGGGTGAGTCATTAATGAAAGAAATTTCATTTCTGGGTGAACTAACCCTTAAATTTCTATCGACCCGCTCACTTAGCACAGCGTTTGAGGCTCAACTCATTGAGACTGTTTTTCAAGATGGCGCCTGACCGTAAACGTGTAATGGACTGTGTTTATAAAGTATCTTCTTATTACACTGTTTGTACTCTTACAAAGTTCTCAATGCTTCGGTTTGTCATGTAGGGACCCTCATTATGCTGCCGTGTTAGTGTGAGGCTATTGTGAGCCTTGTTAGTGGTATTAACTAGCGATTTAATTTGACTTAATCTGTGCCCCATATACAGGCGTTATAGATAATCTGTTTTTAGAGATAAAACTCTTTACATTCGATTTTTATGAAAACGCATCCCAGAGAACGATCTACTCAGTAACCATCTGTTAATTACCCCTAGGTTCATTTCTAACCGGAGTTGTCCTTTAATACCTTTCATTGGCTAACTATTTGTAAAACATATGTAATTGGTGACCAATAACATTGATTTATTGAAGAAAGGGGAAACAACAACAACAACAACAACAACAAAAAGAAAACCCCAGCAAAAGAAATAGCCCCTCACTGCAGAATAGAGATTGTGAAGGGGATGGAGTGGATGGGATCGATATCCGAGGGGCAGAGCTAGAACAATAACTCCTCCCACTGCATTTTGATTAGTCAACAGATTTCTCGACATATTTTTGTGTGTTCTTTGGAGCTGCAGCCCCGCAGAACACCAGTTTCAGAACCCCATCCACAGAACCGGAAGTGAGCGGCGTTACCCAGACACATTGCCTGCGTCTCAATCAGTTCCCCAGTTCAGTAGTCAGGGCACTGATCAGGACATAAGTCAATGAGCTGACTCCCTGATCAGTGCCCTGACTACTGAACTGGGGAACTGATTGAGACGCACCCTTTGTTTTCATATGAATTTTATTTGGATTGATGTGTACACTATTTGACAACAATACTTTTAAATAAAGTCACTTTTCTGTTCGTATCCTTGAACAAGAGAAATATGAATTTAAGCCAATAAGATGTGAACAGAAGCATCATTAAAAGCTTTTTGTTTTGTTTTGTTTTTTGCATTTGTCAAAATCTATTATTTGTCTTAATATTAAATAATTATTCGTTAATAAAACGTATTCATTTCGTTTTCAGAGATGAAAACACTTTAATCTTTTCAAGTATTTCTGCAGAAATGCCAAGATATGGGCTTATGAGTCACATATTTTTGTGTTTTAAGATAAACACAAAAAAAGAGAAACCTGTTTTGCGTGTTTTTATTTTTCATTATGTGCTATTTAAATTAGTTTTAAACCTATTATTTTACAAATATTTTATATATGTCCAATTTGTTTTATTTCAGAGAAACACATTCCATTAACATTAAATCTCATAGGCTATTTTCTGTCAGTATTATTTGTAACAACATGAATTTGAACGAAATAATAAAAATATATATCTATAGTCAAATGGGAAACACTTTACAACATGCTACACATTTATTAATATTTTTTAAAATGAAAACGGTGTAGTTTTAGCCTGTTACCAACCATGAAGTATAAACTACTGTCTTTGTATTCATTGATATTAAAGCAGAACTAGGTAACTTTTCAACCTTCATAATATATTTTTTAAGACTCTTGTGATGATACATCGACTTACAATAGGTTAAATGACACGTCTGCCATAGCCTGATGGGGTCTGTATCGTTTTTTAATCGTACTTTTAAACTTCGAGTTTCAGGTAGTAACCCCAGAACAAAAAGAACTACAAAATTCGACTGCTTTACGGCATATACGTCACTTCCACCAACACCCACACTTCCTTACATTCGGACGTGCGAGCACAACTTCGTTCGTCGGGTAATATAGTCATGTCCGAAGCAGCACAGACAAATAAGAAAGAAAAGGTTTTGTTGGAGGAAAGCAATAAGAGGAAACGAATGAGTGATGGGATTAAAGGCAGGACGAGGATCAACATTGGACCAGTGTTTGCTCGTCGGCGTGAGCTGAAGGAGGCGTGCCCGACCGATGCTGTCATGCTTGTTATGGTGATTACCTACCACTCAAACATTGAACTGAATTATATAGATTCTGTAAAAACAGTAACCAATAGACTACTATAATGACGCTGGCTTGTAAACGTGAGCATCGGGATTATTTGGCGTTTTAAAAAAATAAAACCCATGAAATTATATTCATATGACATGCTGAAACATATGCCACTGACTGTACCTGGGATGAAGACATTTCACACGCGACGCCAGAAGAACACCTGCATGTGAACTCCTCCTGCAGTGTTCAGGGGAACTGTTAGTGCTGCACCAACCCGCGGGGCTGCTTTTATGAAGTTATTTGACCCGTCCCGCACCACTGTATATATTTTTACAACCCACCCCGCACCCGCGACCATTAAATAGACTTACGGGGTCCACGGGTTATGAGACGACCCGCGCATTACTAGTTCAGGGCTATTAGGGTTGTCATGCCAACAAATGCATGCGCGATGGCATCCCCTGTTGTAGGATGACGGAGCTTACGACAGTAGTTGAGGACATAATTTTTGCCCAACTGTAGGGGGACCCCGAGAGCAAAAGTTACCAAGTGCTGCTTTAATCATGATCAATAGGCTATGTTTTAAAATGTTGATCAATGCACATCATGACATGTATATGAACAGAAAAGTGACTTCATTTAAAAGTATTGTTGTTAGATATTGTAGACATCGATCCGATCAAAATCCTTGTGAAAAAAGCTTATATTTTACAAAATAAAAATACATAGGCCATAGGATATCGTAACTATGACTGTTTAAGCCCCACCCATCACTTCTGGTTCTGTGGATGGGGTTCTGAAACTGGTGTGCTGCGGGGCTGCAGCTGGATACTATTGGAGATCTAAAGAAAGTTATTATTTTGATGGAAAAAACTAATTTAAGAATTTTAATGACAAACGTAATCATTTTAATAATAACCATTGTTAAAATACATTAGTGAAATTTAACACGAAACATAAAAGGGAAAAAAACAAAAAACAAACGATAATCACTCATTCATCCTTTTACACTTCTCTACCAGGGCATTACATCAAGCACACAACACTTAAATAAGGTCAGCACAGTTTTGGCAGAACTCACTGCAGAAGTCTGGGTGGCCATTTTCACTAATAATTTCAAAAAGTTCCTGACATACCTCGGTCAACCGTCAACCATCGACCACGGCTGCAACTTCACAAATATGCTGGATCACCTGACAAAGCACGGGGCTGGATCTGGATCTTGTATTCTGCTGTGAGTATTTTCTCCCAAAAAGTGCACTTCAGAGTGTAAGGTCAAAAAGGTTAACGGAATGTGCTCTGCACAGATGGCAAGATAATTTTTCTCCCACAAGAGGTCAGCAGAGACAACCAATGAGAGATATTCTGAGCTAAACTGGCAGGGTTATGCATGAAATGTTGATATTTTGAATGTAACCTGGAGGTCAGCCGATTTTAGCCCCGCCCACAACAGCTGAGTAGACCACAATCAGGCTAGAATAAATGTGAAGAATATGCTTAAATTATTTATTGATCAAATCTTGTAATTTAAAGGTAAATAAAAGTAAAATATAATTAAAAAAAATAAAATTAAAAATTAAAATAAAATATTATAAAAATGTAATTATATAAGCTTTTTTGACCAAAAAAAGAAAGAAAGTATTTTTCGGGTCATTTTCAAACTTAATTTTCCCTATCCTTCAATTCTTCAATCTTTTCAGATTTTTTTGTTTTGATTTAGGCTCAGTGTAGAATATAAATGCCAATTTATTTTTATTGCCAATTACTCTTAATACTTTCTAACATTATACATGTGTGTGTATGAAAAAGCAAAAGGATCTTGCAAAAAAAAAAAGTTTGAAAACCTCAGAAAAAATACGATTAATTAAAATTCAAGCTAGCATATAACTTGCAAAGGCATCTGGACATCTCATGATCTAACTCAACAAGAATGCCCATAAACCCATTTCAAATTCGTCCTCGTGCTTCAACAGTCTAGATTAAAATATTTAAACTGGATTAAATGATGTTATCTCTCCAAATTACTTTAATGTGACCTTGCATACCACGGTGTGTAGGTAGGCCTAATTCATGTTACCAACTACCAAGATCAACTAAAATTGTGCAATAGCATGGTGTTTTTTCCCCTCTCAGAGGAGCAGGAGGTGGAGCTTTTAGAGAGATTCCTCTTCATGAAGTTTTCCAGCAGGACTGATGCAGCCAGCAGCACATCAGCAGTGTTCGCCTCCACCTCATACAGCTCTTCACTTACAGAAGTTACACACCGCCTGCAAAACTCACGTCACTGAATGCAACTTTGGATAAGGGAACTGCTTGTTTACTAGGGACATAGAACGAGTGTTGAAGTGCACTGGTCTTGTGGAGTACATAGAAACACTCCAGCATAAGGATGAGAGCGATTAACTTGGACACGTACAGCCTGTCTCTGCTGACCGCTAAAGAAGACATCCTCAACCCGCGAGCATCCACCAACTGGTAATACAAACTTTGCTAATTAATTGTGGGTTAAATCTTAGCGAAGTTGTCTAGGCTGTATTTTTGGGGCGTCGTAAACGCCTGCAGCATTTGTATCAAGCAACACATCTAAATGTTTTCTAGAATAGGCATCGCATATGGTTTTGAGACGCAACCAAAGACACTGATGCTTTGGAATTAATATTGCGCAGTTGTTTACAGAATGCGTTATATTAGCCTACGTTTAGAATAATATACATTTGAATGCACTTAAGTTTTGCACTGTGCAAAGAAAGTTGAAACATGTTTAGCACTGATAAAGAAAGAAAGATTGGAAGTACACAGTAGGCTACGTTTTGTGACAAGCAAAATATATTAGGCCACTTCCCTCAAGCCACCCCATTGAAAGATTTAGGTCACTGAAGCTGGATGATACTTCTCCTTACCATTACTCCCGTAGTGTTTACCTGTATGCAAATCAGCTCATTTGCGATTTGGCTGCACAAAAAGCACAAAAAGGTAAAAAAACAAAAAAAAAACAAAAAAACAAAACAAAACAGAATAACCCAAACTATAAGCCTGCGGATTTTTAACATTTGTATTTTACCTGGGCTACATGTTAACACAATGAATGCACAATTTACCTCAGTTGTACAGTATATGTAATGCTGCAAGAATTTTCATATTTTTCATTTTTCACTGTTATAGCGCCACCTTTCTGTCCAAACGGGATGAAAGTTTGCATGCTTTTGAATGCTCATGTCTATAAAAATCTCACCCACGTTGGATGTTGAGCAAATTTACCAGCATATCACAGTTGTAGTTTGTCATAGTACCACCAACTGGCCCAGCTCGACAAGCTTCTACATATTAAATACTTGTTTTAGCAATATTGCTGCATGATTTTGTAGGCCAGTCTAGAAGTTAAAATCACCCTGGTATTTGGATTTAGAAAATAGCTCTGTAAATAACAAAACAGTTTTTTTTTTCATCGATCACACGATTTGTTCATCATGATAATCTTCACAAATTAACAGCTGTTATGAATTTCGAAGCCTAAATAATATCAGCAGAAGTGAAAAGCTAAAAGTAAATCAACACTATGGTTGTATGACTTTAATGTCACCATCAGCTTTTATTTAAATTTTTTCCCCTGAAAGTTAATGGTTTGCAAGAGTGTGATTATTAACACAGTAGTTGCATCATCTGAAAGCCGCATTCGAAGGCCGATTATGCACCGCGGCGTGAAGTAAGTTGTCCCAGTTCGAAGGCTCCTTCAGATGCGGCCTTCATTTCCCGTGAATTCTACCTCAGAATGTATTGCATGCAAGCAACGACAGGAGTTTTTGGAGAGAAACTGCAGAAATTTCAAGTTTCAACTTACTCAAAAAATGCAGTTTAAATGTCAACTTATATCTTACTAAGACGCAATTATATTATACAGATATGGACCATGGTGAACATATTTACACAGTTTGTGAACCCTGTTTTGTTTTCAGACAGTTTAATATAACTTTTCAAAAAAGTCCAGTACAAACTTAACTACAACTCATCAACGGCAGTTGTCACAGTTGCTGGGCGACAAGAACAGTCCTCCGTGTGCTAGACCATTAGGCTCGGTCTGACCTTTGCGGCCTCTAAAGTGCGAATCTTTCGAAGGATGCAGCCTTTGAATTGGGACACAGCTAGTGAGGTTGTGAAATCGGACTAGTGAGTTGATGAGTTTATCTGTTTGGCTGATGACATTTAATGTTCCTGTCAACCTCTTTAGTCCCATTTAGCCACTCGTTAGCTACCGCCTTTTTCAAGACAAGTAAAAGCTTCACAGGGTACTGATGTATTTTATGTCAAAGAGCTAGGGCTGTAACGATACACCAAACCCACGATTCGGTTCGTATCACGATTTTTGACCCACGGTACGATACAAACCTCGATATGGGGGGGACAAAACAGTTTTATTCTGTACAGTATTCTGTAGCCTATTTTGCCGTCAATACCATATATCTGTATGGTCAATAGGCTACTGCCGACGTTTTCTTTGCGGTACCAATTGGCAATATATATTTAACATGAAGTATAGGGCCTCCTGTACATCAATACCAACAGAAGCGCCGCGTCAGACGCGCTTCTGGTGTGTAAAGAAAGAGAAAACGCCACGCAGCTGCCCCGCAGATGACACGCAACTGAAACGCCACGCTCACACCACGTTGCCAGCCGGTTGGGGAAGCTTCTTGAAACACTTACGGCAAATTGTGTGGGTCTTGTCAACTACACGATTGCCATCCTTGTTCTCCACCGGGTAGCTGAAATGTTGCCATACTGCTGGCTTAAAAGTTGGACCTGGACAGGAAGGATAATTCTGGGAGTTGGAAGGGGTGTGTCGCGATTCTGCCTTCTCACATCGCGATACAGGTTCGTGGACCTGCGTATTGCGATTTCGATTTCATATCGCATATCGTTACAGCCCTACAAAGAGCGTGAAAATATCTTGAGCACGTGTTCACCACAAACCTTTTTTCAGGCTATTGACCAATAACCCATTCAAAAATCCTATTGACTTCACTATTGGTCACTACTGCGCAGACTCTGTCTCAAATCTGCGCAAGATGTCAGCACCATATTCGGACGTTGGCGGGCGGCTTCACTTTTCTTCAGTGCAAGGTAGTGAAGGCGCGTCGTCCATATTTGTTTACGTTCTATATTTGGTACAGACAAATTACAGGTACAGACTGTCAAAACCTAGTTTGAAAAAATATATTTTTGTTGAGAAATCCAATATGGTGGTAAAATGTCCTTGGTAGACATAAATTATGTTTTATTTTTTCTTCCTTTTTGCTTTATAGCTCTAAGTACCTGTAGTACTCTAAATGTCTAGTTTCTACTGTTTATGTTTTATTCTGTATATTTAGTTTTATAGCAACAATAGCTCTCAGGAGTTTGGTTTTGGACCCCTAATAAAAACAATTCAGCTATATTTGATTTTCTAGAAAATTGAGCCATTTATTTGCCTATAAAATGATTCAAAGGTTTTTCCTGGTTCCTCATTTTGTGCATGCATGTGCGTGTATGCATTTTGGGTTTAAATGATGCAAGTACCAAACCAGCCCCTTTCATTTGTGACTTTCTACCATGATGTCATGAAGTTATATTCTTCCTCAGCTTCAGGCCTCTGCAGAGAGTAGTAGTTTGCAGGGTGGTTTGCACTTAAGTGGACACCCACATGATTAGAGACGCCTTTTTTGAAACGGAATACGTGCGCTCAGGTAATTGCCTGTTCCCACTCGCCGCTCACTCAACTATGATGTCATAATTTTTTGGCTTCTAATCTACTGTACAGAACACATTACAAAAGTGACAGTAATTACAGGTCTTTTAATATAATCTGCATGTATCAGCTTGGATATACAACTTTATCAACCCCTGAACTGACAGTTCAAAAGTCCTGCACTGTCTTTCCTCTGTCAGATCTTGGCAATGTTTGTTGTATCAGCAGTGTCATTGTCTCTCCTATATTTCAGCAGGCTCAGGCTAATTCCCGCAAATGCCCCGGCAGTGATCTAAACGATACAGGCAGCACCCATTCTGTTTTTCCACATGCTTAATCACCGTGGAAACATGCTCAGAAACAGTCACTGACGCTTTAGGCTTTACAAGCCTATCAGGCCCATTCATGTACTGTGTGGTTCTGTCTGCTGACAGCCATAACAGCAATGGCCAGGGTTTGTCGTCTTTCAAACTGTCACTTTGACAAGTCAAGTCACTCAAGTAAGAAAAAGGCCCATTAGCTAATGCTGAACATTAGAAGTGACACAAGACTTGTGAATTTTTAAGACTTGTGAATTTTTAGCAAAATGGAAAACTCACACTTCTCCACCACGGTTATATCTTATCTCTGTACTTTCAAGCTCAGAACAATTGGTATAATTGGCTTATTGATCTCTTCAGATGCACTTTGAACACATACAATGAGAGATAGCTTCTGTTAGTGACAGTTTTCACTTGATATGGGGTTTTTATTTATAAAACTTTGCCTATTGAAATCAAAGATAAGGTAATTCTTAATGAAATCAAAATTGGAGTTTGGGGGTTTGGGAATTGTTATATGTTACTTTCAAAGTAAATTGATCAAAAGTGACAGTAACGTCATTAATAAGGCTACAAAAATTTATATTTCTAATAAATGCTGTATTGAACTTTCTTTTCATCAAATCATTCTGAAAATGTATAACGGTTTCCACAAAAATTCTAAACAGCAGTTGTCTGGCTATCACCAGACCAAGCTCAATTTAAAATTGAACATTGGTCTGGGGAGTCTGTTCTGTATTTTCAACAGGCAAGGACCAATTGTTTCTCTACCTGTCTTCGTGTTAAACCTGGCCAGGAGGATAAGCCAGTTTGTGATTGATTCCTACAAAAGTGTAACAGAAGCAGTAGAAATAAATGTACAGGTTTCCAGAGTTGCAGGGCAAAATCAAATTGCCACAGATCAGGCTGGGTTTACACATTCTAAAACAGCACAACTGTTTTCAACATTGATAATAAGAATCATATTAGAATGATTTCTGAAAGATCATGTGACACTGAAGACTGAAGTAATGTTGCTGAAAATTCAGCTTTGTATCACAGAAATAAATTGTGTCCCATTGAATGTCATTGAAACTCTTCTTTTGCATTCTGCAGATAAAAATAAGGACAATATATTGCATAAACCTGGCTTTGGGAAAAATCCAAATCTACTGACTCATTTTTAGTCATACAATGCAGCCAAACTAACTTCCGTCTGGTGGAAGGTTCCAATCTTGGAAATTGCAAATCTCAGAAATATCTCTTAGTAGTATTCACAAAACATTTTATCTTACCACTAAGAGTTCTTCTAAATAGCAGTAAAAGTTTCTCTTAAAACCTATTGAGAATCCGTTTTCTAAGGAGTAGAGAGAAAGTCTTAAGCTAAGAGAAAGGGCGTTGTGCTATGGATGATGTCAGCACGCTTTCTAACAATGCACACAGTGATTGGCTGATGGGGGAGGATCCTCTGTCAGTGATTTAATCATAGAAATATTGTAAAACGAGGTATCATGTATCCATATTTTAAAATAAAATAAAAATGTTGCCATATTCAAATAAAGATTTTATTTAAAGATTTTAGTGTCACTAATTAAACAAGAATACGTTAAACAATGTCACTAATTAAACAATGGGGGCGGCAGTGACTCAGTGGTTCATGTAGGTTGTCTACAAACCGAAAGGTTGGTGGTTCAATCGCCGGTTCCACCTGACCAAGTGTCGAAGTGTCCATGAGCAAGACACCTAACCCCAGCTGCTCCCGACGAGCTGGATGGCGCCTTACATGGCTGACATCGCCGTCGGTGTATGAATGGATGAATGTGAGGCAAAAATGTAAAGCACTTTGGATGGCCATAGGGTCTGTTAAAAGCGCTATATAAATGCAGTCCATTTACCATTTACGTTTAGCTAATTGTCAAACTCTTACATGTCTGGATCTTGAGAGATAGTAGAATTCAAGTGATAAATAATGTTTTATGAACAAAGGAGTACGTATAGCCGACTCGCCTAGTTTTCTATACTCTTTACTCTGTTGGTTTCTATTACTAATAATTTTTTGTTTATTTTATTTATTTTTTGGGGCATTTTTGTCTTTTTACTATAATAGGACAGTAAGTAGACAGGAAATGAAGTGGAAGAGAGAAATGGGGACGAGAAAGATCCACGAGTCAGAACTCTAATTAGCGTTACCCGAGGAGGGCCCACAAGCAGTACAGATGATGGGACATTATTTTCAACTTGACTTCTCTGTCATTTAATGCATTTTACTTGTGCATAAATGAACCTTTATGTCATGCCATCACATATTTAACTCTATAAATGGAAATATTTATTGCATTTATAAAGATATGGCTCTATCACATGTTGCCTCAATATCTTTGGGCCGGCAGATTGCTGACAAAAGCCATTAGGATTGTTTTTGATTTGGTCTTAGTGACGTAGGAGTCCTCTTGACTACCTATAACCTTTCACAGATTTAGGAGCTGGTTTCTAAAATGCTTTGTGAAATACACTGCCATTATTTTAAGAGTTTCTCCTAAATCGGCAAGTTAGGAGCTACCTTTAGCCTTAAGATCTTTTGTACAGACCCAGTGTTATGCCTGGCAGTCTTTTCACATGCCAATCAGTAGAGCTTTAGAAGTAAATGTTTGCAAATAGTCCTTTATTTTCTTGTAGCATGTAGCAGCTGTCGCGTTGGCTGTGGATGGGTGTGTAGAAATTCCCAAGATATTACATGAGTCATATTTGGTCTGTTTTCAAAACTAATGCAATAAGAACTGATTCTGTGAAACTTGTTTTGATTGTGGTTCTCATAATTTATATAGTGCCCTGCGGTACAAGAAATTATAAGATAAAAGACAATGTGATTATCTGCTTTTGTAAGAAGCATACATTTCATACCTGGTTGTAAGCCTTAACATATTGTTCTTATGTTGGCAGGGATTTATTGGATTCAATGTGAATTTATCATCCTAAGCCTTATGCAAGCAATAACAACTCCCGAAGGGATGTGACCGGACAGAATTTGATAGGAAACTGTGAAGGCGTGGCAGAATTCTTTCCAATGAACACTGTAGGTGGTTAAGCCACAGTTGTGACTGTGAGTGACATTTGAATCTTGAAGGTGGTTTCACCCCCTTTCAGACAAAGACAGATTCAGTCACTGTCCTTTAAAATTTTCAAAGGGCAAAGACTTAGCTGTTAATGTGTTAAAATATGCTGCATGGTTTAAATGATGCACACACGTCTTTTGATGGTGATAAAATTAATCTGTGATGTTTTTAAGGAACTCACCTGCATTAAAAGAAGGAACAGAGTTCAGGTGCTTCCATCTCCATGCTGTTGAAGCACAGGTTTATGCATGATTTAAGAGCCTCAAGGTGCAGTGCTCTCATGTTACCACCAATTAAACATCTGCTGAGCATGGTGAGTTATCACCACAAGAACATTATACAGCACTAATAATGTAGAATGGTAACTCTAATTGACCTCTAGTCTGCTGGTAGTTTTGTAGGGTTGTAATGGTACACATAAAATTACTGACAATTTTGTTTACAATTTATTTGGTAACACTTTATTTTACAGTGTCATTGTTACATATGTGACATGTAGTTACTATAGGAATAACTATACATTATGCATAGTTACATGCACCTAAACCCAACCTAACCCTAAAGTGTAACAAGGACACCTTAAAATAAAGTGTAAACCTTTATTTTAAGGTATTAGCATTAGTGTAATTATACATTTAAGTACTACGTAATAATAATTAACTACATGTACTTACTATATTGATAGGAGTAGGGTGTGGTTTAGTTTAGTTGCATGTAATTAAGCACAATTTATAATAATTACTATAAAAATAAATACATGTAATGTGTGTAACAAAGGCACTGTTAAATTAGTTTTTTTGTATGGCGTTTTTGGGAGCAAATAATCAGAAATAAAATATCCTGAAAGAAAGTCTTAAAGAAAAAGACTGTACCAAATACTTTAGCAATATTCTGAGCTCATGCTCATTAATAGTTTTGAGAATTTACAAAACCCTTTTTTATGGAGGACGTCTTTCCTTGTCTGGCCAGTATGTTCCTGTTCTCTGTGCACTTGAAATTTTTTAAGTAGTGTGAAAGAAATGCAATTTTGAGAATAAGCATGGCTGTTTGAGTGGTTGAGAGACGTTTCTCTGCAGAAATGCCTTATATGTACAAAATAAACTGATTAAGTAACAATTATGTTTGAAATTGAGTTTCCTGTAGTCTTAAATGTATCTAACACCATCTGCATACTTTGAGACTTGATCTCATCAAGAAAGCCACAAAAAGATCCATATGACATACTTAAGTATTTTATAGCATCACCTTGGGGGGAGGGTCATTTAGTTTTATGGTGGTTGGGTTACCACAGGAAGTTTTATAGTTGTAAATTAGTAATTAAGCTTTTGAGCAGTAAATGAAAAGATGTTTAATGTTGACTCAGTCTCAAGTGCTTCATTGATTTACTTCAAACCTTACTTTTAAAGACCCATGGGGGTTTCCCAAGTATGCTGAGGATGTAAGTTGATCTTGGAAGCTCCAGGTTGTTGGACATACTGATGTTCCTCATGTCAATTATCAGTGTTGCAGTGCCGATGTTTTGTAAATTTTCTTAATCCTTAAACTACCACCTTGAATGTACTAATTATTGTTTACATTGACTTCTGTAATGAAGAGATGCTGAATGAGCGTCTTTGGAAATAGCCTGAATGGATGTTTATTCACATGTCTTGAAATTGAAGCGTACGGCATATTACTTTCTTTGTGTTCTTCACTCTCATGGCATTCTTGTCCACAATGTCAGCAGTCTCTGTCAGCAATGGCTGTCCTACACAAGTCAGCTCAAGCTGACCTAGGATCTAGTCAATTATACTACAAACTTGGAAGGTACCACCATATAAAATAAATATGGATTTCAAATGAGAAGTATACAGTAAATAGTTTCACACTCAATACAGTCACCTCATGGATCATTTACTAAACCTCACATCATGTTTACAATCTATTGTTTCTTGGGAAAATGCCTGGCCCATGTGTAGGTGGCTTCTCTCTCTGGCTTCTCTACTGCTGAACTCAATGGGGAAATGTTAATGGAGTTCCTCTAAGCTGCAATTCTGGGTCAAAAGCCTCAAACAATGCTGTTTGTTGTATGTTGGGTTTTAGTCCCACACAGATGGCTTGTGGTTGCTAGCCGAGCTGTGAGCCATTAACTTGTCCAGTAAAATTAACATTTGTTTCAGTTGGTTATCTGGATACTCTCAGAAGTCTCCAAATATCTGCTTTCTTTCGAAGATGTTAAAATGACTTCCAGTTGAGTTTTTGTAATTTCTTTTTTTGGGTTCTTCCCTGAACCTTGAAGATCAATAATAGAATCCTGTGCAAGCCTTTCCATACTCAACTTTCAAGTTTTGTGCTTGCCAAAAGTTTTGGCAAATGAGCATGGCACATATGCCTTTTTTCATTGTGCTTTCATGTAGGTTTTTTTGGCCAATCTTGTCGAGTTGAAAGATTTTTCCATTTCTATTCTTACATTGTGTTAAATGCATTTGCTTTGACCGTAGAGATGAGGTTCTGAGCATTTATGATGTTCTCGTATTTCATTTCTATCTTTGTCCAATACAGAAAGCAAAAGAAAATAGACAGACACTACTGTTCAAAAGTTTGGGGTCAGTAAGATTTTTCTTCGGGGTAAGTAAGTCTCTTCTCAGTAGTAAGAGTTAAAAATATTTAAAAAACAATGCTATTTTGCGATATTATTTCTATTCATTAATTAATTAATTATCAATGTTGAAAGCAGTTGTGCTGTTTTAATGTTCTTGAATGAATAGACTGGTAGTGTATTCTTGACAAATATTTAAGCACTGATGTTTTATTATGGAAACATTTACATTCTTCAATAATGCCGACTTCAGTGTGTCCCAAACTATACAGACGCTCTTTCAAGGTGGTGAATGACATGGTGCAGATTGAGGTGTGCTTTTACAAGGAGGTCTTTATCACACCTCCTAATGACTCACAGTAGCTTTTTACCTAAGGAGGTTGTTTTGTTTGCAGCTCAAACTAGCATGCGTGCTTTTAACAACTGAGCTTGTTATATCGATGCTCAACGTATTGTAAGTGGACCTCACGCTGTTTGCAGGTTTCCTCTCTGCTGCTTTGAAGTTCTAGATTTGACTAGCTCAAAACAAATGGAGAAAAGGAGTCCGTTCCAGCAAACGAATATCTAATACCAGTTGGGACACATTTCAGCCTTTTTATGTGGCTTATGTCTAGTCTGATTAAATTATTTTTCTTTGTCTTATTTGTAATGTTATTTGTGTTGACAAACTTAAGACCTTCATTTTATCGTGAGATCGGTTGAGGATAAGCATTCCTCTTGTGCTGGTGGCATAATATGAGGTGAAAATAGGCAAGTTTGTGGTGTTTTGGGTTTACACAACACAAGATTGGCTCTGCCTGAGGCCTTTAATCACCTTAGATTGGAAACTTGCACAGGGAAGAATAAATCAACAAACGGCCTGCATGCCTAAAGACTCCCACAAAGTAATGAGAACAGCTCTAACACAGCCATAGATCCAGCGTAAGCTGATGTTATCTCATCCATCACCTCACATAACCTGAACGAGCATGAGGTTTTTCCAGTCCAAGTGTATTATTGGAGATTATACTAAGACGAAATACAAAAGACAGGGCTTAATCTACAAGCAGTGCAAGATTGTCAGTGGTTGTTTTTGAGCTAGGACACAGGTGACTGGGTATCTTAGATCTGGCAACGCTCCATTGCAAGTAGGTACAATTCCAATAAAGCTGGTGTTTTGATTCAAACCTTTGCAGTTGATAGGTGTCTGTTAGCTTGAATCATAAGACTGTGTATCAAACGCTATTCTAATTTCAAATGTGGATTTTGTTATTTTTTTATGTTTTCAGCAGCTGAATACAGTGTCAATCAACCCAGGTGTTGTTTTGCATTGTTTAGGCTCAGTTAATGTATGCCAGTTGATCTGGATTTGGGTGATGCAGTTCTACTGAAAAAAGATAGGATCTTATCTTAGATAAGGTAAACATTTGTGGAAAGTTTGTGAATTTTTTAGAATCATAAATGTTCACACTGTATATTGCACTGTTATCGCTTGTGTGCTGATTATTACCTCCTCGTGCCAAATAGACTAAAGTTGCTGACACCTTTCTTAATAAACTATAGGGAGTGAGGAAAAACAAAAGAAAATGAAGAATTTTTAGGGGTTGTTGATTGTGTGAGGGATACAAGACTGTGTGTACTTGAGCGAGGGTCTGTGTTCCAGTAGCTGTGTGGGACAGACGCAGGAAATGCCAGAGTTGTCCCGGAGGAGTGTTTTGCTGTAGAGGCCATTGGCTAAACTCACCCTGTCCTGTTAGTGACCAAAGGTTGCAGACTTGTCAGAAACGTTTTGAAGAAAGCTAAATAGTTGTAATGGGTTTACTTTGGCTTTAAATTTCCAAATAGTGCTGACCTTGAAGAAAATATGGAATACAATACAATTCAAATGCTGTTAAGTTTTGTTACATTCGAAAAGGTGAACAAAACCTCAAAGAGTAAAAATAGCGAACGGAAATCTATATGACAGTTAATCCTGCTATTTCTGTTGTATTCCTACAGCTCAAGCAGTAAAGAATGGCGTGAGTTCAAATTCCAGGGAATGCATGAAGTGATAAACTGTACCTTGCTTTGGTTGATATGGATAAAATGCAATCCAAATGTGTACATGTAAATGTTTCTGATGATGTCCATGAAGTTTATTTACTTACTGAGGTGGAGAAAGACAAAATGGAAGGATTTAAATGATTCCAGTGTAATTGTCTGAGAAAAGCATTTGAAATAACCAAATATTATAATTATATTATTATAGTAGTTTCTTCCAGCTAAGCTTCAGCAGTCATCATTACATAAATGATTATGGACATCAAATTATGGCCAATGAATTGGGCTTAAAGCTGCTCTACAATAAATAACAACAGCTTGCAAAGGTTACAGAGTTTCAGACTTTAGAGGTCAGCAGTAGATTTCCTTTCAAAGGTAATAGGAGCATTGTTAATGGAAAAATAGGAAGTCAGTTCCTGTGATTCTGATAAGAGTCGTAGTAACCTTTTTGGCCATGATGTCTTGATGAAAAGATCCATCAACTCAAATGGACTTCCTGCACAGATGAAGGTTATGTAGAAATAATAGAACCCATTTAGGAGAAGAATGAAGTGAAATGTCCTTGTCTCACTTAAACAGACTGGATGTATGAGTCTGAATTGACCAGCTTGTTTTCAGCTGATAGCTATATATATCGCAGCTAACCTATAAGGTTACCTATGAATGGCTGCTACAGTTCCTGTTCGTAGACTGGGGTTAGTAGGATTCATATTACACCGTATAGTTGCTTGAGTAAAATTAAGCTTTAATCAAGGCTGAAACACTAGAAGTATTGTTCCTGTTTTTGTGTTTGTTCAGGCTTTATCATGCTCGTTGGAAGGCACAAACCTGGGCACACCTGGCTTGACTCACAGTTGTGAATATTGTACATAATCAAGTTTTCTCTGACTAGTTTTGCTGGTTAGTCACAGTCTTATTGCTTAATTGCAAAACAATCAGATTTCCCATGCAAAAAGCCTGACTGCAACAGTTATTGTGTAAAATCTTTGGACCTAAATTGTTACTTTCCACTTCACAGGTTATTGAAATGCTTCATATTCCCTAATTTCATAAAACGTACAATAAGTATGCTTAATCAGACAACATGTAGTCATATAAAGGCTTTAAAGGGATAGTTCACTTTGAAATTAAATTTTGATATGTTTTAGCTTACCTCATGGGCATCCGAGATGTAGCAGTATTTGTTTCCCCAGTAGTTTCAATTTTGATCATTTTAGGTCAAACCGTTCTTGTCTGTGCCTCTCATAATGCAGGTCTATGGTCACCACCCCATTTCTGGCCAAAGTCATTAATTAAACTCAATGAACAAAGATTTTTGCTAGTGCATGTAAACGCATTCCCCCAGTGTTTTAATGGCCATCACTGTGCGCATATCTAAGTTTTAAGAGAAGAACCAGAGAAAAAAAGACAACAGTTTTAAAATCCCATGCACACTGCCCAAGTCATTTTTGTTTGTACTAAGCAGTGCGAGGCTGAGAGCTGTGAGAGCAAGACGAGAAGTCCAGGCCTGGTCATCTCTCGTCTTGCACTGTCGCCGCTCCTCCTTTTATTAATCCAGATCTCTTTCCTTGAGACTCGAGACCGGTGCTGCACGCTGGTGACGTTCATTAGCAATCTCTCACGGCTCTCGGCCTCATCTGGCTTGGCACATCGTTGTTTTATAATCAACGGATTTAAAAAAAAAGTTTTTAACATTTGGTTCATTGTGCCTGTAAATGCAGTTATTTTGTTTCAGTATAGACCTTTTCGCACAGAGAATTCCAGAACATACACTGAGAATGTGTCCAGAGATTATTGGATTTTGGTTCATTCACACCGTCTGTGAATCTTCCAGAATCTGTGCATGCGTTCGCACACATCCCGTAAATATCCGGCAAAGGTGCGTGTCATCGATGTGACGTTTAATGTCTCTGCAGCGAGCATCTTATGTTTGCTTATGATCTGCTATTTCTGAAGAAACCACGCTTGTGCTTTTTTGTTTTCTGATTCAATCATTAACTAGTGCACTAAACTGCCGACCAATCGCAGCTTCAGCATCATCACTATGGCACAGCCCTTTACACCATTGATCCTGCCTTTTGTTTACACAGGGCGCATTCCGGGACTGGTCCCGGCAATGTTATATGTCCCCATTCCGGGATTGATCCCGGAATCAATCCCAGGACGTGTTTGTGTTCACACAGAAGGCACTCTGACAATTTGATGGCAATTTTCCGAGATCAGCTCACTGTGTGAAAGGGGCTTATGTCATATTTGTTTAGCTGTTTGGAAGAAAATGAACTTTTTTTCATGCCCATTTACCTTTCATTATGACATGAAACTGGCATCTGATTCTGCACTGACTTCACATCCTTGATATACAAGATACAATTCTTTCTCCCTCTCTCTCATACTTGCACAACATTTAATTTTGCAACCATATATCACATTTGCATGCCAGCCTCCTCCGTCTGTTTTCTTTTCCCATCCCCCATCCTCTTAAATTCAGTCCCCCATACTTCTTTTCATTTCCCATCCTCCCTCCTCCCTCCTTCGCTATTTATGGTCAATTCTTCCACTCCATCCTTTTGTATTCTGCCAGTGTCTCTCTCTCCAGACGCGTTCATTCCTCTTCTACTCCTCAAATAGTTGCCATTAGCGCAAAATTCTCACCCAGGGGACCGATCCTCTGCACAAGGAGAAGCAGCATTAGTTAAACTCTCACTTAGATGTCTTATAAAGCTTAGACAACTCCACACAAGCAGTAAATTTACTTTAATAGCTACTGTTATTATTATACATCTTTATTAGACTCATGTCCCTTAGTTTAGGTCTACATTTCAGGTCTCATTTAAGTGTGCCAAGCGATTTACCTATGCCTGTTCCAGACCAACATACAGTCAAATAAATAATAGCACTTGGCACACTGTATTCAGTACGACGAGGTTGCTGTGCCAGATGTCAATGTGCTTAAGTTGTTTAGTACTTTCTGCAAAGTTTGTGAGAGAAGCCATCATCCAGACTGGTACAGGTCTGCCAGGCCACTGTATTGTCCTTCATAATGATCCTCAGCCATTTTCTCAGAAGCAGGGCTTTTCTTCTACTTTGTATTGACGTGTGCATGCCATATTTGGTACAAAATATCAATTTCATCAAATTTGGATATATTAAACTGTAATCTGTGGTTCAGCACAAGCAAATGCACATCATGTTGTTGCACACTGAATGCCTCAGGCCAACTATCTGCAAGCTTGGGCAAACCCTTTTCCTCCATATTGCTGTTATGAGCGGAGATGTTTTGTCTGCTTAGATTTCTATAGCCACTTTTTAAAACACCTGGACTAAAACCTGGTATGAGTAAAAACCTGGTCCTATCAGTTTATCATGAGCAGGGAATGTTTTCTTTTTTTGTTTTGTTTTTACATAAGTAAATAATACCAGCTGCCATTTCTACCAGTGATTTCAGTGTAGTGACATTTGGACCCATTGGTTTTACGTGTCTGCTTTGAATTTATGATCGTTTTTAAACAGGCCCAGGAATATTAGTGAGCCAAATAGTACAGCCAAAAAGCCAGATTTGTAGACACTAAAGCTGAACTGGCAAGGAACTATTAGTCATTTAGTAAGTTCAGACTAAGGGGTCTAAGGGGTTCTTTGGAACTGTAAAATATGCCACAGATGACACTCGACACTTTTCATACCGTTTTTAAGAGAAAACCGTTTCCTCTGTGCCAGTTGGTTTCACAACCAGGTAGGTAAAACTCCTCCAGCCCCTCTTCTCTCTTGAGCCACTGATTTTGCTGAATGCTCTTCTGCACAGCTGTTTTCCAGCTTTACGCACTACAGATGGAATGTGGCCATCTTAGGCAAGGTGGACATCCAAGTAGATTTGGTTTGAGAGTTTATTGTACGTTTATCAACATCGGTTTCAGAGAACAGATGTACTCAGATGTTAGAGACAACATTTTAACACTTTGATAATGGGTAAAAGGGATAAAACACTTAAAAATGTTGCCTAATTTTTAAGTGGAAATAATAAGTAGCTGATATTCAGTTCATATTTCTTGTCCTCTTGGAAAGTCTTGGATGTCAAATGGCAAAGTGATGGAATTACTTAACTTCATGTGGTTGTTCATTTTCTAGGGAGATGTCACAAATCCCTCTTGTCTTTGCGAGAACTATATGAATACCAGTGGTCATGTCTGCATGTGTAGACATGGGAGGATGCGTAATCAATAGAGAGTAATATTTTTAATGGCCATCTGTCATTATTCTTTATTAGGATCAAAGCACCTGAAAGTTGTTGACCATTTAATGAGATCAAAAACTAACAAGAAAATCTCAGACACAGCTTGACTTGAATTCTTGTATAAAGGTTTAGTTAAACTTTTAAACTTTAAAAACAGCAATTAAACTTATCACTAGATCAGTTTTTCCCAACCTTTTTTTTTTTTGCCATGGCACAGTTTTGATAAATAAAGAATCCCACGGCACACCACACACTAAGATATAACAAAATTGCACAACATGCATTGCTTTAAATAGCATATTTAAATTGATATAGACCCTTTTACAGCCCACGTGATCAAAGAGTTGCGCGCGCATTTTGGCAACGGAAGTGGTGTTTTTCCCTAGTGGTTCTAACGTGTGAGCAACTCCGAAAGTTTATCAAAACGGTTTCCCAGCATCAAAATGTCTGGCTGTTGCGTTTTCGGTTGCACTAATCGCTATTCCACCAATGGGCTTAAGTTTTATAGGATTCTGACAGGATCACGGCCGTTTCAGAAGAACCGGCGGTACCTATGGCTGCAGGCGATTAAATGCATTGATTGGAACGAGGACATAAAAATGCTTGCATAAAAAAATTTCATTTGTAAAACATTTACTGCACTTGAAACTTAATTATTTATAATAAACCTCCCAACATTGGCTGCCACTGGTGTGTATGTACCCCCCATCCCCAGATTATCATATAAATAATCACAATTTTCATTTGTAATGATTTTATTAATAGTTTAATTGCAAAATAACCATCTGAGAAATGTATGCAAGCAACATAGTTGCGATTAAAGTACTATAGCAGTACAAAACTAAACTTTAATCAATAACAACATAAAATGTAAGGAAAAGGATAAATGTATGTCTGTGTGAAGAATAAGAATAAATGTAGAAAATTGTATTGGACATTCTGTACATGCCCACAGCCAACGTATTCATAAGCATCCAGTGATTTATATGCTTGTCTCGGGTGTAACGTTACACGCTCGGTTTCTCAACTAAATAACTTGCGTATATATCCGACCACTAAGTTATATCTGGTTATCTGCTAACGTCTTCTATCCACTCCACTATAGTACACGGATCGAATACCATTTGATAAAGTCAACTTTTTAAAATCACTTTCTCAGTTTTGTGTTGCTTAATCCGCTCACGTAGCTTGACATGCTGCTGATTCTCGCCGCAGTTTGTTGCCAAAATGCGCGCACATACGTTGCTACGTCATCATTGTATACAAACAGTAAAAGGGTCTATACAGTAAAAGTAGTACTCACAATTAAGTTAAAACTTGAGCTTAAATCAGACAGGAACATATTAAGGTCATATTAGCTATGATAATGTTGGTGGTGATAAAATAACAAATTTGCATATATTCATTTTCTGGCAGAAACTTCGTATTTTTAAAATAATTAAACACTTTGCAATCTAAAGTTGCCATTGTGGCTTTATATATGGCCAGACACTTGCTTGTGTCATTATAATAATTACTAACATGTTATAAAAATAAATAAAACATTTTTTGAAAACACTGTACTTACTCAGGCATCAGTTCTTTATTTACCCTTGCATTGCAAACAAGCAGAGACTTTACTGTCACTTTTGGACAGTTTTGGTCTTAAAATGGCCTTTCCATGTTTCCTCTCTCTTTCCTTTCTCCTTTGTGCTGCCTGTCCAAAACTCGTCCACCCTCATTTGTTTACGACCTGTATTTCTCTCTTTCTCCCTCCGCTCCTCATTCTCTGTTCTTGAGCTCATAGCTGGCTGGACTGCAGAACAGGGCTGCTTGTGTTTTTCTCATCAGACTCTTGACACAGGAAGTGTGTATGTGTGAGGTGAGGACGGTCCAGACGACTTCCAGACAACACCTCTCTCAACTAACTACAGACGGCAGGAAATGTCTAGTGCAGCGTTAGATTTGATTTCAAGAAAAGCATGGAGAAGTGTTTTTTTAAGCATTAGTTGTGTTCGTTTTTTAATATACAGTCATGTCACACTATTCATGCTCTCAGTTCTTGTTCTCAGTTGTGTGTTGTTCCCCCTATGGTTCTTCAAGCTCTTTTAAATGAACTTCAGAGCAACTCAGTCTAATCCTGCAGGATTTTAGAAAAACAAATTTGGGTTCCCTAAAGACCCTTTCTGTGAAAATCTGTTGGGATATTTATTTTTATTTTATAATCGGATTAACTAATTTCGATATAACATTTTGTGCAATATAAAGCTTTCATGGAGAAACTTTATTTTTAAGCTTTGTATTTGTAGGAAAGAAAAGACGATCGCATCAATTTCATGATGACTTTAGATGTAGACTTTTGCCCTGAAATACTGCCTAAAAGTGTCTCGGTTTAGTGAATTCTCTCCATTGTCAACAAAGGATTACTGCATCATTCAAGTACCTGGGATTTTTGAGGCGATTCATGTAAAAAGTAAAAGAGAGAGTAAATGACAAGAACAAAAGCCATCCTTTCAGTTCATGCAAAACAACCGCTGCATGCTTACTTTACCTCAATAGGGTACGTCATAGACGCCATGGAGATGCAATCCATGCCTGAAAGACAATGAGTGAAGTGCTGACTGTTTGTGCTCATTTACTATGTCAGTGAGAATGTGTGTGGTCTTACTGCATAGATAAAACAGTTATATACTGTACTTTCATCTGAGATGTGTGTTTAAAACACAGTGATTGCAGCACGATGTGATTTGACCCTTAGATGAACCAATTAGCCACAGGACAACATGCATTAAAAGTGACCAGATATACAAAGGACTTGTTTGTGCGCCAGAAGTGTGCTGCTCAATGGAAATGCACATAACTCCAGGGCATAGAAGAAGATTTAGGAGGGAAACCTTTTATTAGCACCCGTGTTGGCATGCTTTCCTTCATGATATACTTGTGTCATGTTACCCTTACAGACAGATGTTTCAAGCACGCCTCTGATCCCCCATTACTCTCGCTCTCTCTGCCTTTATATTCCCATGCTGGTGGAAGGATCCGGATCAATGATGTCACAACATGCTAATTACAGACTGATTGGTAGGTTGGTTAGGTTGAACACAGACTCTGATGAGGGGAAACAGGCTGTTGTTGTAGCTCTGAGTCAAAAGCCCAGAGGTCACAATCTGGGAGGCTTCCAAAGATCAGAAGCTTTGAGGACAATAGGCTGACATGATGACAGCAGGCCAGTGCAGATTATCCTCATTCAGTGTAAATTCCAGGTGACAGAGTAAGGGGATTCTCAATAAGATGAACGTGGGGGGGAATGGTGTAGGATTCACTTTGAAGCTATGTCCACTCATAAATTGCTAATACATTTTACAAATAATGGAGAGAAACCGCAAGTAACACTTTGAAATAAATGTGACATTATTAAGAAATTGTGTATTTTGTAACATAGTATTTTATTTGCAAAACAAATAATCTCCAATACTTATAAAGCATTATGCTCCAATAATCTTTGTTTAAAACTTTGAAAAAATATTACACATTGTAAATATTACATAACCAGATCAAATGAATTTAACCTGAATTTTGCCAGTTTTGAGAGCAATTAGTCATTCAACTCAATGGACGCATGAGTATGCAGTTTGCTGCACGTTGCTGTTCATAAAGAAGTAAGTTTTTACATATTTACTTAATTTCTGTTAAAGATACAGTATTTTTATGCTTAAATCTTGTAATATGTCATTTTTAATTTAGAATAAATATTCATTAATGCATTGTTTAATAATCATGCAGTTTTAAAAATATATATATTTTAGTTTAATGTTGAATATGTACTTTTTTATTATAAAAAAATATAATAATATTTAATTGCTGATGGCTAAACATCATTTTAATCTAAATGGTTAATATTTATATTAACTTTTTAAATGAAAGTTTGTTCAACAGCATATTATTGCACATTAAATATACAAATTTAAATTAGTAGCAAAAAACATTAAAAAAATTCTATAGGATTACCAGAACATTTTTTAATAAGCCATTAATATGCTTAAATAATATAATAGTCCTGGGCAATCGATTAATGGCGATGAATTGCATGCAAATAAAAGTTTGTGTTTTTACATAATATATGTGTGTGTATAATTATTATGTATATATAAATATACACTCCATGTATATATTTAAGAAATATTTACATGTTTTAAATATTACATGCAAGAACTTACAATAATGTAAAAAATGTATACCTTGAATGCAATGTAAGTCGCTTTGGATAAAAGCGTCTGCTAAATGTAAATGTAAAATGTAAATGTAAACATGTATATACTGTATTTATATAATTGATCTTATATATAAAATAAATTTAAAAAAATTTGTATTGCATATTTTTTCTTAAATATATTAAAGAATGTGTGTGTAATTTATATATACATAGTAATTATACACAGTACACACACACATATATTCAACTTTTATTTTGGATGTGATTAATCATGATTAATAGATTGCCCAGTACTCATTTTAAATATGTATTTATACTATTTAGATTATAAATATTATTTATAACTCTTCACAAATGAGGCATCCAAGGGAGGAGATTTCATAAATGAACTTCACATAAAGTGTATTGTGGAAGTAAGAGAGGCATGAGAAACGGTTAAATGTGCCCAGCTCTTACTGGACCAGTTTGATCCATGAGCCAGGATACCATTATATACAATTATAGGATTTACTTGACATTTTACATTTGACTAATTCTTAGAAAAGGCCAAAAGTTTTCCCAGAGATTAACATGTTAGTGATGTCACTCAGATGTCATGTACCTGCCACAGCAAGTTTGACAGAAAACCACCCAATAGATTTACAGACTCAAGCCCATTCAGTCCACCTGACATCCAAAGAAAAAAATTACACAACTGTAAACCGGGGCGTTTTAGTTTCGTGATATTGAAACTGTATATTCTTGGGACTAGAAGCTCACTTTGAGAGACTTCAAAAATGTTCCCCCCTTTTTTTCTTTCTTCTTGTTTAGGGAGAGGCTGAAACTGTGAAAGATTCATCATAATAGACGTCATGAAGTTTCGCCCACAGAATATGCCAAATAATGTTTTTATTGTGTTTTAAATGAGATTTGAACACCATATGGATGTGTCTTCGAGTGGCAGTTTTGTCAGCTGCCATTTCAAACAACAAGTCTCACAACTGCTCACTTTGAGGGTTCCACCAAAATGACTGCCACATAAGGGAACACTTCCAAAAGCATTACAGGCTGTGTTCCCCATTCCCAGAGCCTTTCAGAAGTTTCACTAATAGTTACCCTTAAGCAGGGAAACTGGGTATGGACCATCCCAACAAATGCAGTGTTTGTACTTTAATTGCACTGAAGCTCAAGTCTTACGAATCTCCGAGTGCCCCACCTGCATTTCACTATTTACTTTGGTGTGGTCGGGCTGCCCTGATACAAACTCCATTATTTTCTCTCAGCCTCAGTTCCCAGTAATAGTCCCAGTGCAGCCTATGAATGATACATAACCACAGACAGCTGTGACCCGGGTTCAAATGCTGTTTTGCTATCTCATACAATACAATTACACTTGTTATTAAAACTAGTAGCCCCCAAAGAACATTGGGTTACAAGTCCTGACTCGTGCCTGTCAAAATTAGAGCTTCACTACACTCTAAAAAATGCTGGGTTAAAAACAACCCAAGTTGGGTTGAAAATGCACCGACCCAACAATTGGGTTGTTTTAACCCAATGGTTGAGTTGTTCTTACCCAGCAATTGGGTTGTCTTAAGCAACATTTAACCCAACCACTGGGTTAAAACAACTCAACCACTGGGTTAAAACAACTCAACCATTGGGTTAAAACAACTCAATTGTTGGGTCGGTGCATTTTCAACCCAACTTGGGTTGTTTTTAACCCAGCATTTTTTAGAGTGTAACAATGTGAGAAATCATAGGCAACGACAGCGGGGATCTACTCGGACTGATGTCGATTCTGAGGGACTTTTGTTGCAAATCAGAAAACCAAACAGCAAGAGCAGTAATAAAGGAAGAGGATGACTCATGTCGGCTCTTCTGTGAGAACGTTTGGTATATGCATTACTCCACAAGGCCTGGTAGGTTTACCGGGGTCAGTGCTGGGTATGCAATATGTGGAGCATCCTGGGATGGCGTGAACGTGTAGATTTAACGCATAGACAATGCACACATGGTCCTCATGCCTAAGCCCATTTACTGCATTTTAAGATGAAGTTAGTGATGATGTGGTGTTTTGGCTGGTTAATTATGTTTGGCTGAGGAATGCAAGGAGGGCCCGTGATCTGTTTCAGACTGTGCAAGGTCGGTGGTCTCTACTATTGATATATTGACTTTTCACTTCTGATTGACTGCCTCATTTTGAATTGCTATCAGCACAACCTTGGTATCGTCTGTTTCAGTTAAAATCTGGTTTCAACAAATCTTGAGTCTATCACAGTTTCTGAAATGGGGTCTTCTGTTGTTACTCCCGTGTAATAGACAGTACTGAATCTGATGTATTTTTCTCACTGTCTTTTTCAGGGCTTTATTTACATATGAGGGAGTGACCAACAATCTTAAACTCACAGATTCAGGAGGTAAGACTTCTAACCTTGACTCCTCTTTCTTTTTGTGTGTTTTTTGTTTTAAATTTTGTACCAATGCTCAATAAAGCACAGCAGCAAGTAAGTCAGTCTGCTTTTTAAACATAAAAATAAAAACCACAAAAACAAACTGATTTATTTGCAGATTTATAAATGGCAAATCCTATAAAGCATTGCGGATGACATAATCAAATAGATTAGAATACTTTCTATGTTTACATTTATAAAAATTATATTGAATTTTATAATTATAATCACTGACTTGTCCCAAAGCTTTATTGTCATTGTGGAAATGGAACACATGGAAAACCAATAAATATAAGGACATTTTACAATTAGTTTAGGTTTGGAAAAGTCAATGTTAAAATCAGTGTTATACATCGTGGAAAGGTTAAGGTATTTTAAATGCTCAGCTCTAACATCATTTAAGAAGTTGCTCTTTGTTATAAATCTAGGGCTGTCAAAATATCTGAAACTAAATTCGAAAGTTTATACTTAAATATGACTAATCTAGGGTGCATTGAGCACTGCATTAAATTGCTTATTCAAAGCAATACAATAACATATTTCATAAATCAAATAGTTTCGTAAATTGCATAAAAACAAAGAGCATAATATTTGTATGCATAGTTTAATACTAAGAGCCAAAGCACCGATCACAGTACTTTTTGCGTTTAAAAACATTAGATGCAGTAGAATGGGAATAAACCTTGTTGTTTAGAAGGTGAGCTTCTTCTAACTTTATTTGAATTTCTAAACATGAGTACAACACGAGTTACATTAAATCGTTTTTTATACAAAGATGTCCATCTAGCACATGTTTTAAAAAACAATGGAAAGGGAGCACAGAAAATGTGTTCTGTTTAACCGTCTGGTACAGTTTTGAACCATGATCTTCTCTGCATTGACTTTCTTTATTTCTGCAATGCTTTAAATGAACAACCCAGCAGCGCCACATATAGTCAGTTCAACTAGGCTAACAAAATCATTAAAACACAACGACGACTCTTACGTCGTCTTCGCGCATCTCGTGGACCACTAATAAGGCTGCCTGACGCACCAGGCCCAGGCCAAACTAATAACCAGGACCCCATAAGCCAACTGCTCCTGAATAATGTCCTAAGCATGTGCACACAGTTTTTGAACTTCCTATGGAGAAAATGAATGGAAAAAACATCCAAAACCATGGTCACTTAAAATGTGTGCAGTCACTGTTGCACTCTATTTGAGCCGCTTTAAAAGCTCAGTCTGACCAATTAAGGCTGAGACTGCCAACACTGTTCCTCTTAATATCAGATGAAGCAGGAAAATCTTATTTGAGTGCAGGAAAATAGGACGGCTCTGCTTATTACAGTACTTTAGACCAATCCTGTTCTTTGTTGATTATCATGATAATCTGGTAAAAGAATGCAAGCGTTTGGTGGTTGCTGAGGCGTTTCCTTTCACGTGGTCAATATTTCATGAAGACACTTTGGACCTCTTTAATTTTGCCTTTTCCTTCCCCCTTTATTTCTCTCTCTCATCTGCCAGCTGGAGGTTTGACAGAATTGGTTGGGAAATTTCACAACAGCAGGCCCATGTATGGCCTCTGCAGGGTGGGACTGACAGAAACAGGACAACCACAGATTGTCATGGTCTGCTGGGTAAGTTCACTTCACATGTAAAATCTGCATGTTTCTATCAGTTTATATCAGTCATAAAAATGTATGCAGAAATACTACACTGAAATGTAGATTCTGGGTTCTCTCAGCTCTTTACATAAACTGAAAAATGTCAATATTCTAAACTTTAGATGGAAAGTCTGCCTTTCCCCTTCTACTGGGGTGCTTCAAACGTTTGTTGCTCTTATAACAAATACTTCTGGATGAGGTCATTTTGCCTTGTTCTGATTGGATGTCAGAACATTATACCTAGCTCCTATTGGATGTTGCCATGGGGTGTGAGCCTGAAGTGGCTCCCCATTGGTTGAAGCTGCCACATCTTTAAACAGTCTGTATTTAAGCGATGGATGTGAGGCTCCTGTTGATGAGACGTGTCAATGGCTTCACTTCACAAAAGGGCTTTGACCTTCAGACTTCAGTAACTGAAGGAGCTCAAATACAGACAGAAAGAAGCATTCTGGGAACCTTTCTAATATCTATCGTGGATCTGGTTGCTAAGGCGAGAAGTGGGAATGCTGTGGTTGGGGTCAGAGGTGCCATCTGTAGCCAGTCGGGCATTGTATAGAGGGGGTCTCAATGACCTGTTAACTGCAGAAGAGACATTCTTGTGAACCAGACTGGTACTCAAACAAACACACACACATGCATACAGTACACACATCTGATGCTATAGAAGGTCTAGATACACTGGAAGAGTCGTTTGTTACAGGTTTAAAATAGATTTTAATTCCTTGTATATCATTCTTTTTAAAGCAATTCATAGTTTTATTCAGCAAAAATGCATTCATTTGTTTAAAGGTGACAGTAAAGACCTATAATATTAATATTGCATGACATTTTCATTTCAAATAAATGCTGTTCATTTTAAGTGTCTATATAAATGTATTCTGGTTTCCACAAAAAAATATTTTTTGAATATTTAGAATAAAATCTGAAGGATCTTGTGGCACTGAAGACTGGAGTAATGGCTGCTGATTTTTTAGCCACCACTGGAATAAATTAAATGTTAAAATGTATTAAAACAGGTATTTAAAATTGTAATAATATTTCACATTATTACAGTTTTACTGTATTTTTGATCAAATAAACACAACCTTGATGAGCATAAGAGACTTCTCAGAAATATAAAAAACGTGTACTTACTTCAAGCTTTGAACCCCAATGTATTTATAATTTTGAGGATATTTAAAGGCGTCTAAATCACAGTCTCTTCTGTCTCCATCAAACAGGTTGGGGATAGTGTGGATGAGGATCGCAGAACTGAATGTGCCAGCCATCTTCCTGCCATCAACGCCTTCTTCAAGGTAAAAACAACACAATAATAAAGCTCATTTGTAAAGCTTGTATAATCACAGTGCTATCTTCAGCTGATTATTAGACATCCTCCATAGATCTTTAATCTAAACTATTTTTTCAGAATACTATGTATTTTAATGTGTGCGCCACATTAAATATTTTGCCAGTTTAAAAAATAAACATAAAAAATCATATAGTATACTGCTGCAGCTACATTTGTAAGCACGCTGATATGGAGAGAGTAAAATGTGCTTCTCTCACTCATACATGCATAATGTAGGGCGTCTGCTCTTTCTCTTCATCTCTCTAAACGTCACTAAAGGTATATAGAAAACAAAACAGACAATGAATGTTATTGGAAGTCATCAATAACGTATACATAAATTGTACAGCAATTTCTCATTGTTTAGGTGTTACGATTGAGAAACATGCAAAAGGAATTGCATATTGAGATTGTTAGACTTGTCTAGTCATAGCCTCTGATCAGATATCACATTTCTCCCTTTTCTGCTTTATATGATTGATATGATTTTATCATTATCTTACATTCTTACCTTACATTTCTGCTTTGCTTGGACAACCGGGAAAACATTTTGCATATCCTTTGGGAAGTAAAGCAAACAATATTTAGTTTTTTATAGACCCAATTTTTTATTATTTCAATTTATTAAGTCCACATTTCACTGTGCATTGACCTTTATTACGTACATACAGAAGCAGAGTGATCAGTCGGGTTGAGTTGGGTGCAGGGTTATTGTTACAGTTTTCCTGAATTGCTAGAACACATTCCTTGAAACATTCACCCACATTCTCAAAATCTTAACCACTAAACCAAACCTTCAAGCTACATCCAGAGGACCTCTCTCTTTTCTGGCAAAATCAAACAGTTGCCTCAAAATCATTTATTCTGTGCTCAAAATCAAACAATGCTTTCAGATCATACACACAGTGAGTCGATAATATATAAACACTATAGATCATTCATTAGACATAACATCAAAAAGTGAAGAACACATAATTCAGAGCATATAGCTAGTTACAGAGAAAAATAGAATGTAACAAAGTAAACACATTTTCCAATTACATAAAAAAGTATTGTAATTACAACAATAAGCTGATTTAAATTGTATATTGTATGCACTGCAAGTATAGCATTGTAAAGAAATAGTAGGCCTATTGACTGACTGTATATTAAATATTATTATATTATATATATATTATATATATTTTATCTATAATCAGCACTTGCATACTGTGAAAATACAGTAACTGCAATGTCGTCTCTTGCCTGGCAAAGAGAAACCCTCTGGTGTGCCAGATCTAGCCACGACAACATTCTCCACACCTCGCACTTTCTCGTCCTCATCCCTTTGCTAAGCACCTCTTACATGTACTCTTCCTCCTCTCCCTTTTATATTGTTTTGTTATTTTATATTGTTTCCATTCATTGTTGGTATCAACATTCAGTGCAACATTTTGAGTCAATTTTGACACTCTGAACTGACTTGTATTATGTAGAGTTGGTTTGGTTTCATCATTAGAGTTGCAAAAAGGGTGCATGAGATTTGCAAACTGTCATAACTAATTTATGTGATTTATTGGACAAATCCATTTAGGCTATTAAAAATTTGGTTTGGGAAATGGGATTTATGGGTTCATAAAGGCCTTCTGAAGCGAATTGATGGGTTGTTGTAAGACAAATATCCATATTTAACACGTTATAAAGTAAAATATCTAGCTTCTAGCGGACCGCCTTCCGTATTCAACTTACATTTACATTTTACATTTATATTTATGCATTTGGCAGACGCTTTTATCCAAAGCGACTTACATTGCGTTTTTAAGGTACACATTTTACATTTTTGTCAATTCTCAATTCTTGCTTTCCCTGGGAAGCAAGAATTGACAATTGACAAAAATGTAAACTTACAAAAAAAAAACGTAACTGGTGCAACCTTGATGCATTTTGAACTGCGAGAGGTGCTGCACTTCACTACTAGCCAGAAGTGAGATATTTTTACTTTAAAACGTGTTAAATATGAATATTTTTCTTACAGTAACCCATCAATTCGCTTCAGAAGGCCTTTATTACCCCCTAGAGCCATGTCAATTACTTTTATAAAGGGTGGATGCACTTTTTAGTCTTCAAATTTTGGGCAGCCATTCACTCCCATTACAAAGCTTGAAAGAACCAGGACATTTTTTTTATATAACTCCGATTATTCGTCTGAAAGAAGAAAGTCATATACACCTCGGATGGCTTGTGTGAGTGAATTATGGGATAATTTTCATTTTGGGTGAACTATCCCTTTAAAACAAACTCGTGTTTTGTGCCCATTTGAATGAAAGGGTGGAAAATGTAAAAAAGGCTCTCGCACACAATTCTGAAATGTCAAACCCTCCTGATGTCTACAAATGCACTCTGCTTTATTCTGAGATTTCCCTCTTGAAAATGGTTTCCTTCCTTCGCCAGTATCTGTGAAGTGATGGCTAGCAGCTTGTGCCAGCTCTTATTGTAGTAAACTCTTCCTCTCGTGTCATGGCCTATTGTTCTCCTGAACAGCCGAGCAGTGCCACAGACAGTCACCACACAGACTGACCGATAAGAACGGAAATTTAACAGAGAGAGAGAAATTCCTTAGGAAAGGAAAAGGTTAAAAATGTATATTATAGAAAATATTATTTTATTTTCAGCAGTGTTGTTAGTGTTTAGGATGTTTTATTTATCTTGTGATATATGTGCATGTCTCTTGAAGCTTTCTGTGGATTTATTTACTCCACCACCCAGGAGATGTTGCTTTAACATTTCCATATTTTTTGGATGGTTGTATGAGATCGTCAAACATACTTAATGTCTGGGACATTTTTAATGCCTTATAAAGACATTGCCCAGTCAGCTCCACAGGCATGCCAAGAATGCTGTTTATTTAATTCTCAGTGTTTCTCTCTCTCTTTTGAGATCGACAACCTTCACGACCTTGTATTGTGTTCCACAATGTGTGTTTGTGTGTGAAAAATGTCAGCGCGAGTGGGTTACAAAAGTGTCTTTTCCATTCGGTTTTAGATCTTTTTTGGTTATTTCTGTGTTGATTGATGCTTGTTCAAGCAGATGAACTTTGTTAGGTTACATAAGGTCAGAAAATTAAGTTTTATAGCGTGGGAGAGGCTGAGCCCCCAAACTAACTAGAGCACATACTGTATGGGATAAAATCAGACAACCGGAGACAAGCTGTCAGGGGCATTTACAGTGTTCAGCCTTAGAATTCATTAATGATAACACTTTCTAAATTCAGACTGAGGGAACTGCAAAGTCTCCAGTTAGACACAGTTAGTGACAAAGCCATAGTCGAATACGAATGAAAACCTTTCTGATTCACAGATGCATGTCCTTGTGTTTTTTTCTGTTCTGATGGCAGATATTTTTTACTTAATGATTACTTAAAGGGATAGTTCACACAAAAATGAAAGTTCTGTCATCATTTGCTCACCTTCGTGTCTTTTCAAACCTTTATGACTTTCTCATTATATGAACAAAAACACCAAAAATTTGAAATATGGAAGAAGAATGAAAGTCACACAGGTTTGGAATGACATGAGTAAATGATGACAGAATTTACACTTTTTTTTTCAGAATTCACTTCCCTCTAGTCCAGGCCTAGACTGCATCTAAAATTACATACTTCCCTACTATATAGAGGGCAAAAAAAAGTATGTGACAAAAGAAGTATGTCTAAATTCACTTATAAAAGAGTGGATGACCTATACTTCCGGCGAGATTCTGAAGTTGTCAAATGTGAATATGATGGACAAATTTCTATCCCATGAGGCCATTGGAGAGGAATTGTGAATGGTAATGAAGCGGCATAACTGGTGCTGGTAGGTCACATGATAAAGGCAGCATGGCGAATGTAGTACGTCCAGTTTACATTCATACTACACACACTCATTAGCCATGGATGGTCGGGCAGTTCGGTCTGGCTTCGATCCATAGAGGAGTAATTATCTCCAAACAGAAACTGTTCAGACCAATGAAATCATCAGGGCGGGTTTTAGACGATGACGGACAGATGATAAACAGTAACGTAATCATGCACGTCATCAAAGGGGCTTGGATTATATTTGTTCGAATCCTAAACAGAGAGCTTGTTTGTATATGCATTCACGTTCACTCTTTTTCTCAGAAATGATGATCATGTTGGGTAAGTATTAAATTCTTTTATTTTTTACAACACCAGCAAAGAGCGTTTATTCCAGCGCGCGTGCAGACAGGGTTGCCAAGTTTTTACAACAAAACCCGCCAACTACTAGCCCTAAACAATAGCTTCTCGGGGGGTTCTCCGGGGGATAAATGGCTTTTGGGGGGTCAAATGTGTGTTATTTTGGCAAGGTTGCCTGCTAAAATTCGTATTCATGGGTCTATGTCACATAATAGTCGCTTCAACCCGCGAAATAAAAACGCGGACTTGGCAACACAGTGCAGTTGAGCTCTGTTGACATTTGACAATGCGTCTCTCCGTTGCTCTGATTGGTTGTAGGTCTATCCATTTGATGTCTTTCCTGGTTTGATTGAAACGCCCCATAATCACAGCCCAATGGAGCAGTTGCAGACTCATATTCTGACTAGAATTGAGTATGACCACGTCAGGCTACACACTCATACTTATAGCACATTCGTTTTTAGCAGTCGGGAAGTAATTATTCATTCAAAATAATACCTGCGATGCAATTTTGGCCGCAGCCCAAGTCTCAAAATGACATTCAGTCACGGTGAACTAAACCAAATGTGTGAAATCCAAACTCATTTATCAGACTGTACATGTTGCCGCCTTGAGATATGCCTTCAGAGTATCTGTAATATTGAAGTCTAAATCCCTCCAGTTACTCCTCCCTGCTTTCTCCATTTATCCCTCACACTTTTTATTTTCTCTTCATGACGAGTCTGTGCTAGTAAGTGCTGTCATGTTTGCAGAATGAATTGTCAGCTCTTTTTGGCTTAAAACAACGCAGGCTACAACTGCATTTTGTAAAAATGTAAAAATGTAAATGAGCCACCTAGTTGGATGGATAATATATATTAGTCATCAATGATGACAATTAATCTCAGTTGTTTCACAGCGGTATATGAATAGTACCCATCAAGATTATAAGATATATGTTTCTTAGACTAGAAATTCCCAACCAGGGGTATGCTGTAAAAAAAAGAAAAAAAAAAAAAGAATTGTAAATTTATTAGCTACAATCTGTTCAAAATGTCCAGGTTGTTTTTGAAAGAAAGTCTCCAATGTTCACCAAGGCTGCATTCATTTGATTAAAAAAAAAAACAGTAATATTGTGAAATATTGTCAAAGCTGATTTTTTTTTGCATCATTACTCGTCTTCAGTGTCACATGATCCTTCATAAATCATTCTAATATACTAATTTAATGCTCAAAAATATTTCTTATTATCAACATTGAAAAGTAGTGCTGCTTAATATTTTTGCGGAAACCGTGATTATTTTTTTACAATCATTTTTAGGAATCCTCAAATAGGAGTTTAAAAGAACAGCATTTACTTGACATATAAATCTTTTGTAACATTGTCCATGTCGGCCCCACTTTATATTAGGGGACCTTAAGTACTATGTACTTACATCAAAAAAATAAGTACAATGTACTTACTTTGTTCAAATTGTATTGCAAAGCCTTTTTGCTGATATTGAGGTGGGATACGGGTAGAGTTAGGCACAGGTGTGGTGGTATAGGTCAGTTTAAGGGTAGAGTTAGGCACAGGTGTGGTGGTATAGGTCAGTTTAAGGGTAGAGTTAGGCACAGGTGTGGTGGTATAGGTCAGTTTAAGGGTAGGGTTAGGTGTAAGGGAAGTGCCAACTGTTTAATTACAAATGTAACTACAGAAATTAATTACAGACGTAATTACATGTTGGTATTTTTTTAAAAATCTAAGTACAATGTAAAAACTTGTATGTACAAAATAAGTGCATTGTATAAAATGATTAATTACAATGTTAGTACAGAGTAGTTAAGGACACCTAATATAAAGTGGGTCCTAAATGTCTATGTAACAATTGATTAATTTAATGCATTTTTTAAAAATAAAATATAATAGTCTTACTGACCTTTTGAACTACTCTTTGTACTACCTTAACTCACTTTGAACTGTATTGTTTTCAGTTTGATAGAGTGTGATCTGAGATCAGATATTAGGACAGAAGTCTTAGGTTTGCTGTCAGCTGCAGGCGTGAGGTGTGTATGGGAGAGCATCTGTCCTCGGTGCTGTTCATGCTGTCATCACCCCTAAAGCCTCGGGCTAACTGCATGTCAAGGGGCGCATCTAAAGCAAGTAATAACAGAGAATTAAGTCATTTAGCTCCTCCCGAGCAGAAAAAAGGATAGAGGAGATAAAAGAAGGGAGGAGAAAATGATCCCAAATTCAACCTGATGTTCTGTAGATAAAGTCATTTCAGTCAAAGAAAAAGCACAGAGTAAACAAATTAGTCCTGACACGTTCAAGTTCTTGTGTGTTTCAGAGAAATGTGGAAAGAGGGCTGAATGTAACAGTGCTGTAATCCATTGTAAAGCTGTGGGTTATGTTGGGTTTGAGCCCAGTCCGGCACTCACGAGGCCCTCCAGCACAATTTCTGTTTCATTGCTTTTCTACTCCCTTCCTTCGCTCCCACAAACCAGATCACTCGTACACTAGATTCACTTAGTGATCTGAGGTGTTTTGTTGGGCAGTGATTGACCATGGTGTCCTGTCATATAAATCCTCATTGGATCTTCATCTCAGTGACCTCAGAGCTGTAGATTGATGCTGATGACAGGAATATGCCTTATAAGGAATGAAAATGTAGTATACAGACATGTTAGTTCTGGGCCTATAAATTATGACATCCTGCCAGTTACATATAACTGAAAATAATTTAAACCATAGTCTGTTCTCTTATATGCCATTACAAGCCCTCTACAAGCCATGCATTTTTTTTAGTGCTCATTCTCATGGTGCTTATTTAGTGCTCAAACCTTTTTTCTAAGAGTGCATTTACACATTTGTTACTAATCTTTTCTGTGTAAACTCTGGCCTGCTGCCAAACTATTTTTCAATCGGCCAAATTGAATTTCTTTCAATTGAATCAATTCACAGAAATTCAATTTGGCCAACTGAAAAATTTAGATGTGATCAGTCACTAGAACATTTTCAGTTGGAGACCTGATTTTATTTTTACAGTGTACAGTAAAACTAAAAACATGAAAATGTACTTAATTTCTGTTTAATTTGGCAGGGTCGCCGCTAGCTTAGCTTAGCATAATGAATGGAATCATTTGTTGACAGTTAGCATGTCCCGAGTAAAAGTGATCCAAAAAAACAACAAAAACACCTAATTACTTCTTGTGGCCTGTGCATTCACAACAAGTACAAATAGCGATGCAGATTTAGACTAGGCAATTTCCTAGGCAGATATTGACTATATTATGGGGAAGCAGAGGCAAAGCACTGTTACTTGGATGCAGAGATATCACGCAATACATTGCGATCGCTCAACAGCCGGAGATACTGTGCTGTCTGCTCAACACTGGCCATATCTCTGCGCCCAAGTAGCAGTGCTTCGCCCGTGCTTCCCCATAAAGTCCAAAGTCAATATGTGCCTAGGAAATCGCCTAGTCTTAATCTGCATCACTATTTGTACTTCTTGTGAACACGGAGGCCACGAGAAGTAATTAGGTGTTTTTTTTGGATCACTTTTACTCGGGACATGCTAGCTGGCAACATATGATTCAATTCATTATGCTAAGCTAAGCTGAGCTAGCGGCGACCCTGCCAAACTAAAACAATGCATGCACTGAGACTAAAATACATTTGACCACATATCTAAATGTAGGAAAGAAGTTGAATAAGCCCTGTTTCTTAAAAGTGTTCCTTTAAGAGACATTAAGTACATTTTCATGTTTTTAGTTTTACTGTACACTGTAAAAAAATTCAGGTCTCCAACTGAAAATTTTCTAGTGACTGATCACATCTAAATTTTTCATCATTGAATTTCTGTGAATTGATGCAATTTAATTAACTGAAATTCAATTTGGCCAAATGTTTTGCAGCAGGCCAGAGTTTACACAGAAGAAAATTAGTTGTAAATGTTTAAATGCACTCTTAGAAAAAAGGTTCAATCTTTATAATGGGTTACTTATTTTTTGCTAGTGATAAAGTTTGTTTACGAGCTTTTTAATTCATAAAATTTAATCAAAATAAACATAATTACAAAATTAGTTAATTAAAACTAAATCTAAATGATCCCATGATGGGAATCCCTAGAAAGTTCTACATATGAAGCGACTGGACCCTTTAAGGTTTTAAGAGTGAACAATAAATATTAAAATACAAACAATTTTGAAAGTATTGCACAAAGACTTAAACATTACACATATTAATATGAGAATGATGCGAATTGCTTTCAAATCCTTGTCGATGCTTACCAATAGTATAAAAGCTGATGATGCTGTCCACATGTTGTATATGATAAAGATACTTTGGAGCTCTGTATTTGTTGTCTACATGCTAAGAACATAGTTCAAATTGTTTAGCAGAATATTATCAGAATAATAGTAGGTTCTTATGTCAAATGCAATAAAACAGCAGGCACATTGAGAAGCAAACTTATCTAACATAGCTAAATGTGATCATATGGAGCAGCTTCAACAATGCGGTCAGTATTTTTTATCTTTTGATGTTTGTGTCATCACAGGAGGCTCAAGTATTTATTACAGCCTCACAGCAAGATGAGGTGACAGAGGAGCAGATTATGGCTGCTATTGCAAAGATTCGACCACCAATGGAGAAACTGAGGAGACCCTCAAGGGCATCGGATAAGGAGGAGACTGTGGTAAGTTACCACAAAGAAAGAGAGAGACTTGGCTGTATACAAGGGCTTCCTTCATTAAAATACCATAGAAGAAGTCTGTTCCTCAGTATAATTTATTGATGCACTTAGGGGACGTGGTCTAATTGTCTCTCATTGATGTTTTGGGTCTTTTGTTGTAATTGTGTGCCACACCCACAGGGTACAAATTACAAGAAGACCAACGCGGCCATGGAGATGAGAAGGATTAACAGAGACTCCTTCTGGGCACGTGCGGAGGTACAGCTCAACTATGTTCACAGCTGGACATTTCCTTAACATCCTGTTTTCCCCAAATTCCTGCAGATTTTGCCAATATTTAACAAAAGACAAGATAATTGTCTAAAATGTATCAAGCAAGGTTCCTCAAAAATAATAAAAAATAATATTATAGAAATGTCCCAGCCATGTGAGTAAGGAATAATGTACAGTAAACCAGCCATTAACAAAAATATTTGATGTAATGTTTAATATTTGTACAATCAAGAGAGCAGTGTAAAAATTATATTATAATCAGTTTATCGCAAACATATTGTTCAGTCTCCAATTTTAAACGTTCTGTTCAGTTGTAATGTATCATAAATCTGTGTAATATGTTGTGTGTTTCAGCGTGAGGAGGAGCAGAGAAAGGAGGAAGAACGTCGGAGGGCTGTGGAAGACAGGCGGCGCTTTGAAAGGGAACGAGTTCTACAGGAAAAAAAAGAGGCTGAAGAGAGGGACCGAAAGATGAACGAAAAGCTACAGATGGTTGAAGAACAAAGGTTTGCGCTGTCCACCTGATAAAAACCCACTTTTGTCTGAAGGAGAACTAATGCCTTCAGCTTTACCTTCCTGTTGTTGTTGTTTCTCAGGAGGATCCAGGCTCAGCTTGAGGAAGAGGCTAGAAGTAAGGAAAAAGTGAGATGGGTGAGTGCGTCAGCAAATGTATTCAGTTTTAAAAAGTTGTACGTTTTTAAACATGGTAATGACCCTGCCTGCATATGCGCATATGATCATATGTAGTCATATCCTGTAATGACGTTGGGTTCTTTGTGTAATTTACAGGAGCTGCAACAAAGAGAGCATGAGGAGGACATGAGGGCCCGACTCAGACGCAGCGAGTCCATTGAGAAAGCAGCAGTTAGTTTTTCCTCTTTTTTTCTGATCATCCAGATTCAGACTGTACATCCTTACACTTATCTACAATAACTACACTAGGGTTTATACACTACTCTCACTTTGTCTTTTACATTTACGTTTATGCATTTAGCAGACGCTTTTATCCAAAGCGACTTACAACTGAAGAGTACAGGAAGCAATATGTCATAAAGAGAAGAAACGCAAAAAGTGCCCTAAATACAAAGATTTGGATACTAATCAGAGCAGCAAAAACTAGAATAGGGAAGGCAAAGAGAAAAATAGAAGAGTTAGATTTATTTGATTTATGATAAGATTAAGTGCTCATGGAAGAGATGAGTTTTTACCTGTCTTTTAAATGAAGTGAGAGATTCTGTCGTGCGTATGGAGGACGGAAGATCGTTCCACCAACCAGGAACAATGAATGAAAAAGTCCTGGAGAGGGATTTCATGCCTCTGAGAAACATTATTAAAACATTATTTTACAATAATGTCTTTTGAAACATTATTATTACAATCAATTAGATCAGAAGTTCCAAGCACCGTTTTGTTTGGCTTTGCTTTTTTGTTTATTGCTGCAATAATGTACTGTAATGCAGTTGTTTTTAGAGGAATAAGAATATTAAATGCAAAAAAAAACAAACATACATATGGTTCACCATCATTTCACCATCAAAAGGAACACTTGCTTATCTTACTGCTGACATTAAAGTCCAATTCAACTTGATGGTATTTTGTGAAAAATAAAAGAACCGTAAAGGAAAGTATTACCCAGGCTACACTAAATTAACTTGCAACAAAAATACACATTTTTTGAAGTGCCAAAAAACTACCATGGTTTTGTCCCTTAGAAACTTTTAGTGTCTTTTGCATCCTAAAGAATTTTGGTAGGGTGACCACTTGTCCATTGTAATGTCCTGAAGTAAAATAAATTGAGAACCTCTGCTTTTAAGTTCCCATTTATATCTTCCTTTATCATTCCTTTATCAACACAAACACAGTGCTAGATTGAACAGTCCTTCTTCTTTTGTCCTGTAGGAGGCAGCAGTGCTTGTTTCCCAGCGCAGCATCAATCCTAGAGAGTTTTTTAGGCAGTTATCCGCATCCTCACAAAATTCTTCAAGCCCTGGATCACCACGATCAGGTAAGCATTTAGAAACCCACACTGCCTGAACTTTATCAGTTTACAGTGTTCATTGTATTAATTTGAGGTTTGTTTGACTTATGTTCGGGTCCTTAGGCAAATCTCCATTCCGTCGCTACCAACGCAGTTTGACAGACACCGCTTTCATATTTGAGAGGGCCAATTCATTTTCTGGTCCTACGTCCCCACTCAGTCCCTCTGCAAGGTCTCCGTTCTCACGCACCTCGTCCGCGTCCTTCAAACGTTCAACGTCCCCAATTAGTCCACCAGACCAGATGATCCCGTCACCACAGCGCCCTGAATCATCTCCCCCATCACCTTCCCCGCGCTCTGTCCCACCGGTGTCACCCCCACCCGGTCTGCCTGTCACCAGACCCCCTCCACCCCTGTCATCACCTCCCAGCCGGCCACCTCCTCAAGCCCAAGTACACGATTTCGCTTCCCCTGCATCTCCAAAGCTGCTGGACAGTTATGATAAGTCAGAGTCTTGCTCCTATGACGTTAGCACGGAGGAACTCGCTGTCACAACAGAACGGCTTTCAGCTTCACTCTCTGACAACCCATTGCACACTAGTGGTAAGTTAACTTGGGTCTAAATGGTTTAAAATGGTCTTGTAGATTGACTCATCTTGACAATATCTTCCCTCCAGAGCTTGTAACTGGCTCTCGAAGGGTGTGTGAACCAGAAATGGACTTCATTGCCAAGGCTGTGCTGGTCGAAGAAGATGAAGAAGAGGTAGAGGAACCAGAGGAAACTTCAGCCTTGTCAGCTCCACCTTCATATACTATGATCACCACAAACTATGAAGAAACAGTAAAAACAGTAGAGGAACAATTCAAGCCTGAGGAAGAGAAGAGTGTCATCAGCCCCCTGGTGGAGGTTGAGGAGCAAGAGCAGGAACCAGAGTCAGAGTCTGAAGCAGAATTTGAGGAGCAGCCTTCTGCTGAATCTGAGGAATTTCACTCTAATGTCGAGCAGGTGCCCAGAAATGTTGTACCGATCTCAGATGATGAAGTTGAGGAAGACCTACCGAAGATCCCAGGTGATGAGAACACAAATGTAATGTGAAGAAGTGCAGAATGTTTTTAATGTTTGGATGTCATTGACATGTTTCTTGTGCTGTGTGTTTCAGAGTCGCACGTGAAGACGTCAGAATATGATCGGAAGACTGCAGAAGATGAATCTGAATGTGGCAGACCACTGAATGGTACCGGTCATGAGATAATTGGAGGTACCAGACTTTCAAGCTGTTCCAAACACACACAAAACATCTAATTAGAGGTCTTTGCAAATCACCTCTTTGCTATGAGACGCATGACAAATGAAAACAAGATGTTCTGAAATCAATTCAAAATAACAGGCTTGTTTGATGTTCTCTGATTGGATGGAATCATAGTCTGAAGTTTTAAAAAAATGTCGCCGTTCATTATACACTATGCAATATTCTGTGAAATCTGTCAGCTCTTGCTGCCCAAATTCTGCAGACTGCAGCTGACTTTTGGATTTTCCAGACTGCTGATCAGGGTGAAAGTTGTGTAGTGTATTCCAGACTTTAAGGCACAATGTGTAATATATTTAGATTAAATAAAACAAAACAAAAACACTATATGTATATATATATATATATATATATATATATATATATATATATATATATATATATACATATATATATATATGTTGACTTGTGTACTTACATTATCCCAGACATTTCCAACAGTGTTTAAATCGTCAATTTTAACAGTGTTTTTGATGTCAAGTTCAGTTGATGTTACATGTGCGTTTCCCCTCGATTTCCAGATGTTCTGTAGAAACCATGGAATCACCAAAGACACTTTATTATGTTTTTATTAGACGGGTGAGCAACTGTTTAGATACATTTATCAAAAGACATTCATTGTTCATTGTTATACAGCTCAACATGGCTAGTCTTATTGTTTAAATTGCTTGTTTTCTAGATCTACCTTGAGAAGCATGTTTTTACCATGCATCAGTGATAATTTGGTCAAGTGTCTATCATAGCATAATCTGAGAGAGCTAAATAAATTCCAAAATGTATTGCATGCCATTTACCAACAGTCATTTAATCATCCAGCTTTTATTAATATGATATTCTAATATCAATCTAGATTACTACAGTGCAACAAGTCTCTCATATAGCAGCCACCGAGCGAACGAATAGAGTAACGTTACAACATAACTTTCAACACACTCAAATGTATTTAGTATAGTTCTGTCAATCAATTCAAAAAATTCTGATTAATAATGATTATTAATCCAAAAAACATGTTACATTTTAAGTTTTTATATGTTCTTAATATTTTATTATGTAATAATTCCAAATTAATGTAGAAACATAAACATAAAGACAGTATATTTTTAATTAATTTGTTGTAATGGCATCTTTTTATGAATGAAGGCTAGTATCACTGATACTAATACTGCTACTGATCTCTATGAAATAGTCCCCCCCCCCCCAATTTTAAATATTAATTATATTATATTAATTATATATGCCATTTAACATTACAGTGTAATTGAAAGCTATAAAAAAATTTAAACATTTATTAGGCTTAAAAATAGAACAACTTTTTATTTAAGTGAATTTAAAGCTGGCGTCCGTAACTTCTTTCGAATTACAAAAATGATATAATGAGAATGTACAACATGAATCCATGAATTTTCCAAACCGTGTTTTTTTTCTGTCTTACCCTGAATCATGATGGTACACTTATAATAAGTGTTTATATTGGGACTATTTCAGCCCGATCTGGTAGGAACCGCTGTTGAGGAGCACAGTTCCTGCATGACTCGCCATAGACATGTTCTTCCCAAGCAGCAACCTCCCCCAGTTTCTCTTGAAGCCAATATGGAAGTAACTTAAACTGCTATTCATCGACTGGCCACTAGGGACAGGCTCCAGAAGGGAGCAGAATCTCATTGAACCCCATGTTAAAATGTCCAACTTTACAGCAGAAAAAAAACGTTTACAGCCTGGTAAAAAATGTGCTTTTGGTCTATACGGCTGATTTTGCCCTTCATGACAACTGCGAGGGGGAGTTTTTTAGAACATTATATACATTTACATTATATAAAGCCTTAAAGTTCTGCATAAATAAGGGCGTGGCCATTTTGAGTGACAGGTGGATAGCTGTTTGTCTGCTGTCTGTTAGTCATCACGTCACCTCAGCTCCAGCCATGTCCCGCCTTTTTTGCCCATTGTCAGTTTTCCAGGAGTGATGCGTGGTGACGCGCTGCCAGGATGGCAATAAATGTCATATTTGCCAACGTCCTTCCTGTATAAGAGGAAATATAGGCTACAGAAATTGAATACAGTTATCAAACCGTCTGCACTGCATAAATTGTGAATTAAAAATAGATTATTCCTTATTCAAGCTACAAAAGTTTAACCATGTAAAACATCAGCCCACATACGTAACAATAAGAGTGGAAGCGGCCGACATCGAAACTAGTGTGTGTCACAGGTTTCTCTCATTAGCATTCACTCAATAACCTCGTTCAAATTTAATACATTCGCTCATCCATGAAGATGATTTCTGCCAGAGTCCGTCGGATTCCTTTCCATCGGCTGTGGAGGTGAAGATGAAAACTCCCATGATTCCACACTCATTAGCGCGTCATCAAGCTACACTTTTGTTTTGAATAATCAACCTCTTGCCGCAAAACTTACATATTGTGCCTTGGTTATCTAGTTTTGTTGTCTATTGCGGGAAAAATACATGAATGATGAGTTTTACACCTTGTTTTGTTTTTAAGTAGAGGATGTTAATGTATCTGAGCACAGCACACCTGAGCGGTTCTGTTACACGGTTAATCGCGAAGAGGAAGAAATAGATGAAATCCAAACCGAGCTGGTGACTGAGAATGGCGACGTACGTACCACATGACTCATAATCAATCTTAATGTGATAAAACATTTCAGCAGTACCTAAAACATGTTTTTCCTTCTTACTCTAGTCGTCTCCAGAAAGACTTCTGCGTGTGAGAGCGTTGTATGACTACCAAGCAGGTTAGTGTTGCTTGCTTTAGCAGCAGTGTTGTGCAATGTGTGGTTTGAGGTGTTCTCTGAATGTTCCCTGTTCTCCACAGAGGATGACACTGAGCTCTCTTTTGAACCTGGTGACATCATCAGTGATGTGGAAACAATCGACAAAGCGTGGTGGAGGGGCTCCAGCAAAGATGGACGGCAGGGTCTCTTTCCTGCCAACTTTGTAGAAACTATCTAAAGACTTTTCCTTTAAAGACGGTTCCTCTTCCCCCTTTTCTTTTTACCAGTTCTCAGGGACTAAGAACCGCAAAACCCAGTCTATGGAGATGTACCATGTGCTCTGAGATTAAGAGTCACAGGAAAAGGGTTTGGAAGGGAAGCGCTCACAGGCGGAACTCGGCAGACGATTCCTTGCGTTCCAAAACAAGCAGCCAAAGTCGACTAATGAGGTTTTAATGATCATCAACTGCAAGATGGAGGAGGATTCTCACATGATGTGAGCTGAGAGACTGATTCAGTACAATTTTTGTTACAATTGTAGACAAATATCATTTTATTATTTACACATTACATCATTTATTATTTTACATACAGCTGTTACTGTTATCATTACTAAATGATACCAAAGGTGGTGGAGGTATCAACTGGAGAACAGATTTCAGTTTCTCTTCTGGCCTTTACACATACATCCAGTTTACAGTCACATTACAGTTGGCCCTGCGTATAGAAACTTGATTTTTTTTAGAACTAGTACTGTCATAGTACCAGTATAAGATGTGTTGATGATAATCTAGGTTATATAGTTGTAACATGCCATGTTTTTTTCAAAGCAGAGATGTGTTTACAGCATTCTAAATGGTGTCATACCTGCGAAGGTGTGCAGACGATACAAAAGCCGTCATTGCCGAGTCCAAATGTTTTGATCATAGCAGACACCTGAGAAGTTGGTATTCAGACTAGCCAAACAGAGGGAATGAACCACAACTGGCGGATCAAAACCCTGCTCTCCCAACATCGTGCCTTTAGAGAAAGGCACTTCTCCTGAAATTATTGAAGTTGTTTTAGTATATTTGAAACCCCTCAATATTATGAAAGCCAATGCAAAATTTGTAATGATTTTCTCTTATAAGCAGTTACAATATAACAGAATGTGACAGCCATTGCATTCGTTTAAATGCCCTGAACCTTCTGTCAAAAAGAAATTCTTCCATACACACTACCGTTGAAAACTTTAGGGTTGGTAAGATTTAAAAGAAAATGTTCGCATGTTCACCAAGGCTGCATTTATTTGATAACAAATATGGTAAAAACTAATATTGTGAAATATTATTAGATTTGAAAGTAACTTTTCTAATGAAATATATGTATGTATGATGGCAAAGATGAATTTTAAGCATCATTACTCACATGATCTTTCAGAAATCATTCTGGTATGATGATTTGGTGCTCATTTTACTTGTAATACTAATTAATGTTGAAAACAACTGTGCTGCTTAATTATTATTATTATTTTTTGGTGGTGGAAACCGCAATATTTTCTTTCAGGATTCTTTTCAGGAACAGCAAAAGAATCATTCAAAAGAACAGCATTTATATTAAATATAAATCTTTTATAAAATTATAATTTTTTTACTGTCACTGGATTAATTGAATGCATCCTTGCTGAATAAAAGTATTAATATCCTTACTTACCCTAAACTTTTGAAGGGTAGTGTACAAGACAATGTTCACTGTTGTGTAAATACTATCGAATACACAGTTTTTCTATGTAATTTATTTATCTTTGACCATGAACATAGATATATTACCTCCCAGAGAGACTTTGTCTAACCCATTTAACTTGTGTAACCAGATTTCACCAATAGGTATATTTTCAACTAACAGAGTTCTGCTGTATTAAAGCAGAAGATCATACAATACAAGAATCGCACCAACACATTTAATGTACTCTATGCTCTCTGTTAGTCATTTCTTGTTGTAATAAATGAATAGGTTTCTGTTTTATTCACATTCTGCAATAATGCTTTAATGTTTTTTTCTTTCTTTCTTTTTTTCCTGCACAGCCAGTACACTGCCTTCATACTGTTTTGATTATCATAATCATCAAGAAACCATATTCAACATGTAATGCATGAGATCAAATTAAAGGGATTGACTTTACTGGGTCATAATGAGTTTACTCTTTTGAACATTTAGTCTAGTAAAATCAGCACTGAGAGAATTACACATACATATACACTGACACACACACACACACACACAAAACTGCTGTTTGCTTTTAATTTAGGTCTTTTTTTCATACAATAAATTGTTTTTGTACATGAATCTATTAGTGATTTGTCCAAAGACATGCAGACAACTTGCTGAAATGACACTTACCTCCAAGTTAACATTCAACGTTCTCTAAGGATAGTTAGAGCTTTACTCGTCTGATACAATGTCAATATAATTTTATTTATAACAAAAATTAATATGGTAAAATACAACTTTAATAAAAGCACAAAATGAAAATTACAAAACTTTAAAAATAACAAATAGTATTTGAATGAATTTACAGTTTTAAATACACATCAGTGGCCCTTTGAGAACTGTTAATTTTGTAGCATCATCGTTACGAGAACAACTTTTCTCTACTACTTCTGCATTTAAGAGGAAAAGTTAGTCTGATTTTTCTACACTTCCAACTTTATGAAATTTTTAATACACTATTACTTTAATCATAAAGAGTCTCCATCTGAATTTTTTTCTGCAGATGCACACACACACACACACACACACACACACACACACACACACACACACACACACACACACACACACACACACACACACACACACACACACACACACACACACACACACACACACAAATTAAGCCTTATTTTCAAGATTTATGCATTTTCGATTAATAGTAATATTACATCAAATTGAATAATCCTTACATATTATAAAACAAAGCATTAAAAAAAGAGTTTAATAAAACATTTTGTAAAAATCTTAATGGAACAAGAGAATTGACCATTTAGTTTATAGGATTCCTATTGATAAATAACATTTAAAAAAATAATAGTTAAAGGGTAAGTTCATCCAAAAATTCTTATTCTGTTATTAATTCCTTCCCCTCAGGTCGTTCCAAACCTGTAAGACCTTCGTTCATCTTTAGAACACAAATTAAGATATTTTTGATGAAATCGAGAGCTCTCTGACCTCGCCACAGTTATATAATGAACAATTTCAAGTTCCAGAAAACTAGTAAAGACATTCTTAAAATAATTTAACCTTAATTTTATGAAGCAGCGAGAATAATTTTTGTGCGCAAAAAATAAACAAAAATGACGACTTTATTCTGCAATTTCTTCTAGCCTGTGCCAGTCTCGTAAGCTGTTGACGTAGTGTGAACGAGTGCAGACGATTCAAACTATGTCTTTACTAGCTTTCTGGACCTTGGAATGTGTTCATTAAATAGCTGTCTATGGAGGGGTCAGAGAGCGCTCAGATTTCATCCAAAACATCTTTATTTGTGTTCTGAAGGTGAACGAAGGTCTTACGGGGTGAGGAATTTTAAGATTTATACAAATGTTTTATTAAGCTCTTAATTTATAATATGTAAGGTTTATTCAAAAATAAATTTTAATAATAACTGAAATGCACAAATCTTGAAAAAAATGCTTACATTTTTCTTTAATGTATGTTCTGGAATACAGAAAAGTTATTAGCCTGTTTGTTTAATAGTGTATAAAATATGTTTATGGCAAGATGGACTGCAACTTCACTCCTGAGGTTTTACTGAAATCACAATAATTGTTATCCAACTAGACTTTCATTATTGTAAATACTGCTAATATAATAGTCTTCAAGCTAATACACAGTTTATCTGATCTGGAAGATGTGCTATGACACTGAAACACTCAGCCGTTAGAAGCACATGAAGTGCTCGACAAAACTGACCTGCAAGCCAACAAGGAAAAGGGATATCTTAAAATAATTAATGTACCGTTTATGTAAACGAAATCTAGAATACACGATTAACTTTAAGCTGTCGTAGCTTTGCATAGTAGTGCCTTTGCAACCTATCTCAATCAGACAGGCCGTTACTGCAATGGCTCAAAACAAAGCACCATTAAAAAAGAAAAAACCCAAGACATTCCACCTATCAGCCATATTCCGTTGCTCCCGCTGAATACTGGTTAATGTGCATTCTGAATGTTTTAAAACTTGTGGGGTTCACATTTGCGGAGCGTGATAAGGTATGTACAGTAATCCTGAGGTCATCACAGTCACAGGTATTAAATGGAGTCAGATTATATATATCCCATCATTATAAACCTGAATACAGAGTCTTGAGATGTCTGGATCTTTTGCATACATATTGAAGCCATGCAAAGAAAATGTTAAGAACCGTAACAGACAGTAGCAGATATTATACACAAATTCGATGTTAAAGATGCACTCAGTCATTTTTTACTCAGTTAGGTGTCACAAAAAGAAATGATAGTACTGTTGAAAAATATGCATCAAATCATGTACACTCACATGAGATAAAGACTCTCATAATATTCGCCTAGTAAAAGCTGATTTATTTTCTATGGAGTGTGTCACATGTGTTCAGACCACATGACCAGCAATACTACAGTGCTCACTTTAACTCTGTAACCCTCCTGTTATTTATTACTCATTCTGAAAAAAAGCTAATATTTATTTGTGATTCTGCATCCAAGCCACAAGATGTCAGTATGTGTAAAAGCGACCATTTTGCATTTAGAACAACCAAAATGATTGAGTGCACCTTGAAAGAAAATCAATTATTGGTAACATGATGTGCTTAAGATACAGTGGTACATGTTAACAAAGTCAAATTCATCAGCATTAAAAGTATAGTTCACCCAAAATTGAAAAATCGGTCATAAATCACCTGTACGACTTTCTTATGTAGAACATATTTGAAGAATGTTGGTGACCAAACAGCTTTGGTTACCATTGACTTCCATTGCATGGAAGAAAACAATGAGACATTTCTCAAAATATCAGAATATGTTCCACAGAGGAAACAAACAGGTTAATATTAGGTTTATTAATACTGTGTTTCAATAAAACTTGTTGATCTCACACTACCATTCAAATGTGTGGTCAGTAAGATTTCTTTTGAAAGAAATGAATACTTATTCTGCTTTAAACTGATCAAAAGTGACAGCAAAGACTTTACGTTACATAAGATTTCTGTTCTTTGGGACTTTCAGTTCAGCAAATTATCCAGATTTTTTTTTATCTATAAAAATATTAAAAATTATTTAACATTGATGATAATTCTTAAGCAGCAAATCATCAATTAGAATGATTTCTGAAGTGACACTCAGCTTTGCCATCACAGAAATAAATTACATAATTACATATTTTGATAAATATATTTGATCAAATGAATGTGGCCTTGAATAAGAGACTTCTTTTCAAATTATTCTTGTTTGCTTTTAAAAGATCTCACAACTCCAACATTTTGGATGGTAGTGTATAGCATCATAGCCTTTATGAATACTTGAGACAGACTTGAGACTAACAGCACCTTCTAAATTATACATCTAAAATTATAAAATCAGTTTTCAGCTCTTACAACACCAGGACAACTGCTTCAATCCAGTCTAAAACCACTGTATCAAGAACCTCTCACATAAAAACGCCACACTCTCCAAAGATCCAAACTAATGGCCATTTCATGCGGAGACGATGTGTAATGCTATATATTATAATGTATTATATATTTAATAATATTCAGTTCCCATTGTGGAAGCTTCTTTAAAAGGCAAAAGAAAAGGTTTGCATGTTGCTCTCCCTGTTATTATGTAAAAGATTGCAATGACAGATGTTGAGCAAACATGACCTCAGGAGGTATTCCAGTTTTTTTCCAGGGGGACACAGGAAGCTGTGATAGTAACCAGAGGAAGTGTGACAGCTACACCTGACTCTGCAGCCAGTTCCTGGGGTCTAGCTTGGCTCTCAGGTTCCTCAGGCTGCGGCGAGCGCTGGACGGTCTAGAGAAGCCCAGGTCCGACTCCTGACTGTTGCTGCCCTCACTGGAGCTGTTGCTGGAAGTGGAACTGGAGCAGGACAGAGCAGTCTGAGCGGGGCGAGGGGACACAGAGCCGGCGGCGGGCGGCTGACAGGCGCACCGGAAGCCGCCGTAGCCCCGACCGCGCAAAGTGGAGAGCTTGGCGTCCAGGGAGAGTGTACGGGGGCGAAAGTGGCCCGAGGAGGAAGAGGTGTCGGGGGACCATGCCTGGCGGAAGCAGGGGCTGACGCTGGCGGGACTGTCGCTGTCTGAGGTCAGACTGGCGTTGGACGAGAGAAGGCCGGGTGAGCGGTGGCAGCGTGGGCTGCGGGGCTGGCGGCTGTGCAGGCGAGGGCTGGGCGAGTGGGGCGGCAGGTGCTGACGGTTGAGGGGGGTTCTCGGGGGATCTTCAAACAAGGACATCCAGTGAGGTGGAGATTGGAGCTGGGTCCTCAGCTCAAACTCTTCAATACGACGCGCCAGGATGTCAGTGACTGTTCCAATGTCGTCAGAGGTGTCAATAACTGTAACGGAAGAGAAACGGAAGGCACAATGAAAACCTGTTTCTAAAAAAAATGCAGAAATTGATGTGTCATGAACTGGCTTGTTTTATTTTTTATAGTGCTGTCTGAGGTTTGGTTTTTACATTCAAAAACATCATAACTAATAAGTAATAGGCTATTTTCTAAACTGGTTTTGAGGCTCTCTCCTGAACGCTGGGTTTTGGTGGGCGTGACGCACTGGAGACTTACAAGTTAAACGCCCACGGGTAGGATTGGATAAGAGTTCATGGGAGGCATTGTTTTGAAAAACGTCCGGGAATATTCTCTGAGGCCCAGTCTCAAAAACATATTTATCAAACAAGCACAATGATTATGAACACAATGAATCGGGCGGGATATACCCACCGATTGGTAGATCGGTAGAAGTACGAACCACACATACACACACACGCTCTTCAAACATCAAGTCAAGAGAGTAAATAATGGAGAACAAGAAATTAATGTTGTTACACTATTTAAGATTCACCGGCCTGCCGACATGCTTACGTTTTGTAAACCACATAGCCCCGTACACATAATCAATACGATCTGTAACAATGCAATAGCTACTATTGCATATAAAAAAATATTGGTTTACTCACATAAGTGTGCTGCACCATTTCTGTCAGATCCAATATAGAAGGCACAGTATTGTGTTTTAATCTCAATATGTCGGCAAATCCAGTGTCAACCTGTGTCTTGTTCACAAACAGCAATCTACACTGATGTTATCAAGTTATATTTTTACTCATTTAATTTTAACATTCTATATACCCTCTTGGAACTGCTCCATTTATTATTGTTATATTTTTTACTTTTTAGAATAATATCATTGAAATATAAAATTTACCTGCATTTAAATAAAGCAATCTACAAAAGTTAGAACCATATTTAAAAAATAAATAAAAGTTGTTGGTAATGGGGTGACAAAAAACTTTGGGATGACATGGGACAGTAGCGTCTTATGTGGGTAGAAGGTGAGGTCAGGTAACTTGTCATCACAGTTACTTCACCTGTCATTGTAATAGGAGGAGAGCAGAGCTCGGATCTCAGCAGAGACAGCGTTATCCTGCAGCAAAAGCCCCTCACCGGATGCAGGGGCCACTGAGGAGGGCGAGGGGGGGCAAAATGCACCAGGGTTGTGGGGAGGGCACGGGGAATGAGTGTTTGTATGGCAACCAAATTATGGGACAGTGGTTGGCGATTGAATGGAATGGATGTTTGGATTACAAAGTAAAGGCATGAAACCAAGAAATATACAAGATTTCATTAAAGGGAAAGGGAAAGTGGAGGGGGGGAAACAGACAAGAAAACATCAGCAAAGAGATAGACATAAAAACCACAGAGAAAATAAGACAGAGAAAGAGAGAGAGAAAAGACTGTCAGTTTGTCAGAAACAGCAGATTTTTCATTTAGCAGTTAAAAGGAGATACATTGATTATGAGAGAGACTCAGATCTGACAGGAAACTAAGACATCCATCAATCCACTCATCGTTAGACTCATATCTGTGTTATTCATGACAGGAAACCCTGCTTGTGTATGATTTCTCATTTCATTTGTCTAGTCTCATGGCTCTTTCATGCTGCTGGTCTTTATTTTGTGACAAAGTAGGACTAAACTAGACTCCTCCAGCCTCTGTAAATGTGTTTAAAAGGCATCTGAACGCACTCACCCATCTCATGGTACAGGGAGCCCTGCTTCGGCGTGACTATGGCAGGCTTGCGTGGTGAAGGCAGCTCGATCTTCATCAGGTCGTCACAGCAATGCCTCCACTGGCCTGTGGAGGGCGCAAGCGGCTTAGTCAAACCTTTTTGGTAAGCGCTTGGAATAACTTATTACAGACTTCCATGAACGATGACGCAATGCGAAAGAATGCCAAACAGATGGAGCGCAATAGAAGAGAATCTCAATAAAGACTAAAATATTTTTTAAAAAATTGTTGTTGAACAATAAATGTTAATTTTAAACCTACAAGTAAATATATTTTACTGATAACAGTAACTATAACTGAATATTGGGCTAATACAATAGCCTAATAAAGGCTAATTGTGCTTTGTTTTTATTTATTTTCTTTTGAACTTATTTATTTTTAACTATTTTTAGATTGTAATGTAACAATGTTATAATGTAATGTAATTTGACCCTTTTTTGCACATATTCAGCACAGACTACATGGTTAATATCCACTATATTTGTTTTCATAGCCTTCAATATAAACATTTTGTGTGGGACAACATTGGGTAGGATCACAGGATGTGAAATAAGTTAAATAATGATATTATATATATATATATATATATATATATATATATATATATATATATATATATATATATATATATATATATATATATATATATATATACTGTATATTGCCATTCAGCCAAAAAATACTGAGATATGATTTTTTTTTTTTTTGTCCATATTGCCCAGCTCTAATAAAAGCAAGAGTTTATTTTTAGTCGCTAGCAGCACAATGTTCATCTCTTGCGGCTTATGGTTTTAGAATAAACTGGTCGCTTCATGTACTCACTCATATCATAGAACTGTTGCCAGAATGCCTCCATCCAGTGCTGTGTGTCCTCTCTGCTGTCCGCTGCTAGTGTGTGTGTCACCTCCTCTCCTCCATACTGGTTAGTGATACAGATATTCTGTGCCTTGCTGTGAGGGTCCTTCTCGGCAGCTCTTATTCTTGTCTCCTAAAATAGAGTCATAAAAACCACACGTTATATAAACTATAAATTATATAATGTATATAATAAACAGTATTTGTTGAAAAATTTGGGGTCAGCAAGATTTTTTCCTTCCTTGCTGAATAAAAGTATTAATTTCTCTCAAATAATAATAAAACCATTCTTATCTCAAACTTTTGAATGGTAGCATATATTTTTGTATATGTTGTATATAACAATAATATCTGATAGTTGTGAAAGCAAATTGACGAAATTACGATATACCGTATATAACATTGATATAAGTGATCACCCGGATTTAGATCTACCTATATTGTATTTAAATAAAGCATTCACTGGCGAATTTGCTTCATTTTTCCCCGGCGTTGAAATCAGGAACATAAATATTAGGAAACATGATTTCTAGCTGCATGTCAATATCAATGGATTATTGAATCTTTGATAAGTTGTAAGGAACACTATATGGAGTCCAAACTTTAGTTTAAATTGATAATCATTTGTTTTACTCGCAATTTCCCCAATTCAAACCAGTCATAGAGCAGCTCTTTTGAATAAGCAGTCTGATTTATTTTATTTAGTGATTGATTAGTTTTTCAAACAGTTTTTCTTTTAAAACATTAGTAACTATGCTATTATGCATAACGTTTTAGTTTGAAGTCAGATGATATAATCCAACTGTAGAAAAAGCTCATGTTTTGCAGTACTTAGAAGTCATTTGAATTTAAACCAGTAGTTGGCAGCAGAGCACAAGTAAAGCGTCTGGCGAGCGCAGCAGTCACCTGAGAGCTGAGGAATGTGCAGTCTCACAGTGAAGCTCTCAGATGTTAAAACAAGCTCTTTGTGCTCATGACACACAGCTCTCTAGGGGCACTGAAAGATACAGACCCAGTGCACGCCAAACAAAAAGTCTTTTCATGTCTACTGACAATGAAAGAAACATCTTTAAAAAAACAGAGAATCCATTTGAAAGAATTCTTTCATGAAAATCACAATGGAGAAACATCTCATGATATTTCTAAAAGCAGAACAATGACCCTGATATCATGCATAAACGAGCATGCTTAAAATTCCCAGAGTGACTGATGTGGCTTACTTTGTTAATACCAATAGTTAAGACGGGCTCCACACTGGCCTCCATGTCCTCTTTTTGATGATAACAGAAGAGATGTGTTCCTTTTAAGACGCCATAGACATTTGTCCAGCCTTGTGGCTCACCTCCAAGCTTGAAAAAGGAAGGAGAACATTAGCAAATGAAAACTGTGGGAAAAAATTATATTCTGAGTGTGTTTCCTACACACCTTTACTCTTAGACAGCCACTCATCATCTGTTGTGTCATACAGTGAGGTTGAGCCGCCAGACGACAACATACACTGCCATACAGAGGAAGCCAGTACGAACACTCCTCTAAAGAGAGACAGACAAAATGAGAAGGTAATGACACGGAGGGAATGGTAAAAGAATATATGTGATCCAAAAAAATGTGTGATCCAAAATTAGAAACTGTGTTTTGAAACCCAGTAAACAAGCTATTTAAATGACATCATGTTTTTCACCCTATAGTTTTAGTACATATTTTACAGCAAACTAAACTATCGTCTGCGAGAGCGAGCAGCACACACTCAGGCTGTAAGACTGTCTGCAGTAACTCCTCAGGCATAAAGACAGCTATAAGAGCCTCTCTTATTGGCCCTTCACACACCACGACTGGCCATCTAGAGAAGTTTATGAGCATGACCCCCACCCAACACAATAAATCTGACAGACGTCGACAAAACACACACACACACACACACACACACACACACACACACACACTCTTCTGCAGACCTGTCTGTGATTGATTACCAGCAATGTGAGGAAAACTATCATGACATAAAACAAATATGCTGTAAATAAAATCCCAGCAGCACTTGATGACTGAACTTAGATGTTACAATATCTTTATCAGATTAAAAAAAATCTTATTTAATCACTTTCCTCGAAAATCTAAATGAAGTAAAACATCAATTTCTAATATCAAATTACATATTATAATATCAAAAGTAAAAAATAAAGATAAAATACTCTAATGTTGTGTCTGAAAGTAATTTGATGTTTTTTTTCTTCCAAAATAAACATGTTTCTGGCTAAAAACAGGTAGAAAGAGATGGCAGCTCACCGTTTCCTGTGATGGTGAGGTCATGTGTGCGGAAGCTGTCCTGGACGTGAGACAGATTGAGGTTTGTGTGAGCCAAAAGATGATATTTGGGCCCCCTGTAAAAACAAATAAAATAGGGAATATGCAAACATATTTAAACTATCAAATAAAAATTCAATTTAATTACTTAACTGATAAGCAACGAATTAATCAAAATAATTGTGAATAAATAAATTACATTTATCAGCTGAAAAGTTATTTTCACATTTTGAATAATATTTCACAATATTACTCTTTTTATTGTATTTTTAATCAGATGAATGCAGCCTTGGAGAGTATAAGAGACATTCAGAAACATTAAAAAATTTACCTGACCCCAAACTATTGAACGGTATTGTCTTATCATCAAGTCTATCACTGATCTACATTCCACAGCAATCCTTTATGCGTTTTGTTTCAAGTTCAGTATCAGCTTGTGTGTGCGCGTGTTTTTCGACACACTTACGGTACAGAGGGCACAGGCAGCAGGATTGTCGCTCCTCCACCATTGCTGGTGGGACTGCAGGCTCCAGGCTCCAAGCCCGCCTTCATTTTCTTTCCCGCTGACCTGCCTAGAGACGAGCTCAGCTTGCTGGCCAGCTTCCGTGGTGTGCTGCCTGCTGAGTAGTCCTCCTCTGAACAACAGCTATACAGCTCCACGCGCAGCTCGAACCCTGGGCCGGCCTCATTACTGAACACAGGAAACACAGCATTAATGAAGCACTTCATATTACTACACACATTTGATATCAATAGAGTGCAAATGCACATTTACATATAAAGAAAAATACATTACCGTTCAAAAAAGTTTAAAAAATAAATTAATTAACACTTTTATTTAGCAAGGACATGTTAAATTGTCCCCAAGTGACAGTAAAGACATTTATAATGTATATTTAAATTAAATGCTGTTCTTTTGAATCTTCTATTCATCAAAAAAAGCCTGATAAAATAGGCTCACACGTCAAGCAAGTATGCCGTTTTTTATTTTAACTGTTGTGTGAGGTGATGAATGTTTACATGTGAATAAAAGCAAGAGTTTAATTTGTTCATCATATAAGGGGATTGTGACTCTTCAAAAAATTTGGAATAAATTGCATCATTCATATGGATTAGTTTTACAATCTCTTTATAAACTTATTGAAGTGTCAAAGAGGTAGTTGCGTAGCTGTGTATTGAAGGACAGAACTCTCTGAGTTTATTAAAAATATCTTCATTCAAGTCTTACGGATTTTGAATGACATTAGGGTGAGTAAATTATGACAGAATTTAACTTTTTGGTTAAACTAATCTTTTTTTCCCCCACACTTAAAACTACCCACACCACCAAACCTGTTCCTAACCGTACACAAATCCCACCTCAATAGCAGCAAATGTGTTTTGCAATACAACAAGAACACAATAAGTACATTGTAAGTACGTTTTTATGCAAGTACATAGTAGTTACAGACACGTAAGATAAAGTGTAACCAAGTGCTTTATTTATCTATGTGCAGAGTTTATACTATAAACATTAAAAGGTTGCACAAAGGTTAAACACTATATGGGTGCAATAAATGTCCAGTTGAACAGATAAAACAACAAAAAATGCACACTCACAAGACAATTGTGTTGTCAAAGCAGATGTCTGTGAGTGTCCGGTCCACCATCACCATGTCAGTGTCAAAGATCTCACCACCCAACTGCAGCAGGCAGAACACAGCACACCGATGCAGCTCTGAAGAAACAAACAAAGACTTTTATTGACCGTCATGATTTATACGTAGCATTCACACCTGTTGTAATGTTTCCCCGATGTAGCAGCAGGTTTGGCACAATGCCTGTAAAATCCCCCAAAGCAGCTCTGCGCATTCAGAAAACATTTACTCCTGCACCTGTGTGTGTGTGTGTGTGTGTGTGTGTGTGTGTGTGTGTGTGTGTGTGTGTGTGTGTGTGTGTGTGTGTGTGTGTGTGTGTGTGTGTGTGTGGCTGTTTCCAGCTTAGAGAAACATTAGTATCCATGTAATTTGTTTCCCCTGTACAAACTGTAGAACATAAATAACTGGAGCACAACCAGTCCTAAACGTTCTTACCCTAATCATTTTGATGGCTATTAAAATATATGTTCCTATTAAGAGGATAAAGCACATATAACATCTTTCCCATGGGAGAATAACACGTGCATTTGGGTTCCTGTGTCACATTCATCAACATAATGTCACCTCTGTCAGCTGCTCTAAGCACCTTAGGCGAAACTACATTAGTCACTGTTGTCTAGAAAAAGCTTTCCAATGGCGGTAATAATATTCTGTTTACCCAGAGGGCTTTGCTGGGTCTGAACGCTTCATAAATAAATGTGTTTTTCGTTATCATGGTAATGCATATACTGAATGCACAATGCATTTGAGCAGTATTTCCCATTGTGTGTGACTGTGTGTGTGTGTGTGTGTGTGTGTGTGTGATATTCAAAAGGATTACTAAGCAACATGCAGTGTTATTTAACCTGCATATCAAAGTCAAGCCGAAAAACAGATGTTACCTCCTTTATTCTTAAAATACTCTGTGTCTTTCCACATTAGAGGTATCCGGAGATCTGCAACACAGAGGAGTCAAGAGGTCAGAGAGAAACACACAAGGTTATAACACACACACTCGGTATCACTCACAGCCAGGAGCAAAAATTGCTGGCTGTCACTCTGTGTCAGTCAACAGAAAAATACATTCAAAACACATATCTGGTATTTTATGCCATGCTGCCATTATCATACTGGCTCACCCACCACATCAAGACCACATTCAATCAATTCAATCAAGCTTGTTAATAACAACAGAACTTCAAGTCTTTAATTGGAAGAGGCTGTAAGGGACCAATTAATTGGGTACTACTGACTGCAGATGATGGACAGCACAAAACAGAGGCTGGATGTAGGAATATTAGATTGTGTATGCGTGGGATGAACAGTCTGAAAGCATTTGTGATGGAATAAAAGGCACATTAACAGGAATATGCAACTCAGAAAGTGAAGCAGATTTCTGCTAAACAGGAATGCTCATCATCAGTCAAATTCAGCAAATGCCCCACCCTTTGTGTGTTCGTTTCATCTAATTTCATAATGCATTTAGCGACCAGTAAAACCAGTGTGTGTGACTACATATGAGAGTGGTTTTACATTAGTGTGCATGTGACTGTGAAGTGAGGGTACAAGGTCCTCTATAACCCTCTTCATAATGACGTCATAATTACAGCATTAACTGAGTATCACCACTACAGACCTCTCACTGTGGATCTCAAACACAAATTGCTGTCAAGGAGTTTGAACTGGGAGTTAATAGCACTGGGGGTTAAGAGGGGGGGTGGTCTCTCTAAAAGATCCAGACAGCGAGGAGGGGAGGACGACTCGTAAAAGAAGCCCCACAGCAGACTGAGACACAGGCGCTGATATATAAAACAGCAGGGGTGTGATTTAGTGCTCAGACACCCGTATAAACAGACTGCTTTGCATGATTTACACACAATACACAGATTAAAAAAACAGAGAATGTTATATACACTACCGGTCAGTTTGGGGTTGATGTTTTCTATTTTAATATGTTTTAAAATGTGATTTGTTCCTGTGATGGCAAAGCTGAATTGTTTGCCATCACAGGATCTCCAGTCTTCGTTCTTCACTGTCACATGATCCTTCAGAAATCACTCTAATATGATGATTTGCTGCTCAAGAAAGATTTATTATTATTATCAATGTTGAAAACTGTGTTGCCTAATATTTTTGTGGAAACGGTCATATTTGATTTTCAGGATTCATTTGATGAATAGAGAGAAAAAAATAAAAATAAAAATTTATTTGAAATTCAAATCATTTGTAACATTATAAATGCCTTTACTGTCTTTTTGATCTACTGTGGCACTTTTGATGTGTCGTTGATGAATAAAAGTATTCATTTCTTTAAAAAAATCGTACACTACCCCAATCTTTTAAACAGTAGTGTATATATTTTTCATAATGTAAATTTAAGTAATCACGGTGGCCTGATTTCTGTTCTGCAAACATACCTGAAATGGCAACTTTGCCTTTACATGGGGATCGGTCATCCATTGGACCTGCATCAGAAGACCTGAACACAAACACTCATTAAGACGACAAACCACAATGTGTAAAGTGCTTCAAGCCAGTTATAATTAAAGCTAAAGTGTGTGTCGCCAAATGGTACCAACTGTAAAAATACTGACCATTTCCTGAGCACTTCCCTTGTCTGCTGTTGGCCAGTTCATACTATCGATTGAGGTTACTAATTCAAGTTACATAAACATAAACATACATAAACTGGGATATTTTTAGAATTATTATTCTTTTTTAAACATTACACACTTTAGCTTTACCACATTTTCTAAGCAGAGCTTTATTTTTGTGTATATGTGGTGTGTCTGTGAACTTTACATGACGCACTGGCATCCTGTCGTCATTATCTATGTGGGCTGCATCTTAACATTGATTGGTTTGTTAGCAGACGTGCGTCTGACGTCAGTGTGTTGTCAGTTCAGCGGGTAACTTTGACAAGAATGAATAAACAGACACATATCGTTGCCAATACTGTTAATATTATGGCATTACTATCTGCAGCACCAACTATAGGGCCTACACGAGGCAAATTCACCAAATGAACATCGTTGTGCAAACATTATATCGGCGCCAACAGGAAAGGAGGAGAAGAGTAGGCTACTTTTTTAGGCAAACAATGTATTTTTGTTTTATAATTATGTTTAAATATTATAATGTTATTTTTAAATTTCATCTAGGCTATATTGATTATGAAACGCGCACAGATGTGCAATATATGTCAAAGACATCGGGTCAGAAATGATTTTGACCACTTCATTAAGTTTATATATAAATAATCAATATATAATCAATATATATATACACACACACTGTAAACAATTATTTAGAAAAAAGTTACCTGGTTGCCTTAAAATTTTGAGTTCATTGAAATAAAAATTTTGAGTTAATACAATGGCAATTTTTTTGAGATTCGACAACCTTTATTAAAATATTATTAAAAGATTTTGTAAGCATATTGGGTAATTGTGTGTTTTATTTCTGATTATGTAGTGAAACATGCCAAATAATGCTATTTTCATTATTTATCAAAAAATTTTATGTGGATCAGATACAAAAATATTTTGAGTTTCTATTTATTAAACTAATTTCCTTCATTGTATCAACTCAAATTTTTAATTTCAATAAACTCAAAATTAAGGCAACCAGGTTACTTACTTTTTTAAGTTAAACCAACCAATTTTTTTACAGTATATATAAAGCTTGAAAATAAATAGTCAAGCAAAGCACGCTGTTCACGTGAGCTGACTGAGCGGTTCTGTTTAATACGCTGCGCACTCCATCACTGCATGTGCTGTTAGATTAATCTGTGTTTTTTCACTAATGCTACACCAGAACTTCCTGTAAATGGTCTGAAAGTCCGAACTATACAGAAAATGATTTCACACAAGAAACGAACCGAACCTTTGTTCAGTTTGGTCCGGACCGAGACTACCTCTTTTTGTCTGACCAAATTTCGTCTGTTTGGTCCGGACCGTGGTCCGAGGGAGGTTTCACACGTGTAATTTTGGTTCGTACCAAACTGAAAAGTCTGAAAATCCGGACCAAACAAGGTAGGTGTGAAAGCACCCTAAGTCAATACATTCAGCTATGTTTAGTAAGACAGCATATAAGTATGTGATTTGTGTATGTTGAAGTACTTGTCAATAGACGGTCAAAGTGTAGTTATCATCAGCGATGCATATTTTGACAAAACTTCATATTTGCTGGTGCTGACAGTATGAATAGAAATGCTTCACCCCAAGAAACTGGCCAATTATCTGATTTACCTTTTACAAAGCACCACAAACGTCAAAGCCACCCGACAATGTCACATCTAATTTAGTTTAACCAATGTCACTTTTTTGTTGTTATATCCGTAAATAGAGAAAAGTTGGTCAGGATACTTTGAAGCATGTGGGAGTACCATAGGTTATTTGTCACAATGAACAAGAAAGGTTGATATGGAGCATGCTAAATCTCAAACATCCGGGGAATTGCATGTTAAAAAAAAAAACAAAAAAAAAAAAACACGCAGAGCAGAGGAGCTTCTGCTTGCAAAAAGAGAACTCGATAAAACTCGTAATAAAACGAGAACCGGGACTGGTTTGGCTTTTCAGAAATGGTGAGCACGATGGATTTGAAATGTTATAACGCGTTTTTATTACTCAACAGAGTAAGGTATTTTATTGAACAGATAAACTGCCATATGTAGCTCTCTCACAGAGATCCTTGTGAAACAAGAGAAGTGACACTTTATGGGTTGTTGTATAGCTCTGTGCTGGAATGTATTTTTAAGTAAGTACTGTGTCTAGAAATGTGTATAGCTACAGTAATGGCTTCAGCGGGTTATCTTGAGATCATTTCCATCTAAACTGGTTGTTTTCAACTGCCGGAGGGCCAAAATCTACATAGACACAAACCGAAGTACGTTCATCATAAGTGAGCTCTGACCTGCGTGCGATCCGCTGCATGACCTGTGCCTCCTTCATACGCTGCAGCTCTGACATGTAGGCCATGATGCGGGCGTTGCAGGTGAGGAGGCTCTTGGAGGCCTCCAGCGCTTGGTCCCTCTGAGAACATGCGGCCAGCAGCTTACATGCACCCTCACGCATCCGGATCTCATAGTCGATCTTCTTCTGGATGTCACTGTCCTGGAAAAAAACAAAGGGCTAATGTAAGGTTTACAGCCGCCTGGATGTACAAACAACGCTGTTCATCTTTTGACCATGCACACTATGAAAATTTAACAAATTGGTACTTTGTCATGAAGTTTCATGATCTGACCATTAAAAATGACTTGCATCTGTGTAACTTAATGTTTTTCAGTAAGATTTAACAATGTTGACAAATAAAACCAGTTCTTTTAGATGATACCACATGAAAATTTAGGGAGACAAGAACATCTCTGGGGCCTTGAGATGATTTATGAGGAGTCAAACAAGCACCATTACGCCAAGTCTTCAAAAGGAAAGACATATCAGGAAAACATAACCATACATAAACATAAACATGCCATTGTCTTTTTTCTCTGCTTCACTAAACTGATAAATACTTAAAATACTATATCATACACTCATAGGCCATACAGTAAATGATCTCTATTAAGCCATAATGTCTAAATGCACTGCAAGAGGTAACACTCCTGTCACATGACCTCTGTAGTAGACTGCTCCAACTCGCTGTGTGTCTCAATGCAGTGAAGTATGAAATTAAATATTGGGGTTAACAAGCTGGAAGAGATGCTCTGGCCTCTTGACTTCAGTTTACCCCCAAACAACCAGACACCAGGACACTAAATCATTTACACATGAACAGAGAGTGGCAAACTGTCTGGATATGGTGCCATATCTAGAGATGGGGCAGGGCATTTTAAGGCTTCCAGTTTCTCTGGGGAAGATGTGAGTGAACCGAGGCCGGATTATGCAGGGCAGGAATAAATGAAAGGGTAGTGATGAAGGAAGGGGGGTGGGGGGCTTAGGGAAGAAAGGAGAGGATTTCCAGTTGGCAAATATAACCTACTGACATTTAAATTAACTCTTGGATGGGATTTAGCATTAAATGTGGAAATGAGAAAGTGAGAACAAAACTTAAGAGAGATAAAAAAAAGTCAATTTTAAGTTAACCCTTATAACCATTCTCTATATTCTGACAAAGGATAAAGGCAAAAGACAAGATAAGCAATGAAAATGCTTTGTTGGTCACTTTTCTCTTTACAGTTTTCTCAAGTGACATAATCCAGATCTTCTTATACGCTTTACCCTCCTGCCTTCCACTGGGGCTCATGTTGCCATGGCAACAGGACCCTCATTTGTTTGCAAATTTTAGAAGCTCATTAAGGCATCAATTAAGACAGCTCCTCCTCCTTTCAGTTCTCCTTTCAAGTGAAAACAGGATTTGCTGTACTGTTTACTGCATTGGATCGTACAGTTACAGTCAAAAGATGGGCTAGATGAGTGTCAAAAGCAAGAACTCATGTAGAAGACGGAACACACACACAACAAACCAATCATTACTACTTAAGATTCTTAAAGGGATCCCCTGGTTTTAAGACTTGTATGGCTTATTTTAACATAAAATATATAACCTACCGAAATATGCAGTAGAAAACCAATGAAAGATCTACGTTACAAAGAGCTACGGGTAGGCCAGTTGTTTGCAGAGTGCAACCATTCTAAGAAATCCACATAGAACGCAAACAAAATTGCACCGTCCATTGTCCAAATATGTAATGAATTTTTTAAATAACATAGATCTTTCACTGGTTTTCTACTACATATTTCAGTAAGAGACGTAATTTATGTTATATTAAGCCATACAAGTCTTAACACAAGGGAATCACTTTAAAATACTCTAATATACACCTACTAAAATAGGTGGAATTACAGCCACCTTCTTGTTTGTACACAGAGACGAGTACATATAGAACAGAGCTGATCAACGACAGCCATCAAAACACTGTCAGGGTGAGAACAAGCAGAGCTGGAGAAAAGAAAGAGATGATATGGTGGGTAAGTTTAAGAAAAAGACCATTAAAACTTGTGAAGCAACATGTGATAGTGTGGCGTCGCACTAGTTTTGTTTACGTGTAAAAATAGTCTTTTGGTTAAATCTCAACTGGTTAGAAAAGTGTTAAAAAGTGGTTAGAACTGTGTTAAAAATATCTAAATTTGACTTTTTATAGTTTAGCAAAGCAAAAACTCTAATAATTATGGTATTTTGCACACAAAAAAGTAGGCAACATAATTTTACGTTAAGCCAAACAGTGGCTGTCATTTTTCAATGGATTTATGATTTGCTCCAGTTCAGAATGTCTAATGAAATTTCTGTCACAGCACGATTAGTTGCTGTAAATGATGGGTATTGTTGTAATTTTGGAAAACATATATTATCTTGATTTTAAATATATATATATATATATATATATATATATATATATATATATATATATATATATGATTTTAATATATATATCCACTACTCAACACCACTATTCAACTTAACTGAATCAACATTAATCTGACTAAAACTGAATAACGACATTATTGTAATTATATTTAATGAGGTTTGAATAAATATTTTGTTACTTTCCTGTTTATTATTGTAACGCTGCTTTGAAACAATCTAAGTTGTATAAAGTGTTATACAAATGAAGGTGACTTGACTGGATGACCCTGCTGAAAAAATCCAGAAAACAATCAACATGAATTCCATGTTGGTCCAGGCTGGTTTATGCTGGATAAAGCTGGTATAGTGCTGGTCTAGCAAAGCTGGTGGACAAGCATTGTCATGCTGTTCTCAATCAAAACTGAACTGGTTTAGCTGCTCCACCAGCACTCCCGCTTCAGATTTGTCTTAAACAACATTAGGAGGATCGGGTCTTTCCTATCAGAGCATGCTACACAACTCCTCATCCAAGCTCTTGTTCTATCCAGATTGGGCTATTGTAATGCTCTCTTGGCAGGCCTTCCAGCATGAACTGTCAAACCTCTTCAAATGATCCAGAACGCTGCAGTAAGAGTGGCCATTAACAAGCGGAAGAGGGCACACATCACACCTCTCTTCTCTTCCAAGAGCCCATCGCATCAATTTCAAGGCACTGATTTTTGCCTGCAGAACAAGCACTGGCTCTGCACCCCTATACCAAAACTTATTACTTCAGAGCTATGTGCCTACCAGAAGCTTGCGTTCTTTGAGTGAACGTCACCTTGTGATGCCATCCCAAAGAGGCACAAAAACGCTTTCATGGACCTTTACCATGACTGCTCCAAACTGGTGGAACGAGCGGTCAAACTCATCCTGAGCTGAGACTTTAGCCACTTTCAAGAAACTGCTGAAGACACATCTTTTGTGGAAACACTTGACGGATTACTAACACGTACTACTCTATAGCCATTAAAAAAAAAATATATATATTTACTGGAATTAGTCACAGCACATGCATGTTGTTGCCTTATTGTTAGTTTGATTGATTTTTTATTACTTCGATAAAAGCTTAATGATTAAATGTTACATAAAAATCGCATAATTGCTTTATTTCTCATTTTCATGCCATGGTTCAAACACACACAAGCAATGATGCATTAAATGGCTCAAAAGATATGTTACAAAAGATTATTTTTCAAATAAATGTTTTCTTAACTCTCTTTTAATAAAAAAAAATCCTGCATTTTTTTCCCTCAAAAAGATTAAGCACAAAGATGATAATAATAAATGTTTCTTTAGCACCAAATCAGCATTTTAGAGTGATTTCTAAAGGATCATGTGACACCGATGACTGAAGTAATGATGCTGAAAATTCAGCTTTGAATAAATTACATTTTACAATACATTAAGATCGAAAAATTGTATAATATTGCAATAATATTTTACAATAATAATGTGTTTTTTTTTTTTTTTAAAGAATGCAGTTTTGGTGGGAATTTTTCAAAATCATAAAAATCGTACCCACACAAACTTCTGAATGGTAAAGTACTTCATATAAACACTTGAGGAATAAGCGTATAGTAAATAAACAACCACATGACAAAGCCCCTTCAAACACATTTGAGGGGTTGCCAAGTGCCGCCTACCCTGTAACAGGTGCCAGGGCAGAGCAGCACGGCAAGAGGTGTGTGTGTGTGTGTGTGTGTGTGTGTGTGTGTGTGTGTGTGTGTGTGTGTGTGTGTGTGTGTGTGTGTGTGTCAGTCGTCAGTGTAAGTGTGAGTGATGGTGGCAGGCTGGCAGCAGAAGGTGTGAAAGAGCAAGGGAACGAGGGAGGAGCGAAGAGAAGAGGGGGGAGGAGAGTACAGCGAGCACTCTGTTTCCCGGTAATGAAGCGTGAATGTTGAAAATGAACCCAGATGGGAATAATTGAGGGAGATGGAATCTTCACCAAGTAGTCAGAAAGATAGAGGACACAAGAAAGAGTATGAAAAAAAAACTAATGAGTCTATAATTACAGTGACAAACGCCTCACATGCTAATTTCTCCCACGCTTCAGAGACCCCGGAACCCTACAGCTACAGGACCGCCAGTAAAATTATCGGTTTATTGCTCTGAGACATACAAACTACTTGGACTTTGTAATTGCTAATAATTAGAAGCTGGTCTTGTTCTCAAAGCACTCAAAACCCTCAGCGGACACGAGATATGTACAATGTGGCGATACCACCGCAGGAGGAATATCAGGAATATCACATTTTTTTCAGTGGCAGGGAACATGAGTCATGGGAAATGACTACACTCTTTAGAGGATTGGCCCAAATTTGAAGTCTCTTCCCCTGAAAATACCTTAAATAATGAATGTGAACTAATGGCTTTGTAATGTCAACTGAAAGAATGTAAACGGAGGAACCAGCCACATGGAGGCAGATAATGAGATGCTGATTTGATCTAAAGCACATTAATACGCCAGTCGATGATTGCAGCTTGATTCACTTCACCGCAAATGTTTATAAAACATTTTCACACTTGGAATTGATATGCGAATTGAATTGAAACATTTACAGTTCATATAAACAGATATTTTACAATCTGATACTCACGGGTTGGGTTCATCACAGTGCGTGTAAACATATCTAATATTTAACAAGTTCTTCAATTAGCTCAAGGCTTAGTAGTGCTTCATACCCCAGGCTTAAAAACGGTGCTAACCCTCTTTTAACATTACATGAGTGAAATGTTGCTTATAAGCTTCGGTTAAATGTGGTAATAATCTGCACGTTAAGACAGTGTTAAGAATAGTTAAGAATAAGCCCATTGGTGTTATGAAGAGCTGACAAGCGTAGCAATTACCAAATTGTGTTTAAAAGCAATTTTGCTAACATTTTGTCATTAGCCATTGTGAACTAATCCAGCCTACTAAATAACAATGTGAAGTTAATAGGCCCTCTGTGGTTATCGTCCAGCAGGACATTTCTCTCTGGGATAATGCTCTTATCCGCTTGTTTGTTTTGCCTTGTGTTGCCTGCTCTGTTTCTCACGCTGAGGCTAAATCTTAAACTTTGACCTCACTCCTATTTTGTATGCTATTACCAGCATTGACATGAGAAAACGGAGCCTCAAGTCGCAGATAGTCAGAGCTCACTGTTGCAACATGTAAAAAAAAAATCACCTTGCTAATGTATGTTAGCAATTAGCACAGCAGTACTGATGTGTCATTTGTAATGAGGAACTATTTGCCAACACTCATTTCGCATATCATCGCAAGTTTAACTGTGGTAAATTAACATTATGGATCACTTTAGAGCAGCATATGAACTTTTTTAATGAAGACAGTTGACCAAAGAAGTCTTGATAGTTAAGATTTTATAACAGCAAATTAGAACGCAAGATATAAGCCTACTGAACAGCAACACAGTGAGCTTTTTCAAATCGCCTTTAAATATCTTTAATAGGTCAAAGTTTATGTCTCTTAACAGTTTACATATTTTGCTCTTCTCAGAGGATTCAAATGCTGTGAAGTCATTTCCTGTCATGAACACTTGGTTGCAGTCATCTGTGTGAATCTCTCCTGACTGACAGCAGCAGCTGAACTGCAAGGCTAAAGAGAAGGGAGAATTAAATCTTCTGAGCTGCGCTGACCAACTTAAAACACAGTATGACCTGGATTGCTTTTGCTTGCAGCAGCTTAAATGGGTGTGAACATAATTAGCACTGGAAAATGGCCAACTATGTTAACCACAGGCCTGCAAAGAAACACAGGAAATTATCATCACCTTTAGCACTAAGGCAGATTATAGAGTGAGTGAGTGGTATTATATTCTTTAGCTACTTTTACAAATTGCTTTACACTAAAAGACAAAAGTTCCCACCACACTAATTAATGTGCTTTTCTGCATTACCGAACCTTGACTTTCTCACAGTAAAGAGAAAATATGGTGACACCCTAAGGCAAAACACCAATTGAAAAGGCTAAATCACTGACCACACCCACAGACACACTGGATTTCACTGACCGAGGCCAGTCAACCCCCAATTAGTAAACCACAAATATGCACCCGCCTTCCTCATCTGTTCCACCCAATCCCAGCGCTCTTCTTTTCGTTCATGTGGTTTGAACGGAAGTGCAAACGGCACAACAGCACAGTGCCGGCGCTGTGGACAGTATTTGACTTTCCCATTGATACGGGTGTAGAGATACCTTGGGAGGGACACGTGGGGTTTGAAGGGACAAAAAGGGACACTGATGATGAGTAAAGTTTTGTTGATTCCGTTTTCTGCAAGGCAAAAGGCAAATCCTTTTGTGTAAGCTAAGATATCCAGTTACATAAAAGATAAATATACAAAACAGCTATAAAAGATAAATATACAACAACTAACTTTCCAAATCAGTATTATACAGTCCATTTATAATAGCTTTGTTTTTCTATTATAAAAAAGATTTTATAAATACACTAGCCTATATTATGTCCCCTTTCACCTATTCATTTTTGTTTACTGCAGGGGAAAATACTTTTATTTAAAATATATAAACATATTTTAATGATCATTTCATTGTGTTATTCTTATCAGCAACCCTACCATATATATATATATATATATATATATATATATATATATATATATATATATATATATATATATATATATATATATATATATATATATATATTATTATTATTATTATTATTATTATTATTTTTTTTTTTTTTTCAGGTAAACACCCAGTGAATATTGACAGATAATCTACTCAAGAGATTTAAGAGTCAAATTTCTATGGTTTGGATTTCACGGCAAAGCTGCTGTGGGCAGGGTTCGGTTGACCTGCAGTAACCCTGTCAACCCATTTCAAACGCTACAAAAAACTGAAGAAACATTGCCAGTGGAAGCTCCATCACTTGCAATGAATCGAAGGAAAATAACAGCTTCAACAAGCTAGTTGTACTCCAGACACACAGAAATCACCCTGTTAGCACTGTGTAGGCCAAAATGGAATCCTATTTAAGCTGCACAGCAATACACAAGTCTCATTCTTCGCACACAATGGGCCATTTGAGATGTTGTTGTATATGTGTGTGTGTGTGAGGGCAGTCTAAAATGCAGAGTGTGTGACTATGGCTCTCCAGCCAGCTGTTCCCACACAAAGGCGAGAAGCATTCCAGCACAGCTGGTTTTGGACAACTGAAAAGGGGTGTGTGTAAATGTGTGTTTGGGAAAAAGATGTGTCTGTGTGCAGAAAACTGAGAGAGTTGCGCAGGCTGAGACAGAAAAAAGAAGGGGCGTGAGCATACATGTGCATGCTTGAGCTGTGAACTTTGACAATACACAGCCCACATCTGTGATGGAAAATAAAATTGTGTAGGTGTAGGTGTGCAATCTGGGAATCAGCACATGCAACGATATTGGTGTGCGTGTTCAGCCTATAGTATAACCTCACTTAAATTCCTTATGCAAAGCCTACAGAATTGAGAATCACAATTTGACTTGTATATCTTGTCTTGGCCAGAATCTGTAATGTTTTACACATATTCTTATGAAATGCCTTAATAATTTGACCAATGACCAAGAGCCCTGTTCTAATTAATATAATGCATTATAGATAGGGCTAAAACGATTAATCGAGTAACTCAAGTTATTCTAATTAAAAAAAAAGATTTTTTTTTAATTTATCTGCCTCGACTCTTTGTTTAGTCCCTTTAACTACACACGGATGTTGCAGAAAGACATTTTTGTATAATGATTCGGGGTATGAGTGGATTGCAGTTATGTGAGGTTCAGGTGGGTAAACATCCCAAAAATTGCGGGTGGAGGAGAGAAATCATTAATGTGTTGATTTTAATAAAGACGCTGAACTCTCATTTCATGATAAAACGCAATGAATGCGTGTCTTTCTTTAACTTTCGTTTTCAGCTCATGTCAAGATCAAAGACCGCAATGCGAGAGAGTGAGTGGCATCAGCACTGGTAATATTATTTAGTCTCGCTATTTTATGAAGACAACTGTGTGTTGAGCTTCAGGATGTGACGTTGAACATTTAAAGCTGCAGTCCGTAGTTTTTCCTCTTTGTCGCCATCTCTGTTCGAAAACTGCAATTGCGGTTATTCGCGAAATTATCAACTCTACATGAGTAGTGCCCCGGTTGGCAAGGGCGGAGGAATCAAATGTGCAGCTGTCAGGAGAAGCGCTGTCAGTCACCCTTCCGGTGTGGATACTGTCATTCACAATCACAGACTTCACTGTTTGAAAGTATGACCGACATAAGAATGTCATCTGAACAAGTACGTAGCTCATCCTCTTTTGTTCTGAACAACTAAGGAGAAAAAAGCATTGCAATACATTGTGATGATTAATCTAACGATCGTTTATCATATCACGTCAAACTGCAAATTATACTTTTTCAAACTGTTAATGTTATCAGGATTGCGTGACTACATTTACTGTGTATTAGGGCTACCTGTAGTACAGTTTCCATTTATGTGCAGTCTAATTTCAAATATTCATATACCAACACATTAAAGTGGAGTAGAGGTGAAGCTCCCTCTCATAGCAAGCTCAAAATAACTGATGTTACCATAATGCACATAGCAAAACGAGAAAGGCACAACAAAGGAAAACTCCTTAACTGCATGAATTAAGCAAACAGGTGTGCTGTTACATAGCCTAATTCAACCATTGAAATGTCTTACCTGTTCAGCAGAAAAAAAGCTGAAAAGGGATTATTACTATTTGCATTAGCATACTATTATTTTAGTGTATTGGTTGTACGCTTAGTTTTAAATTGAACTATGTGCTTGAAATAGATTTTAATATAATATAATATGGCAATTGTATGCATTAAAATTGTTTAGACAGTTATTAATGTATGCAATTTCATCAATAAAACTTAACAAATTAGATGTTAATTTTAAGATACCCGTCTTGTTTTCTCTTATTTAGTATTGCTCTTTAATAAAGAAAAAAGTCATTATTATCTGATTAATCGGTCGATTAAGTGCTAGATTAATCGATTACAAAAAGAATCAATAGCTGCAGCCCTAATTATAGATAAAACATGCAACTTTAGGTTAAACCTTTAGCCATGAAACCATAAGCTCTGGTTTAACCACTGGCATCGAAGGGATTTGCTCACTATATAATCTGTATAAAAACATGGCCAAACTTTCCACAGGCACACATATTCTCTCCAGGGTTCATTCATTTCTGACAGCCACTGATCCCCTCTCCACACCCAAACACAGCACGCTGACCTCAGGCCTGACACTCGCTACCCTTCTTCACCCGGCTCCGGAGACGCCGCTAAACCCCTTACAGGCTCAGTTTCTGGGCTAGTGGAGGTAAGGGTGTGTGGGGGGTGTGCCTGCTTCAGTGACACACTCAGGCTGAGCTGTATTCCCTTATGGCCGTTAATCTCAGACTTTGATGCTGTCGGATGCCGAGTGTGGGACTGGTCTCTAATCAGCTCAAGCAGGCTAATTGGCAGTTAAGCACCTCTGGCTGCTCTAAGTATAGAGACGTGCTAAAAAAAAACAGAAGCAGTGACCTTGGAGGAACAGTTTACTATCAGGTTTACACCAGGTAAACATGTAGATCTGCTGAGTACAGTATACACACTCTGTCGATTCAAATTGATTTTTATTACAATATGTACACACTATTCAACACACTATTCAATGTACACACTATTCAACACACTATTCAACACATTTTTTTGTTAAAAAATAAGGATGGCCTGCTGGACCAGGTAAGAAACCACTGACTGAAAACTACTGACCAATCAGTTTTGTGCCAATCTCATATAAACATTCAATAATGAATTTTTTTTACTATATAGCAAATATAAAGCAAATATAAAATACACTGCAAAAAATAAAAACAGAAACAGATCCGTTCATGTCTTCAGACATCAATGTGTTGTCACGAGCAGCAGGGTTTTTGTGCACGTTGTCTAAGCATGTTTGTTTTTACTCTCATAGAGTTGTTACCCATTCACATGCATTATGACTAGCAGACTGCAACGGCTGAAGTTAAAAACCTTAATTTGTGTTCTACTGAAGAAACAAACACACATCTTGGGATGCATTAGGATTAAGCAGATCACATTTTCATTTTTGGGTGAACTATCCCTTTAAAGTCAACTGATGCAAGCTTGACTAACGTGACCTGCCAGAACTGATGCTATGCTTCATGGCTGTAAAGTTTTCTACAGTGTACTACTAACTGAATACTAAATAGTGTTGATACTGTTGATAGGTGTCATGGTTCTAAAACAAATACAATGATGATTTTTGAACTATAGATAAAGTGGACTGTGTGGACTAGAAAGAGTTCTTTGTCTTGTGAATGACTGTGTCAACATACATTGAACTCTTATTTAAAAAGAGCAAGCAAAATCTTGTTTTCCATGAAATGTTCCTTTAAATGTCAGCTCTTGTCGTGAATGGATTGCATTAAAATGCAACAGAGCTCAGTTTTTATTCTCCTTCACACTGTTTTGACTTTTATAAATGTCTGAGATGCATGATTGCAGATGTGATTCTGTATGACTTGACCTTACTTTCCATTACATTATGCAGCAGCTTATAAAGGCATGTATGCAGCTATGAGATCATAATGTGTACATCATATATTACAATCATGTGGGTATTTTACATTAGACATGTTGGTATTATATTAACATTAACTAATCTGTGGGTATTTTTCTCCATTGAGAGTAAGGTAGTCACATGACAGTTAAAGCTCAACTGAATGGCTCAAAAACAAATATGCCTAGAATGCGATAAGCAAAGACGGCAGATTTCAAATCGCATAGTTCCAAAGTAGTGCTGTGCCCGCTGTGCAGTTGCTGTTGATATGACAACCCCTTCTCACTCAAAATCCGAAGCATGGTCAAGTGCCTTCCGCATCACAATGAAGACGCTAAAGGTGCCCCTAGGCGTCATTTTTCAACGCGCTGCACTGTAAAAAATTATATGTTCAATAAGTTATGACAACATATGTTTTTACATTGTTTTAACTCATCAAAATAAGTTAAGCAATGTTAAACTTGTTTTTATTAGTTATACAAGATGTAACTCATTTTTTAAAGTCAGTTTAACATAATTTAAGTTGAAATAACTTAAACATCCAAGTCGATTCTACTGCAAAAGTTCAAAATTTGCCTTTTTTTTTACAGTGTGGGTGCTCCATTCATTTCAATAAGAAACCTTTGGCATCATACACAGACGCATTTAATTCTTTGCGTTTGTAAAAGCAGACATAATTTTATTAATATTTAAAGGCTACTTTTATATTTTGGAGCAACAAACCCAACTCCTACCCTAGAGAGTACTTCGGCTCGGCGCAGTAAAAAGTCCCGGCCGAAACATCTTCCCTCACATCTCCCTAGTGACAGAAATGAGAGAATGAGGGGGAGGTGTGAGGAAAGATGTTTCGGCCAGGACTTTTTACTGCGCCGAGAGATTAAGTGCACGCACTGAGACGAGAGAGGTATGTAACAACTCGTTTTAGTTAAGGGAATAACATAGTTTAATATGAAAAAGCGGTGAAGTATCCCTTTAACTCATGCTGTATTCCAAGTCTTCTGAAGTCATATGATGTCTTCATGTAAAGAACAGAGTTGATCTTGATGTTTTAATCGCTGAAATTATCCCGCTGCCCCTTGAACGAATTCATATCTCATTCAAATAATTCAAAAGACTCTTAAACATGACGCAATCAGTCACAAGACACACAAGAGCCAATTACATTTTACAATCAATGCTGACATAATGACGCAATTGGTCATAAGACATACGAGAGCCAATTCGATGTGTTCATGATATTCGGCGGAGGGAGATGCCTATCGCTTTTGGGGATTTTCTTCATGCAAATCAATCGTTTGGCCTCAGAGAACTTGGATTATTTAACTTTTTTGAATAACTCATGGATGCAGTCGTATGTTATATCCTGTGTTTTATATCATGTTCACACAAATGGGAAGGTTTAGAGATGGGGTGGGGCTGGGTTACATATTAAAACATGTCTAAATAGTGTAAATGAAATAAATGTAAATTAAATTATGCTTGCTTATAATTTAATTGAGAAGCACACTCCAACATGTCATAATGGCAAAATTATAAACCAATAAATAATTTCAATAAATAAATCAAAAATTTAATTTCACCATGACGATAATATTCCCATACCCAGTGCGTCTGTGTATGACGCCAAAGGTTTCTTATTGAAATGAATGGAGCACCCAGCACGTCGAAAAATGACGCCTAGGGGCACCTTTAGCGTCTTCGTTGTGACGCAGAAGGCACTTGACCATGCTTCGGATTTTGACGCCTTGGGAGTGAGAATGGGTTGGATGTGAATACTAATGGCTACATTTTTCCAGGTAAAGACATTCTTGTACCTCCAAAATGGCCAACAAACTTTAAAAGTTATGGCTCCACAAATTTGCAGCGTCGGCAGAGAAAGTTTATTACTGTAATCATAGTAAACATCTCTCTCTTTCTGTCCCTATATCATGCTCTGTGCGCTTTTTTGTTCTCTCAGATTCATTCTCTCAGACTGTGTGTAACTGAGCTTTTGTGCCTCATTAAGATCAAGGCTGAGAATGTGCACACAAGAGAGCTTGAAAAGCAGAAAGACCCCCTGCAGAATCGACATCAGACTGCTTTTTTCTGCTTCAAGTTCAAGCTTCTATACATTCATTGAGATCACTTACAGTAACAAAGAAAAAGCAATTTGGCATTTGATGCTATAAGCAAGTGTTGTAAAGCAGTGAAGCCCTTTGTTATGGTTTTCCCAATACACTATTGACTTGACTTATTAAAGCACAAACACAGCTGTGTGACTGGTGTACTAGTTATGGAAGCTCTTCATTAGCATGTCTATTAAAGTGCAGGTCTGCAGGCCGGATTAACTGCCCTGCTGAGCACACAATCTCAGCTGCCATTAGCCCACCTGACCAGAGAAAGATGGAAATAAAGAACAATACTTTTCAAGAAGTGGATACAGGCTTCACACTCCTTCTAATAGTGGCTAAACTAAGGAACATTACTTGTCATACGCATCTATACACCTGTTTAAAAGTTTGGGGTCAGAGATATTTTTTTATAACAGCTTTAACTCTTCTAGGAAGGCTTTCCACAAGGTATAGGATTGCGTTTCTGGGAATGTTTGACCATTCTTCTAGAAGCGCATTTGTGAGGTCAGGCAGTGATGTTGGACGAGAAAGCCAAATACATTTTACATTTATTATTTACATTTATTGCCTGCGTTTATCATTTATCAAAATGACAGTAAAACATTAATATTGTGAAATATTATTACTATTATATTGATGATTATAGTGATGGTGAATTTTTAGCTGCCAGTGTCACATGATCCTTAGGAAGTCATTCTAATATGATGTCCTCGAGAAACTATACGAGTATTCATTTCATTTAAAAGAAAATAATCTTACTGAGCCCAAACTTCTGAATGGTATAAGGTGAAACATTTAACAACCAATTTTTATAAATGTTATGAACATCAAACTTACGCATGAGTCATTCAAAATCCATCTCACGTCATTGCACTAACACTCATTCATTTAAATCCTCAATGACATGCACTAAATCCTCTTTAGCACATAAAGCATTGTCCTGTCATTCGCTTTCTGTATGATTATGGCAGGTCCTACTCAAACTGACCTGGACAGGAAAGGTAGACCATGAGAAAAAAATCTGCAGATTTAGTTTTTTTGTTTCCTCTTCTAATTTTTAGCTTTACTTGAAAGATGATTGCAAAGAAGATTGTATGCATAAGCAATCATCCGGGAGTGAGAGAAAGAGGCCATTAGTCAAACATTTTAGGGCTGAATTAAAATTCGAGCACAGCATCATTTTATCATTGTGAGGGATAGTGTGCAATAATTTACAACTATTTGCCTGTTTCAGTATTGTTTGTTTGCTTCCTTCCTCCCTCCCATCTATTGCCTTTCCCTAGTCTTCTTCGTCTGTTTATGTTCTTCCTAGAAGTATGGATGAGCAGTCACTGCTGGTAAACTACACCAATACATGTAATCAATAAAGCTTCTTTGTGCAGTTTGTGTGCTGTCTGCAGGAACGTTGTTCCAGTATATTTCTAACGCACCTTGCATGAGTAAAGAGATTTTGTACAATCATACCTCTGAGGTACACTTTATTACGCATACACAATCTGGAAATGAAAGAATTAGATGGATTGAGCTTGAGGCAACAGATTTTTTGCACATGCAGATACATGAATAGTCTTGCATTTCTCTGAGATCTTTCTCATGCACACCGTCAGCAACTCACAGCAGGAAAGAGAAAGACTGAAAACACAAGAAGGAAGAGTAAAGGGTAAAACTGGGACAAAACAGAAGCAGCAGCAAAACAAACTAATTGAAAGGGTGTGATGAAAATAAGGCCATTGAAGGGATACTGAATTTATCAAGTTGGGAAAAAACAAGGTAAGTGTGACTTGAGGGGAAAATGTGAGAGAAGAAGAGATATATTAAGATATATAGGGCATCCGCACCAGTCGTCTGTTAAGATGTGCTCTGGTAACACACATTTAGTTTTGGTAGGTCAAACACAACACATCCAGAAATACACAGAAAGCAGCATGAAAAATGTAGCAAAAATGCTGGTCTTAGTGTGATCTGTGTGTTCTCCACTGACTTGCAGTGAAGAGCAGCTGATGATAGCACATATTTGTTTGCACTGTCTGCATTGTTTTAGCACCCGATACACTGAAGGTATTATGCAAATTGGACAAAGGCACACAAACACACTAATAATTTGTGCGGAATGCAATTTGCCACAAATCTCCAGGCTGGTTCTTCTCAGTGCTAGATTGTGGACAACCGTGATCATATTGCTGGGACATCCTGGCAGCTGAATGTTTTTAAAATGCAGAAAAAGTGCTTGTCTGGTTAATTCTCTTCTCCATCTGATTATCATTTGATCAACGGCCTCTGTCATTATCATGTGAAAAGAAAATGTATGCTAAAACCATCTTTTTAATAAAATGAGCACAGCATTAACAAACACTATGCAGTTGCTAAGATTCTTACTGGTTCTTAGAGTGTTGCTATTGGGTTGGTCGGGTTGTTCTGCTTGGTTACCAGGGTGTTGCTAAGTGGTTGCTTATTGTCCAAGGTCAAACCAGGCTAATTTGAATTCTCTATAATACTCTGGTCTATATAGCTCAGAATCTCTTGCAAGGTAAATTTGTGAGGCCAGGCAAATTTTACAGTCTGAAAAATGAAAATGGTTTAAATACTTCTCATAAACAATCAAAAAAGCAACTCAAATGCAGCACAATTTGTAATTTGTCCCCTAAATAACTACAGCAGAGCATACAGTTAGCAGTAGTAAATCAACTTAAACATTGTTTCCATTTTTTTTTTTTTATCAAACAAGCAGATTTATCATCACTACAACAATAGCACCACCAGAGAAAATATCTTAGCCTTCAGTATATTGTTAGTATAAAGGGTGAGAACCACTGGCTTTGGTGTTTTTAAGTGCACATTTTAGCCTACACAAGTCACATTCTCTAGGAACTAAACGTATTTTAGAAATGAACAAACATTCACACTGGTTGTAAATCTCTAATAAGTAAGCCTAATAAGTCTGTGCTCTAGTGTTCACTTACATTCTGAATGTCACCCTACACATGCTGAAATACCAGCTCAGCACTTTAGTGGCAAACTAAGTTTAACCTGCATTTTCTCTTTGCAAAAAACAGGTCGCTGAGCTATAAAGCAAAAGACCCCTGAGGAACACGCTTCATATAAACACATAAAACAGGCTGCTTGTGTGGGATTTTGGTGTTTTGAGTGTGGACCCCTACATGCACAAAGCAACCACCTCCAGATAAAGCACACAGAGCCACTGACACACACTGAAAGCAGCACACATTAATAACCTACACACACTAACACACACAAAGCCCACACGCTGCCCTCTCTCCCACTAATGCTGCTTTCATACTTAAGTATGAAAATACAGCTTTGACACATGCATATTTAATAACTCATATATAATTATACCACACACAAACACTCTCTCCAACACAATAAATCTCTGCCCTTTTTGAGAATAGGCCACATACTGTATACCATACAAAGAACATTTAGTGTGAGAGCCAAGCCTGAGGTAAGAGAAGCAAGTCTGATATAATAAAAAGGTCTAATAAATAGTCATACTACTGCTTGTAAATGAAAATGACAAATATTTTCTTTGCTTTCAAAAGCCATGCCTTGATTATTTTTGTCTACACTTTTACCTCATCTTATATTAAATATAGTTACAGGTAGAAATTATCCTCTGGTTACACTGACTTTTGTATCACCACGTGATACAAAAGTAAAATGAGTTTTAGATGGGTTGTATCTTGCAGTACTGAAAGTGAATGAGCTTATCACTTTTTTTCTATGGTTTGATGATTCACTCTTTTTGTTTAGCTTTTGGCGTGAATAGACTTTAAAACTGTTTCAGCACAAACTGATTCCACCGCGCGCACACAAACACATGAGCAAGCACTTGTGAATACACACTTCTGTATGGGCAGGGTGAGTGTGAGTAAAGCTGAGAATTCAGAATTCAGCGGTGTGATGAACACGCTGGCATTTCAACCTCTCAGAATGGCAGACACATAAAACACAGAGAGAGAGAGAGAGAGAGAGAGAGAGAGAGAGAGAGAGAGAGAGAGAGAGAGAGAGAGAGAGAGAGAGAGAGAGAGAGAGAGAGAGAGAGAGAGAGAGAGAGAGAGAGAGAGAGAGAGAGAGAGAGAGAGAGAGAGAGAGAGAGAGAGAGAGAGAGAGAGAGAGAGAGAGAGAGAGAGAGAGTGCGGCTTCACTCACCCATACGGCCTCTAATGGTGAACATTCTCTTGTCCATCTCTTCATCTCTGTTCCACTCTATCTACACATCTTGTCATTCTCTGGTCCGTGCACATAAACAGCACTGTCTAAATGAAACTATACAGTTCTGCTTGACAGTAAATGGCTCATGCCATGCTGAGCTACTCTCCCAAAACACACTCTGAAAAATCTGAACAGAATGATGATCTCAATGGTCTAAGAGGCACTTATGCTTGCAATTACAATTATGGCTGTTACATACCCAGCCATCTTCATTTAATGTGTGAAGCTATATATCATATATTATCTCAAAATCGAAGTGAAACTGTAATCTGAAATCTACAGTCTAAAGCTGTATTTCTCTTATGTTGTAGCTGCATCTCTGTAGACAATCGGGAAGAAGGAACAGCATCTCTCCAGCAAATATTGATCCTCTAAATGCAGTCAGACTAGATGGTAATGATTCAACTGCAGCCGCAGCAGCTCCAGCATCAGGCAGGCCTAAACTGAATCCTGTACATCAAGACAGGCCGCCAAACATTCTCACATTGATCTTTATTGATTCAGTTCCTGAGGAACACCACGGCGAGAGTCACGACCAAAAGGATCCCGCAAACAATCCAAGAAATCTTTAAAGCGAAAAGAGCAAGCTGTCTCTGCGCTTAATCATCTCTTCAAACCTGACCTTTTCTGCATCAGACCGCCAGTGGTTTAACATGGTCCTGCTGAACCCTCACAACAGATTAACTCATTGACATTGAGAAAAGTGAACACACAAAAACAAAAAGAAGAATCTGAATGGTTAGATAGGGGAGTGCATTATCTGAATTTCAGATTAGAGTGCAATTCTCAATTTCAAACAAACTATTAACTATGACTTTTGCCTCAGCTAGTGAGATAGCTGTTAAGTTTAGGTAAGGGATGTAGAATATGGCCATGCAGAAAAAGGCATTCATATGTGCTCTATAAGTAATAAACAGTAATATGTATGCTAATAAGCAACTATTACTCTAGATAATTGGACCCTAAACTAAAGAGTTTCCCAGAAATTAAGTTATAATGTGGCAGAGATCATGGGGTAATTTCAAAACATATGCTAGATAAATGACACTAATGTGTTTTACATTATCACATGGTCCCTGACATCCAGCGTGACATTACGTGACATAAAATGTTTCAATAAAGTAATTTAGATCCTGAATATAATTTAAATAGACATTAAACAAAAATACAACTCTGCTATGTTTCTATTAAACTTCCTCTCCTCTCCATCCCATCAAATCTTTATGAAATTCCAAATAAAAGTTTGAAAGAGACCATTCGCATCTTGTTAAGTCGAGAACAGTTCAGACCGGTTCCGGAAAGACATCTTGATTTGGGAAAGAATGTTTAAAATCGACCAACAGCCTGAAAATAGGTTCAAAAGAACGATTTGTTTACAAATCGGACATTAATAATCTGTAGCAATATTTAAGTAAACAGAACTCAAAAATGCATGCATATCAACACTAGACTCAATCGATATTAACAACTAACGTTCTCTCAGCCATGAACTGTGCAAGAAGAATTAAAGGGTCTCAATCAGAAGTTCAGAACCTACGGTATATCCAAACAGGGTTTGCTAGCTCTCTGTTTCTATTGCAAAAGAAAAGAAAACAAGAGAAAATTTTGCAATGGGCCCACAAAGCCCCATCCTGGCTTTTTTTCCTAATAAAAAATCCCCTCCCATTACACAGTTCTGTCACTGCAGTACAGTAGAACCATTGTTTCAAGAATAATAAATTCCCCCAACAATCCATCTTGTACAGTGCAATCATTAATACAATAATAGAAATTTTATTTCACTATTTTATTCCCATTATTCTGTTTTAGCAATACATGATGCAGCAAACTTACAGCCCTTCTTAATGGCCCGTAGGCTATACATATTGTAATTTAAAAAATAATAATAATTGCATTTAAACTTTATAAACTTGTTAAAAACACGAATAGAGCACATTTCCTCAAAAACGTTAACTGAATGTAGTCTAATATAGGCTGAAAAGAGACAGGCCTCCTCCGCGCATCATGTATGCAGGTATGAGCGCGCGCGGGCAGTTGACCTTGCTGCTGCACGCGCACCTGAGCATTACAATAACATCCATTAAAAATACTATGCATTATCATCAAACTAAGGGCATTAAAGACATATTTCCACATTTATAAAACAAACCCTGACAGTACAATCATAAATAGTCTTTTCCACCAGAACTAGAAATCAAATCTGGAAGTGCACATCGCGAAACGTCATCACTTACTCGCTGATTCTTCGTATTATTCATGTTGGAAGAGTGGCTCGAAGCAGCTCGAACTCCGAAATCACCGCGCGGTCTTACGCAATCCAGCAGAGCACATCCACTGCAACTCTGAAATGACCAAGTGATCAAATGTCCATTCCTCCGCAACTATCAGTGCGTGGCTGTCACAACGGTAGAGAGAATAGCTAGGGACCGTCGGTGTTTGACACGGTCATCTGGTCGAGCTCATCTCTCAGCTGTCATTAAGCCGCACGCTCTCTCGCTCGCGCTCTCTCTCTCTCTAGTCCAGAGGGGGTCAACACGAGCTGCGGTGATGAGTGTGTGGGAGCCAACCAGTGAGGAGAGGGGGCGTCGGTGCTGCTGACTTCTGGAGGTTTACAGTCGCGGTCCGGTGTATGTCCATCAAAAAAATAAAAACATTTACATCAGGTTTTCCTAGAAAGCTAGAAAACAGTTACAAATATACACACCGCGTGCCCTCGTAGAATGTTATAGCCTACAGAAGTCGCGCGATCAAAACAAAGCTGTCAGTCGAAGCGCTGCTGGACCACACCAATCTTTCTCCATCTTCTGTCCTCGTCCGCTTCAAATCCACGTTGAATTACATCACCCCTCTAACAATAGCAGGGAGTGCTCGAAATAACGCTCCTCAGTGGAGCAGGTGGAGAGAATATGGTTCAGATCATCAGCACGTGGGTTAAACCAATTAAATCTTTATAAAGCAGCGAGAGTCCAAAGAGACAAAGTTGCCAAAGAGCTTCGTGATTAAAGATGCATACATGCAGAGGTGCAGACCATGATTAGATGACACAGTATATTTACTCAGGGGCTTTCAAACCTTTAGATGCTGCAGCCACCCTGATTATAAACTTCCTATTGCTATTGGATTAGAGTAGCCTATTGTTAAAATGTATATAGCCTACCTGGAAAGAAAGGCAAAACTCCAAAGCTAAAGGTGACAATGGCAACATTTATTTCTTACTGTGGATATAGCTCCACAAACAAAGTGCATTAGCTGTTATTGGATTAACAAATCAACTAAGGTCTGATTTCTGATCAAAAGCTGAATCCATTTTTTATTTTGCTAAACCCTGAAACCCAGTTTGAACACCAGTCAAAATTAAAAAAGTACTATGACATTACAGTGTATTTTTAACCATTTTAATTATTTCAAATAACTAGTATGCTACATAAATATGGCTATAGTAATATTTGATTGCCAGCTGATAACACCCCACTATCTCTAATTTGTAAGGGTTAGCATTGATTACAACATAAAAGAAAAGACTATCGACATTTCCGCTTCATGCTGACTTTAAGACTTCAGGAGATTTTCTGGTTAAAGGTGCACTATGTAGTATTTTTGCAGTAAAATATAAAAAATAAAAAATAAACACTAGGCCAGTGTTATATATTTTAACCAAGGAGCCGGGACGTCTGAGGGAGACGACCCTCGGTTTCCGGTTTTATTCTGCAGAAATGCTTTACTCTGTGTCCCGTCCCGTCCCGTCATAGTAAAAGTCCCGCCGTTCGTGAGCCGTGTGTTGTTCAACAATTGCTCCAGTCGCCTTGCTCAGCTCCACAATACTCTGTCCTGCTCTGCTTCATACAACAGTAACAATAATAATCACATTGTACATGAGTCCTATCCCGATTCTTTTCCACCGGCTGTGAGGTGAAGACCACATGTCCCAAGATTCTGCGCTCAAACTCGTTGTCATCAAACTACGCCTTTGTTTTGAATAGGCGACCTCTAGCGGACAGAAAAATTACATAGTGCAGCTTTAAGTTTCTAATAGTTTCTTTCTATTAGTTTAGACATATAGACAAACAATATGATGCCATTTACTGCTCATCAGATGCTGATAGTGTTCATTATCAGGTTTCTTTCTCAAAAGCAAACAACCCTGTAATAATGATAATAATAATGATCACGGCCCCATGCTTGTGTAACCTGGTAACCCAAGTCAACAGCATTTTCATCAATCCTGTTTTGTTGCACACAGTCTAATTTAGTTGAACCACATGCAGTCCTAGTGCCTGCTCAGGGTAGACTGAAGCCAGGGCTATGACAGACAGGCTCTTAGATTCATTAAGCCACTTCAGATGGCAGTTCTAGGGGGCACAGTGGGTCGTATTCACCCAAGTGGAAAATAGGTGAGGAGTGAGCCAGCAAAATGAAGATGGATGCCAAGAGGCCCTGTGTGCTGCTGTTGGGTCCTTTTGTAGGATACACTATCTGTGTAATTGAATAGCACAATCAAAAGCACACCGTAAGATCAGAGTGACATTGGATTATATAAAAAATACATTGTAATAACAACATATTTGTTTCTTTTTTGTGATTTGTAAGAAGGCAAAAAGAGAGAAAAAAGTGCCATTCTGAATAAATGTAAATAATTGGGGGGATTGGCTGAATGTATTGAGCTAGTGGAAGAGCAACCAAGAGAGGGAAACGGAAAGAAAAGGAAGTGAGGTACTTTAGAGAATTGTCTTCCTAAAAATCAATGAACGTGGTGAGAAACAAGCAGAGATGAAAGAAAGCTTTATAGAGGAAAAGGGATTTTTGATCTGACACCATTTCACACACATCCTCAGGATGTTCTGTACTGTATGTGCCCGGGCTGTATGTACCTCAACACCCATGTGGAAACACATATCCAGCAGTCAAGGAATGTTTTTTATAAGAATAATCGGTGCAGTAATAAGATCCGTTTAACAACAGCTGCATGCGCTAACTGCAGTATTATTGGTCACAAGAAGGAAGAGTATTTGTCAGGGCCACAGACTACACATCACAGAGTAAAATTAGCCTTGTGCTAATACAAGAAAGACAAAATGAGAAGGAGGGGGGGTGGGAAAGAGGGGGGAAAACTAAGACAGGAAGCCAAGTGTAGTGGAATGTGAGTGCATTATGTATTTGTGAGGATAAAGTAAACATCCAGACTGAAAAGCCAGACGTCATTGCACAAAGGCACAGGGTCACAGAGTGGCCTGCTAGAATATAGAGAACACAACAGATTTTTAAAGGCAAAATGATGAGATTTAGTGCAACTCATTTAAAATTTGATTAAATGCTTCAATCTGATGGTTCAAGACACTTGTCTTGTACAAAATAAACAGATTTGAAATGATCTCACTTGCCTTTGAATTATGTCTGAGTGAGTACATCAAGCATGGTGTTCAGCCTTTATAACCATCCCAAACATTCCCTTATTGGCTTGTGATTTCCGATTTCTACCGTATTTACTTTCTCATTGGAAGGCATGCTTTTTTTCCCAAGCAAACAAAATCTTGTTTCCTATCTGAGGCGTGTTGACCTTGTCTCTGCAGTTTGTTTCCTTCCTCACCATATACAGCATCTAAAACAGTGCCTTTTCTTCCATCTTGTTAACATCTCACTGGTCTTGATGTCACAGATGCATTGTACTGTACATCATTGTAATGTCACACTGTATTGTTGTAAAACCAATAAATTCTTAGAGAAATATATGGCTAGGATTTCTGCCCTCAGGAGGGGCTGTGCGTTGAGGCAGGAAATGAGCAGTGTGGTTTGGAAGTTGACCACATACCACAACAAGAGGAGCACAACATGAGATATTTAAAATCTTCCCAGTTTCATAACAGAATGAAAGGAAACAAATCCCCAATGGTAATATATTCTCATAAACCGTGGCATATCCAAATATACAAATCCCTATTTTAATGTATAAATATATCCAACCCATTGCGTTTGATATCCATTATGTTAGTTTAGTTAGTGTCCCTTTGCTGACATTTGTTAAATGTATCCTTACACACAAAACTAAATTTTTTCAACAGTAAATGAGCAGTTATGAATCACTGACATCACTGAAAATACACATTTGAGCAGCAGATAATATACTGTAGACCTGAAAACACAAGCTGGTAATGGTGGTGTTCAATCAGTGGATTTACTAAAAGGCTTTTGGAAGTATTGATTTTGGCATTATTGCAACAAGCCTAGCAACAACTCTGCTAGATAATTGAAAGCCCAATATTGATTAAAATCATAAAGTCTACTGACAGCATCCTAAAAACAACAAGAACAACAACAACCAAAATTAATAAAACAAAACAATAAATGGCATGGAAGAACTTTCACTATTGCGTCCTTCCTTGTTGTGCACAATTCATAACTCAATTAAGAATGGCTTTTAAATTCTAATTGAATTCCAAAATTTGAATTGGGGTAGCAAACTGAAAACTTAGTGCGTTCACACTTGTAATGTTTGGTTCGATTAAAACGAACCCTGGTGCGGTTGCTCGGTTAGTGCGGTTCATTTGAACATATGTGAACGCTGCCATCCGAACCCTGGTGTGCACCAAACAAGCGGACCGAGACCGCTAAAAAGATGGGTCTCGGTCCGCTTCCAAACGAACTCTGGTGCGGTTCGATTGATATATGAACGCAACACGGACCAAAGACCTGTAAACGGACCAAAAACCGGACGTAATGTCACAAGATGCGACGCATGCAGCTGATTTGACGACGCGGAAAGATCGGTGTATCCAAAATGAGTAACTTTAACGTTAGAGGGCAAACGTGGAGCAACAAGGAAGTGCCTAATCAATGTTTGGTCAGACGAACATGTTTCGAAAATGCTAGAAAAAACACACAAAAAGCATACCTGGCTCTTCTCATCAAAGTTCCTGTGTTGCCCATTATTAGCAGGTACAGATGACAGAACGGCCGTCTCTTTTCTGCACAACGGAGGAAATCCTGCTGCTGTTTTGAATGTTTTGAACATTTCATGAGCTCTTCATGAGTTCTCAGCGGGTAAAAATAATGCCACATGTACACGCATAAAATGATCGCGTTTAATCCAGCACACAGCGTTGTTTTGAACATTTCATGAGCTCTTCATGAGTTCTCTGGTAAAAAATAATGCCATATGTGTTACATGCATAAAATGATCGCGTTTAATCCAGCACACAGCGTTGTTTTGAATGTTTTGAACATTTCATGAGCTCTTCATGAGTTCTCTGGTAAAAAATAATGCCATATGTGTTACATGCATAAAATGATCGCGTTTAATCCAGCACACAGCGTTGTTTGGAACATTTCATGAGCTCTTCATGAGTTCTCTGGTAAAAAATAATGCCATATGTGTTACACGCATAAAATGATCGCGTTTAATCCAGCACACAGCGTTGTTTTGAATGTTGTGAACATTTCATGAGCTCTTCATAAGTTCTCTGGTAAAAAATAATGCCATATGTACACACATAAAATGCCCGCGTGTGTAATCCGCACACAGCATTGTTTTGAATGTTCGGTAAGCCAGCTCCTACGTCATATAAACCAACCAATCAGGTTGTGAGCGTCTCCGTGTGCCTTTGGTTCGGTATCTTTAGGTTCGCTGTTAAAAATGCCCGTGTGAACGCTAAGCGGACCAGGACTATTATGTTTGTTTTTGTTTTTTGGTCCGGACCAAACGAACCAAACGAACCGAACTACAACTGTGAACGCACCCTTAGAAATCAAATGTAAATGCATGAAAGCAGAACAAAAAATTCAATTCAATTCAAAAATAAAATTAAGTTAATTTCATTCATGATTAATTGAAAAGCACATTTTGCCAATACAAAAGTTTAAAGACAGACATACAGACAGATAGCTAGATAGATGGATAAATAGATAAACAGACAAAGGGTTAATCTATAGAGTAGGTGCCAGCTCATCTCTAAGACTAGGCATCCCCATTCCTTAGCCAATGGGAGCCAATGCATCATCTACAACGCAGCACAGTAAACTGGATTAACCTAAAGGATTCTTGATCACGTCAAGATTACATACACATGCGTCTATTCTTCAGTCCATTTTATGTGCTTGTTGACAGAGACATGTACTGAGCAGCTGACCAGAGATCAGTTTCCAAGAAAAGGTTGAGGATAGAAATGGTAAAAATCTATCTAGAACATCCTGATAGTAAATAAGGGTTGTCCGCACCTGCAGTCTTCAAGGGATAGTCTACACAAAAATGTATTTAAATCATTTACTAACACAAATACCGTTCCAAACCTGTAAGACTTTCTTTCTTCTGTGAAACATAATAGGAGATATGGACCAAAACTTTTTTTTAAATAAAAGTAAATGGTAATAACGAAAGCATTCTTCAAAATATCTTCAGCAGAAGAAAACAAAAACTTACAGGTTTGGAACGACATAAGGGTAAATGATGGCAGATTTTTCATTTGCGCAATACTCAGATCATCTAAAGTGATTTAGTGTTTATAGTGGCTGATAATACTGTAAACTGTACTGACTGGTGGTGAACCAAGACCCATAACTGGACTCAAGTGTATAGTAAAGATCCAGCTTTAAATGTACCCATAAAACTTCTGGAGTTAATGGCTATTTTATCGAAGTATAGTGCAAAAATAGTGCAAACATTAACTAAAAATAACAAGGTTTTAAAAACAAATCATCTCCATATACTTCATCTGCTTCAGTCCCACAGCAAAAGTTATTTTACAAAGGGAGCCTTCTTCCCTGACCTTCAGTTTAACTACAAAGTTGGTGACATTGAATGACATCAGGGTGTTGTACACTGTAAAAACTTTTGAAATTAAACATTTAAGTTGATACAATGAAGGAAATTTGTTTAATAAATAGAAACTCAAAATATTATTGTATCTGAACCACATAAAAAATTTGATAAATCATGAAAATAGCACAATTTAGGTTCACTGCGTTATCAGAAATAAAACACACACAATTACCCAATATGCTTACAAAATCTTATAATAATATTTTAATAAAGGTTGTCGAATCTCAAAAAATGTTCAATGAATTAACTCAAAATTTTAATTTCAATGAACTCAAAATTTTAAGGCAACCAGGTAACTTTTTTTCTAAAAAAATTTTTACAGTGTACCAATGGCATCAACAGACAGTCTGCTCTCCCGTCAGCAACTGCCGCTACATGGATGGCAGGAGTCGGGTCGATAGAGATGGAGGCTGACATTGCTTAACTGTTCGCACAAGGAAAATCTATTTCCACCGGTGGAGCCATAAATCTACAGCAACGTTTTAGTGATGATGCAAGCAGAGAATTTTAGCTCATCTATTTCATAGGTACGGACAGATGCCTGAGCACTAGATCATGAAGAGATGCCACTTTACTGCGGGGAGGTTAAAGGAGGAGAGATCTGAATGAATGGTTTTTGAAATTGGAGAACAGGTCAAAGTTGTGCAATATGGACACAAATCATGTTTTAATGAAAATAAATGGGTAATATAAATGTCGGCACATACCTGGGCAACAGTACCATATAACGCAATTCTATTACTCAGAGGGAACATAATGACCTGCTTAAAAGGTCAAAAACAGTTTTCTGTGCCACAATACAAAGTCTTCGGTCTTAAAGTCTTCAATTTGAGAACTTGCTGAACAATTAACTAACTCAATCATACTGCTTTTTAGAGTAGAGAATCAAACATTTCACAGAAGGACTTAAGTTTGAATCCGGACTGGGTCATATCCTGATTTTGATAAATACAAACTATTCAAACTATGCTACCAGTTTGTCGCTATGTCATAACAAAAACTTTAGATATACAAAGACAGTTCACACCTATTTCTTATGGATGGGAGAAACTGGGACATGCAATATGGCAGAATACGTCCTGGTTTCTAAATAAAAGAGCCAATTGGTAAAGTCATTGCATCTTATGGGACAGTTGATGAAATATGATGTAATCGTGAGTTCGGCAAGCAGTTAAAGCTATCTACACTCAAATAAATAGGACTTGGTTTTGGATGCCCCAAATGACTGGACAGAGGCGTTGCAAATAAGGCCACCGAGTGAACAGACTTTGGTCATAATTAGCATAAATGAACTGTATGTAAAACTAGCTTTTTTCCCCAAATTAATTAATTGTCAAATTATTTATTTCTAATTATTATTTATTATTTCAGCAATTGTTATGATTGTGTTTTTCGCTGGTTTAAATTAAAGGGGGGGTGAAATGCTGTTTCATGCATACTGATCTTTTTACACTGTTAAAGACTTGGAATCCCATACTAAACATAGACAAAGTTTCAAAAGTTAAGGTGGACGTTTGATGGGAGTATTTCTTTGCCAAAAATACTACTTCCGGTTAGTCATAAGTTTCGGCAAGTTTTTTGAGATCATGCGTCCCCTTTGACGTTAATGGGGGCGGAATTTCCTTGTATGGGCCTTACGGACAATTCTACCGGAAGCGCGTGAGAGAGAGAGAGAGAGGGAGAGAGCGAAAGTAACAGGCTACGCCCATCAAAGCGCTGGCTTGTAGGATGCGCTGAACAGGTGATGTGCACATAACAATGTCACCAAAAAAGTGCGTTTTTGGTTGCCAGACCAAGACAGTCCTGCACAGATTCCCCAAAACCCCGCGTTAAGGCAACAGTGGATGGAATTTGCTTTTCCGGATCAGCAACTGAGTTGCGCGAATGTTTATATCTGTTCGCTGCATTTCGGTGCCGACTGTTTCATAAACAAGGCCCAGCTCGACGCCGCATTTTCCCAATCGCCTAATGCTGAAGGATGGAGCAGTCCCAACGTTAGAACCGCAGGCGGTGAGTGAGACTGCTTCAAATGTCTGTGTTATTGCCAATGCTCATCAAGTAGCCCAAACATGATCACGTATAGTTAATTGATCAATGGAGCATGCGATGTGTAGTGCGTGTACATTTGTTTAGCTGGCCACTATATGTTTGTGTATTGTAAAAGCACTCCAAACAACAATACACAAAGAGGGGGGAAATATGTTGAACTAAATAAGTACGCTTCTTCATTCAAATGTGCTACTATTCCGTGTTGTTTACACAAACCACGCGTAAACACACAAACACACGTGCACAACTGCACTTCCCACATGTACACCTTCAAAGACAAAAATACGACGATATAATTCAAGTATAAATATGTAAATAACACAAGCCGCTAAGCATATTATATAGTTAGTGTATAACTTGTACCACATAGAGACGTCCTGCTCTAGTCGTTTTTGCTGCTGCTCCTGTTCAACTGCAGCCTCTGGGTCTGATTCCGGATCATAGATGTATGGCTGTATCTGATTAAAAGCCATATTTTTATTTTGAATAAAGTTTTTTTCCCGCTGTTAGGGATGACACAGCTTTACGACGCACTCAACTCAACACAATAGCAGCAGCGAGCACACGTCATTATTTAGCTCCGCTCACACGACACGCCCCCACCCGCTCGGCTTTTTTCGGAAAGACTCGGAACAGCGCATCTTTCTTATATAATTATAAAAAAAATAAAGACTTTTCAGAGATATGCAGGATGCATTGCTACTCTATAGGTACTCAAGATTGACATGACACTGACTGAAACTGAGTGTTTCACCCCCCCTTTAAAATGCATGATTTCATATTTATTGACTTTATATCTATCACCCAGCTCTGGCATTGGCCATCAAAACACTTATATCGGTTTATTTCTAGTCCCGATCCTTTTCCTCCTTACTCTCTCTGTCCCTTTTCTGGTTGAAAAGAAAAAAGCAGCCCCAAAATTAAGTGTTATTGGAGAACTAATAAATCAATTTTATCCCCAACATTAAAATGCTCTGACACAGCTGAAAAAGTGGTGCAGAGTTGAAAATGAGCAATAAATCAAAAACGTGGTCATGCAGACAGGCCGCACATCATCTTCAGAGTGCCACAGAAAAGAGTACCAGGAGGACAAGGGCTCTTTTTAAACTGTATCTGATAAGCCAAGCGGCCCACACTTCAGCAGCTCTATCCCTGGAGCCTGGCCAGATGGTTCCCATCAAACTGTGCTAAGGATGAACAAACAGCGTAAAGTACATTATCTCATCCGTGTTGATTGAAGCTTTTGAAAAGCAACAGCCATAAATTGCAGAGGGTAGAGGTGTGCCGGTTTTTTATACTGATGCTAAAATGACTCTCCTGTTGCTCCATTCACTCCTCTGTTCAAAACTACCAACGTGAGGCTTGATTCAATTACACGGCCTAGCGGACTCCATTGGCTTCATCTGCAGGTGGTGAGAGGGATAGGTCACCGCATAAACACTGGCATTATAGACCAAGAAAGAACAAGTCTAGCTGAAACTCTTAGGGAAAAAAGTCACTATCAAAACATAAAACTTTAAAGGGTGTAAATTACAGCGAGTGGTTTGTCCTTAGTATGAAGAGCTTTTGTTTATCTAGGGTTTCTTTTAACACAGAGAGCAGCTGACTAGGCACTGCCAGAGCAGTCAAGCTGCTCTATGAATTAAAAACACTGCTTTCCCATCCAAACTCAGTTCCTTCTGATACTGTGAAGCAAGACATATGAGTCCAGAAACAGCAGCCAGATTCAGTTCAGGCTAAGTTAACTAGTTCTGCTGGTATACACAAAACCAAAAACAAATAAATGTAGACTGCTGTTATTAATAATAATAATAATAATAATAATAATAATATAATACAAATATTTTATCTGTTCACACCAACACAAGAAATTACTTTGGTTTTTCATTATGATGTTTGTTCATACCAATGTGAATAAAAAAAAGCCAGATGGGCTGAATGAATTGAATCACTATAGGTTGCACTTATAGAAAAGAAGAAATATCCCAGTTACACAAAATACACTAAACGACACACCACAACTTTATGTTTCTGACACCCGTTATGGAGAAGAAAGGAAGCCAAACATGCATTTCCAAAAGCCGTTCAGATTTTGGTATTCGCTTTGGTGTTAATCAAACGAACAACAAATAAAGTGGGGGTCAAAAAAAGCATTTAGTCAGCCACCAATTGTGCAAGTTCTCCCACTTAAATGAGAGAGGCCTGTAATTTTCTTCATAGGTACATTTTCAACTATGAGAGACAGGAAGAGAAAGAAAAATCCAGAAAATCACATAGTCTGATTTTTAAATAATTTATTTGCAAATTATGGTGGAAAAAAAGTATTTGGTCACCTACAAAAAAAAGCAAGAAAGGGGGTTGGGGAACCTAGTGAATGACCTGTAGAGAGCTGGGACCAAAGTAACAAAGGCTACCATCAGTAACACACTACGCCGCCAGGAACTCAAATCCCTTAGTTTGCTTGAGAGCATTTGGATGATCCAGAAGATGATTGGGAAAATGTCAAAACTTTTTGGTAAAGTCTTTTTGGAAGTCTGTTTGGAGGAGAAATAATGCTGAGTTGCATACAAAGAACACCATACCTACTGTGAAGCATGGGGGTGGAAACATCATGCTTTGGGGCTGTTTTTCTGCAAAGGTCGGCTAATGCGTTTAAAGGAAAGAATGAATGGGGCCATGTATCGTGAGATTTTAAAGGTCCCATTCTTCGCATGTTTTCAAAGCTTTGATTATATCAAAGATTAGATCTGATTTGGCAATATAACATGAGTTCATGTTTCGCGTGTAAAAAAACACAGTATTTTTTACACAATTTACTTATCTGTACAGCGCTGTTTCCTCTGTACTAAAAACGGCCTGATGATTTCCTTGTTCTATGAAGTCCCTCATTCAGAAACACGTAACGAGTTCTGATTGGGCCACCGCCCAATCAGAGTGTTGTGATTGGACAGCAGCTTAGCGCACTTTGCCCAGAAAGGTCCCGCCTCTTACCATAACGGGGAGATGCAAGCGCTGAATGCATGCTCTTCTCCACGTGGGAGAGCAACAAGACCACGCCCCCTTTTTTACGTGTTCTTGTGGGCGGAGGGTTAGTCAACAAACGGTTCTAGCGACGTGATTACATCCCTGCACTTCCTGCTGTAGTCCAAACCGGCCGTTCGCTGTAGGCTTTGAAAGGGAACTTCTGTTAAATAAAATATCTCGCTTGGCATTGAACTTTGAGCTTTATAATTTTACAGGTATTATTTATGCTCTAACAGCAACATTACACACTAACTAAAGTTTCAAAGATGGAATCGCGAAGAACGGGACCTTTAAGTAAAAACCTCCTTCCATCAGTAAGGGCATTAAAGATGAAACATGGCTGGGTCTTTCAGCATGACAATGATCCCAAACAACCCGCCCGGGCATCAAAGGAGTGGTTTTTCAAATTATGGTGGAACTTATTTTCTACCATAATTTGCAAATAAAATCTTAAAAAATCAGAATGTGATTTTCTGGATTTTTTTTTCTCATTCTGTCTCTCATAGTTGAAGTGTACCTATGATGAAAATTACAGGCCTCTTATCTTTTTAAGTGCTCCCACTTAAAAAGATAAGAGGCTTGTAATTTTCATCATAGGTAACTTGCACAATTGGTGGCTGACTAAATACTTTTTTGACCCACTGTACAAGATAACTGGTTCCAGATTCTTCAACTTCTATTCACTGGTGCTAAGCAAAATATTCAGTTCATGTGTGAAACATATATACCCATTAACTGAATTCCGAGGGTGCAGACTCGACAGATTCAACAGCAAGTCTTATCTTAGAGAAATGAGGCTCATTTTCTAAAAGCATAACATATAGAATGCCAGAGCAGGGCAGGAAAGACAGGATAGTTAATAAAGTAAGCGAACAGGGCTTTAACACACTGAATGCTAGGAGGTGTTTTCCAAAGGAAGCTGGCTCGAGTTGAGGCATTTGGCTGGTTCCTGCACAAAGAGTGTCCATTCAGCCCTGTTCCTGACTACCCCAAGGCCCAGGCCAGGAACGATAGAGGCTGCGCTTAGGCGTGGGTGACAAACTACAATGCCCTCTTTCACTACCAGCCTATGCCCTCCTCCCAATACCCCACCCAGCCAGAAGGGCATGAAAAGTGCCAGAGCCTTGCAGATACAGGGCCTAGTCACGAAAAAGCAGTTACACTGAGGCTCCTTGAAACCCAGTTTTTATACTGAGAACTGTGTTATTTGAAAAGAAGCAAAGCATACAGTAGTGGTCAAATATGTACACCTGCTCCATTTCTTGACATAAATCAATAAAGACATCTGTTTGTGAGTAACACTGAATTTTATGGCTGTGATACAAACTGTTGTGGCATCATTAAGCGTTCGAAACAGCTTGGTCTATAGTTTTGTGGCGATTGCGTAAAAGGTGGGTGTGGCTCTGTGACTCCGCCTTCTTTGTCCAGGAAATCTCTGTTCCTTTTGGGGTGCTTCTCAATTCTTATTTGTGCATACTCGTTTCCTTTCCTCCCAGCTTAGCTCCATCCCTTCAGGATGTGGTGGAAGGAATCAAGGAAAAGATGCGAGGACAGAGGATTTGAATCAAGTTAAATTATCTATCTCGCTCCCTTTAGCGTCACTTAGCGTTGTCAATTGATGATAACTCTACACCACTGGAATTAGCTAGCAAGGAACTTTGTTGCGGTACCATGGGTGCAGCAGGCACAATGATATTACGCAGCGCTAGGGATGCGCGATATACCGGTACTGGAAAAATACCGGTATATATTTTATTTAAAACGGTACGATATCATGATTTGGCACATTTCGGTATATGCTGCTGTTCCGAAGTTCACCGCTAGATGGCAGCGCTCTACCCAAACTGAGCCGAAACAACCCGCAAATGTGACAACAACATAGACGGACAAAATGGATAAAGCAGTTGAATCTCACTCAAGATGCCCAAAACGAATTAATAAAGAGAGGAGTAAAAGTGACATTTGTAATGACTTTGCTTATAAAACTGATGAAGAACCATCAAACCTAGCCAAAAAGCATCTGTCACTATCCTGACTTTATGACTTCTGAAGAGATCGACAGGTCAGTGAATCATTCAAACCATCTCATTTAGACATTTATTTTCTTTTAACACTGATCAACGCACACACATAGCCTAACATAAGATCAAATATCACAATCTCCAGCGTTCGTTTCAACCAATGACATTTAGATCTCATTATATTTGCACGCGTACTATTGTACTATTTATATTCGCGTTAGACACAACCGCCTGTGTTTATGTGAATAACTTACTCACTAAAGACGGACATTTGTACATAATTCTGTGTATTTGACTGTTTAAGGAAACTTAATGTGTAATGTGCGAGCGTGACTAAGTGACAGGCGTGTGTGTGTGTGTGTGTGTGTGTGTGTGTGTGTGTGTGTGTGTGTGTGTGTGTGTGTGTGTGTGTCGTATGAGCTCATATCTCCTGTAACTGTTATTACGAAATGCTATAAAATCACTTGCATGTTCAAATGATTTCCGTTATCCATCCCGAGACGAGCGTGAAATGTTGAATATGATTATGCAGATTGCTTTAGTGTAGTGCGATGTCTTTTGAAACCAGAAGCAATTTGCTAATTTTGAGAGATTTTTGCTGAAATTATTTCTCACAAGAAAGTTTTCAAATGACTGATTTGATGTGATAAGCTTTGCTGATTAATTTACTAATAAACATTTGTGGTAATTTCCCACTTTATAAACTCAAAACTTGCATAATTGTTCTCATTCGCGTGCAATATACCTGCACTAATATCAGACCTTGTGGTATCGATTTAATATTGGTACATCGGTATTAGATTGTGGTACCGTACCGAAGCCAAAATTGTGGTATCGAGCCATCCCTACGCAGCGCCTGAAAATAGTCTCCAGCATGCTCTCTGTGCAAGCAGGATGTCACATTGGTTATGTTGACGGAAGGTAGCCTATTTTCAGGTGCTGTGTAATATCATTGTGCCTGCTGCATGCATGGTAGAGCGGCAAAGTTCCCTGATTATTATGGAAGAATGAGAGTATAGTCCCTAGCCATATCAGTTTGGAAAACTTTTAATTTTCCATCGGTCTTTGTACACAATGTAACTATACACATCACAACATGTATATAGGAAAATGTTGGCGTTATTTTGTCACTTAATGAGCAGTAGTTTAGATGGAGCGGTTTACCTCCTTGTGCTAAGCTAGGCTAGCGGTGGGTGAGTCAGACAGAGTTATGGCACGCACGGAGATAAAAATGTATGGACTTATTTAACTCTGGGAGATACAGTCAATAAGCTGAAGTCCCAAAAAGTTGACGTTTTCAAGTACTTCAGCACTGGCAAGATGAATCTGTATTTAAACTGGGTTATTAATGTAGTAGAAATGTGAAATTATTTTTGAACTTGGTGCCTAGACTGAGAAAAGACAGAAAATGTATTTTTGTCTCATGAGGATGAAAGACAACATTTCCCAGAATGCTTCGCTACCCTACGAGGCTACTCCCAAAGCCACCCCCACTAGATTACTGGATCATTTGCACACTCCGTTCATTTTCATAAAATCTGTTTAGTTAGTGAACAGACACTACAATTAATCGAGATGTGTTATGGGCTGGGACTTCATCGACATAGAATGCAAAAAAAATGGCCCCGCCCATTGTCCAAATAGGTAATGGATTTTGAATCTGCAGAGACCGTGTCAATTAAACTCCCCCTGTAAATGCCGCATCTACAAGACATCCTCATTAAACCTGTCTCCAACATGACGACTACAATCTTTCGATTAATCGTACGAATATCTATTGATCTAATATGACTTCTGACCTGTAATGTTGCCAGAATCATAATCATACACTATTTGTTCGTTGGCCAGAGAACACCACGACTAAGTTTCTCCCAAGGTTTTTTTTCTCTATTCTGGCCTTGAAGGAGTTTTGGTTCCTTGCCCCCATCGCCTTTGGCTTTTGGCTTGCTCAGTGGACACTTAAATTTCAACTATATTACTGATCTGCCCGCATTGACACTATATGACTAGCTAGATGACATCCCCGTTTTCTCCAGAGTGGCTGTACAGCCGAATTCAATTCTGTTGCATTATTTTCCTGTTAACACTGTAAAGCTGCTTTGAAACAATTTGCATTGTAAAAAGAGCTATATAAATAAAGGTGACTTGCTTTAAATAACGGAGATCTTTCATGAGTTTTCTACTAAATATTTCAGTAACAGACATCATTTATGTTGTTTTAAGCCATACAAGTCTTTAGATAAAAATATGCAAATCGCTATGATCAGCGCTCACCACTGTCAATGTTGTTGTTGTGTTAACTTTGTTATAGGAAAGCATACAGCACATTCATCTAAACTCTGCTCCCAGCAGTGTAGGTGGTGTCATGATGTTGCTATAACAGTAAACAAGTATGCTCAGCTATTTCGAATATCTACCCCCAAGCAAAGAACAAAAAAGAACTTTGCTGTTAGTATATCAGGGTCTGTAAAACATCACAATCCATAACAAAGCTAGTTAAACACCTTTCCAGCTGAACCAATAGAATGAAAAGAAGACCTTGTTTTACTATGGATGGATGGGTAAACGACAGTAAATGTCTCTGGCATGCGCACATTGATGACCTCTAACCTTATGAACCCTGAAGAGAGTCACGTTTGGCTCAGGCTCACCACTGGAGTTCATTCATCTCAATGAAATGCAAAACTAAGCTTATATGCATTCCAAAGTTATATTTGACATTTCTCATGGCTGTTCAAACAAAGACGGGGGTGTTGCGGTGACATTTCGTGTCCAACATTATGCAGCTACGAGCTTGTTAGGAGGTAAAAACCGATATCAAGACAAGAGTTGTCTACTATCGGGCCAAACGTGACATTTACTTGCTGGAGTGTGGTGATTATCTGAGGTGGATTCAGGTCACACTGGGTTCTAGGTGAGGTGAGAGGTCTGTCTTTTCCCAAGCATTTCATCATGCTCTGGCTGGAGTTCAAAGACCCACAGGACATCATGGGTGGAGGCCAGAGTTACTAGGTCCTTTTTTCTTGTGCTAACACAATAATGTTCCTCTAGGGTCACTTTAGTTGCACGGCATACCATAAGAAATTAACGCGAGCAGCAGGCGTCATTCCTGCTGGGCTGGACACACAAAGGCCACACTGATCCACCTGAGAGGAGCAACCCTGGTAAACACACTGCTGAGAGAGTATAGAGAGAGCTCTGTATCTGCTACAGATCCGTGTAAACAAGCTGTGTGAATGGAAAGAGAAATCCCTAAATCCATGTAACTTGTTCAGTTCATTTTATTGACTCATTCCAAAGAAAAGGCGACAAGGAACTGAAGAGATATAAGGATCATATTGTTGCTATCATTATGCCCTTGAGCATTTAGGAGACTGTCACATGTAATTAAAATAATGTGAAATGCTTTGCTAAATGGCAAATAACGGATTACAGTCTTTATTGTCACATTATCATTCAGAAATCATTCAAATATGATGATTTGGTGCAAAAGAGACATTTCTTATTATAATCAATGTTGAAGCTGAGCTGCTTAATAGATGTGTGGAAACTGCGACAAACTGTTCACCCAGGGTTTTCAATGAACTCTGTTGTATAAGTACACTGTCACTTTTGCTCAATTTAATGCATCCTTAAATGAATGTGTCCTTGAAATGTTTTTAGATTTCTAGTTTCTTATTAGTATTACGTTCTAATACAGCTGGTGAGAATATCTTTTCTATGGTCTCCTATGTACCTCAATAGAAGTTCACAATGCCAGAAATGTGAGAAAAAGACCTTAATAATATTGCTTGAGCTAGCGTTGCTGTGTCGGGCTAGACTGGAGGCTCAAACAAACAGATCAATATTTGAAACAGAGGCACAGCACTAAAAAAAATATTTAAAAAATTGCTGCTTGTTCAAATTATTTTGTTAAAATGTGCTGAAGCAATTTAATTCTTTTAATTTTTTGTCACAAATTAATATGATCCACAATTAATATGATCCACTCATTTATATGAATCCACCTAAATTAGTAAAATGGAAGTTAACATAATCTTGAGTTGGGACTACATTTATCATATTTTTAGAAAACTGGACATTGGATCTGTAGTTCCCAGCTTTGCATTTACACTGCATTAGGAGAGTCAGTTTCGAAATGAACTGTTATTTTATGTGTTTTTCAGTAAAGGGAAAGACTTGTTAGTGGCTTAATGTTTCATTATGTTGGCGATTTATAGTTTCTGTTGCTTTTGAGTTTTGTGGTTGCCATTGCGCAGAAGAGTGGCGCTTGTGCTTAGGTTGTGGTTACATGACAACCATGTTTGTTGATGTGCAAATTGCCAGTACCGAGACCCATCTCTTACTTGCTCATCTTATGAGTTGTATATAATAATAAACAAAATTGTCTTTAGCATAACACCATGCGCTATTGCTAGTATTACACAGGAACTTACATTTATTGAGTTTGTTCAACAATACCTTATTTGTTTACTTGTTTGTTACAGACCTAAACAACTGAGTAAAATGTTTCTTAATTGAAATTTTTTTTTTGAGTAATGTTTTTTTACACAAATCAACCTACATACGCCTCTGCAGATTACAGTGGAGAAAGTATAGTTACAAAATACATCCTTCAGCAGTAGGTGTACCATCAGCAAGCTAAGAGAAAGTGACCAAAAGACCCATCCCTACCTGAGTCTTGAGTCCTTTCCATATCTACAGCATGTGGGTCAACCAGAGATGACATCATACCAGCCAATCACTCTCATTAAGCTCAGCTATTTCCTGTTCCCATCACCCATCACTACAAACAGGCTATGAATCACAGCTCTGCAGCAACAAAAGGTCGTGATGACACCGGGCAAGTGTTCTCCTGGTTTTTAGGAGACAGAGACATCGTAAAGGAAGGACACGAGAGGAATGTTCATGCTGTGCCAAGAATGTGGCTGCCTCGATTCTGAAATGGACTTGTTAAAACTTGAAAAGCCTGACTGCAACTGCTAGCTCTAACAGTAGTCCCCAATCATTCAGAAAACCACAGGTTCCTGCCTCCGCACCACTGGAGAATATATCTCCCCCTTGTGCAAACTCTGGCTAAGCAAAATCATTTACCATTTTATGTTGTCAGACAGCCCAGAAAGATTTTCCTCTTTAAATTAATCTTTACAACAACAATGGGGTTCACAACCTCTATACTGCCATCCAAAAAACACTGTTTAGAGGTTTTGAAGATTATAGGTGTAAGACTAAAATACAACACAAATATATATACATATTTTTATAGTTGTCAATGTTAAAACCAGTTGTGCCATTAAATACTTTTGTGGAAACTACATTTTTGGGATTTTTTCAAAAGTTCACAAGTATAGGATTTATTTGAAATAAAAATAGTTTAACAATAAAACTGTAGTAACTTTCGAAGCAATTTTATGTGTCCTTGCTGAATAAAAGTATTAACCCCCCCATAATCAGTTACTGCCATGTCAAGTTCTCATGTCCAAACATGATTTAGAAGGAACCCAACCTGTCTACAAGAAGAAGAATAAAGGACTAGTGGGCAGTATTTTGCTAGAGTCCATGTTTATATATGAAGATCACATGAGCGATTAAATTTAAACACAGAGTCCCTTTCAAACTGAGGCAGGCTTGAAGCTAATTGACTTCTGAGAACTCAAGACTGCCAACTGAGAGATGCATGACCATGAAGTATATGCACTGGGAATTTATGAAGATGTCCTTCAGCTCAAAAGAGGCGCCTCCATGTCCTTTCATTATCTCAGGCTTCAACTTTAGGGTCGCATTGCAGAATAGTGAGTACATAATCTGTCTACTCGGAGGGCAGGCACCCTGGAGGAGTGAGGTGTGATCTCAGCATGAGCTATGAGAAGCACAGTTTGGTCACCCACACAAAACCCCCCCAGAGCTCAGTGCAGCGACGGAGGCTGAGGCAGTGTTCAGCATGTCATTCAGTGAGATACTAGGCGTTCCTAACACACAACAGCTGCAGGACAAAAAGACGCCAAACCAAAAAAGTATGGTATTTGATATGTACTTATATTTTATCATATATGCGTCTCCTGCTTTCTAAGTAGTCAATTAAAAATACACCATGACCAACTAGTAAATCAGTATATGGGGTATCTGCCATATAACACTGCGATCTTGAATGGGGAAAGTGTTGTTGTTTTTTCTTCACACTTTTTGTAGCTTGACATAACATAAGGTATCAGTATGTTTTGTTCACACTGTGTGCAAAGTGTGCAAATGTTTCCAAAGATAAGACCAGTCAAATGACACTTGCAAAAGAGCTTATATTAGCTTCTACAATTTTTCACGGTACTTATAAAGTTAGGTACGGAAGAATTCACCACCCAGGCGGGCACAAAGGTCCAACAAGCCACACTTTCATCCCATGAGACTGTCTTGTGCGATTGCAGTTGCAGAGCAGGACTATTTGAGAAATAGTGCTGCTGTTTCTCTGTTTTAAGCAATAATGCCAAGACTGAACACACCAAACTAGCATCAACAACCAAACACCTTGTACATCGAAAACATAATTGTAAGTGTTTAGATACAACTTTGCCACACAGGGAAAACTAGCAGAGCAAGACCACATACGTGATCTTTCACACCTCATAACAAAATGAATTTAAAATTTACATTTTTTTTTTTAAATCATGACTGTAGGCCAAACTAAGATTTTTCATTTATAGCACTGCAATTACATTTTATTTAGAAAGCACTTGCTATAATTTGTATGATTTTTTTTAAATTTGACTTTAATATAATTTGATTTAGCTAATTAAAGGGCAAATAAAATTCAGACCTACTTTAGATGTCCGTAAGCATTTTAAAGTCAAAGGAGGGTTATGAGAATACCTTTACCTTTAAACTCAGGGCAATCTGACGAATGTATATCATATTGAGATCCTCCAAAATACGAAGTTTCTCCTCCATGTCTGCGAGTCTGTCTATGGGCATCATTCAAGAGGAAAACCAGCTCCTGATTTAAAGTTCAGTCTCCCACTGCTCTTCAAACCATCAATATGTCTTAGGAGTTGAGAAACATTATCGGAAGACAGGAAGAAGTTGACGAGTAGGCTATATGAATCACGACCCAAAACGCATCCAAATCCAAAAGCGTAGATCAAAGAAAGTCTTTTTTACATCACAGACCAGATGTGTCCGGAAACAACAGTTCATGAGATACGAGTAATAGGAAATATAATTAAAGTCGACTAAAAAGAAAGAGGAGTAAAAACTCTCTCGGCAAACTCCTCCAGCTGCTGTACACGACCTCCAAGCGTCCGCACGTCTCTATGCCTTCACAACAAATAGCGAGTCAATATAGTAGGAGACGCTCTCTACTGCATACAAAAATGACTATCTTAACGCCCTCAAATCGCGTTCTCGTTATCCCGTCAGTATAATGGGTCCTTTACATGCAGTATCTTTCTTTGAGTCCCATCTGTGCTGATGTGAGAGTATCTGTGTGCTCTAACAGGACTTTCCCCCACAAAAGGGCATCAGCGCGCGTGGACTGACTGTACCGCCTCATTCACCATTCAGCTCACGAGTCACAACACTACAGCACAACCACCGGAGCGAGAGAAACAGCACAACCCGGCCATAATAAAAATAGCCGAATATCAATTATCGCAATTGCAAAAGCCTTCACATAATTCAGGATGGGGATTTAAATGGAACTAAAAGACCCGCAAAATATAGCCTATATGGCCAGGAAATCCGGACGCCAAAAGCAGCGATTGAGTTAGGCTATTGGTAATTCAACTCTGCTACCACATATTACTGAAAGAAACAATATGTAAAAATATTAAAATAAAGATATAAAATAATTAAAAAATAATAAAATAATAATAAATAAAACATATAAATAAAAAAGAGTATTATTAGTAGTAGTAGTAGTATTAGGCTATTATTATTAATCTGGGTAATTCTTTATTTGGTTATTCATTATTTGTATGTTTATTAGGTTATTTATTATAAAAACTCCAAAATCACACAAATCAAACTATTTTGGAAAGCAAGCTAAAAAAAAATGCAAACAACAAAAAAAGAATTAAAAAATAAAATAGGCTACAACAGCTGACCTTTTTGACAATCAAGATGGGGGGGTGGTCATGTTTTTTATATTTATTTATTTATTTATTTTTTAAGTGTTTTAGTTCAACGCTATAAGGTTGACACCTTGGTCTACAAGTATAATCTAGGGCTGCACGATATATCGTTTTAGCACCGATATCACGACGTGTGCATCACTGGTCACATTGCAGGATGTGCAACGTCAAGGATTGTGATTGATTTGTGATCCGTTCTGTGATTCCCAGGTTTGGAACATGAAGTCGAAATTCCTGCCTCAGCAAGTATCCTCGTAAACACAGTCGGGTGTTGTAAACAATTGAGAAAGAAAACGGATGCGTATCATCATTATATTGGATCCGTACATTCATCTTAAAGTGACAGAAGCCTAATATACAGCAGCTGTTTGTGTCACAAATCAAGCAACAAAAGAGAACGAGAAAATCACCTTTGAAGCTTTAACAAAGATAAACTGTATTAATTAATTATTTATACAGTGAAGACTGTTATTTTACATTTAATTATTCAATGTATGTCCCTGAATCAGTTAGACTTACCTGAAAAACATAAAGCACTGTTTATTTAATGTTGGTATCTTTGTTCTATTCTATTTATCTATGATTATTTTCTATGCAGATGCACCTACAAAATCATTAGAAAAAATGTTCAGGCCCTATTTTGTACCTTATTTATGTACAGTTAAGTTCCTCAAATGAAGCGCCCCTCGATGCTTCAGGAACATGTGTCTGCTTGCTGCCTCAGCTGGAATACGAACATTAACTATAGGAAACAAAGGGTCCATCTGTCCGCTCAGTGAGAACAGTGCTTTGTCTGGGTAACTGCAGTCTGTCTAATACTTTCCACATAACGATGACATCCAGCTTAATAAATTCAACACAATTAGTCATCTTGATTGTCAAGCAGTGGTTTAATCGACCCTCTCACCTGCCAAGTAATACATTTATTGGAAGACATACTACTGAAATATATATTTCATACACTGGCTGATGCGTGTTAGCAGGGTATCAATCTTTAATATACACTAAATAATTTAAAATGCCACAGTTCAATGTCAGACTCAAAAGATTCCTCATTAAAGTGAGTAGTAAAAATCAATGCATCAGAGCAAACAGGAAACACATTTACATTTACAGACTTCTTGTGGTCTCTAGATCTACATCTTCAATTACATTCTTTTTTTTCTTTCTTTTTTAAATGCATTTGTTTATCTGGATATTGGCAACCTTTAAAGGAAAAATAAGTAAATTTTTCATCAAACTATTAAGAGCCATTCAGTCTAAGTTAGATAAGCAAACAGTATCCTATTGAATTTGTGTAACCAGCCCATTCAGGGTCATATAAATATTACATTCATAATCGGTTTCTCTCATCGATGTCGAACCACAATGTTATAATAAAAGAAAGTGGTCTGAAGTGGAGTGGCAACATGACTAAAGCAGAACATGCCTGACAAAAATATATGCTACAAGCTACAGCTGCAAATTACTTAGACTACCTGAAGTGGAAATGAAGTCAGACCATTCAATTCACATAAAAGTGACAATACAAATACAGATTAAATATTATCCACTATAACAAACTCACAAGTTTAGACCTTAAACAAGAACACACAATGGTAAACACAGAGACGTGATTTGTTATTTTCCTTAAGTCTTGGGAGATGGAAAAAAAATTGACTGTGGGCTCCAAAGGAAGTGGTACTCAGTGTTTGAGAAAAGAAAGTGGACACAGGGGGTCTCGACTCTGTGAAACTCAATCTACCATATGTGCAGGAAGGTTTTTAAGGGCTGTCCAATCATACACATATTAAATTACATGCACATAACTAAATGTGTAACTTATCAGCAAAGATCTAGTCTATTTGTATCATATTTGACGACTTCTGTTAGTATTCTTGCCAAATTATAAGGGTAAACAATGGACATTTTATTTCCTTAAAGAGAAAGACTTGCATGTTACAAACCAGTGTAATGTGCAAACAGTCCCTGGTGCGGTCCTGAGTCAACAGTCAGGAAGAATAAAGCATTTCTAACTAACAAGGGCTATCAGATGCAGAACGGAGCACACATCACAGTGATCACAACAACAAGGCATAGAAAACAAAACTGGCTGTCAACCCTTGAGGGCAGATAACTATTCATAACAGCTATTACACAAATTAAAGTGTGTGCAAGTTGCTCTCTTCACTCAAAGCACTTGCAAACACTTACATTACATCCTGTACTGAAGGGGGTGGGGGTGGGGGGGCTGTCACCACAGAAAGTTGTCCAGACGATGTGACCATGAAATCAAGCAAGTACAAAAAGTATTTGATGTGTCAGTGAGACCTCTGACGATCCCTGGTTGACAATCCCTGTGTTTCCTCTAGTTATGATGCCAATCTTCAGAATTCTTCTATGCTGTTACATAACCAGAACATACACATGTTTTGAAGCCCCCTTATAATGATTTTTCAGAAATTACTTGCATAATAGCTGTTTGTGACTGTAAAAGATCTGTACAGTTTCAAAAGATAAAGGGAGTTATTGTTTTCCCAAAGAAATAACCGATTCTGTGCTGCCTGAAACAAGTCATCAGTAATTCCAGTCTTGCTTCCTGCACGAACATACACAGGTTTCTAACAAATTTGCATAATGCCTTTGGTCAGCCAATGGCTTTTCACACTGCGCTTAACCCCAAGTTATCGGCATTCTAAACACTGCTTTTAACCCCGGGTAAAGGAACGTTTCACACGTGTAATTTTATAACAGGGAGTTAGCAAGGGTTATGAAACCCTGCTCCGGAACAGGGTTAGCACTGCTTTTGCAGTGTTAACGTCGCATTGCTGTGCAAAACTTGTACAGTGTGAAACGATGCAGTTAGAATGTTAAAGCTAGACGCTTAGCATCAGACAACCAATCGCATACTTATTTGCGTCCTTTGCAAAGTCATGAAAAAACTGCACATTATACGTAAACAGTACACTTGTTTAGTTTCTACAATGCTGTAAGTGGTGCACCAGTCAGACTGGGCCATCTGACCAATCAGACCGGAGTAGGCTCTCGGAAAGGAGGGGTTTAAAGAGACCTTTTCAGACACTGTGAGAAAACAGCTGATGTGCAATGTATATTATGGGAAAGTGTTCTTTGACCTTGGATGCATGGAAAAATATATAAGAGATCTCCGAAACAAAATTAGGAACTTTTAAAATAGCATAAAAGGGCCAATTTATGTCAGGAAGGGTTGGTGCACCCACAGATGATATACGTTGGTTTCAGTAGCATCTTTACAAACAGGGTGTGAAGTGAAAAGGAACCTCTGACAGGCCTTTGTTCCTCAGCGGATGTAGCATATAGGGATATTTCCCTTTCCCAATCAAGAAAGAAAGAAAACGGCGTCTTGTTTGGGTGGCCAGTGTAATAAAGCTGGCGCAGCTTAGGTGGCAAGCAGAAGGAATTTGACTGGGTGGAGTAAGGAAATGCCATACTGAAGTTACCACAACACTTCAGGTTTGCTATACACTTAAATCTAGAGAAAGGAAGTATTGTGACAGGGGGAAGGCTTTTTAAAAACAACACTCAGCTAAATTTATGTTTTAGGTGGCTGATTCAAGAGTTTGTCCACCCTTTAACCCTTAAATGTATGTCTGTTTCGCCAATCATTCTTACATATTCGGGTCTTTAGCAATCTGGATCTACATCTAACACGGATAGAGCTCTACCTGTAACAGTAATATAAAACTCTCCTGATATTAGAGTAACACTTACAGAGAAATATAAAATAAAATATATTTAGTTAGCTTTTGGAGCTTGGAAACATGAATGCACTTATTCCGTCACTAAAGATTAAATTATTGTTGAACAGAAAAAATATATACATATCTTCCACACCCCGGGACATTAGCAAATACAATTTCTACCAAAAAAACAAATAATAACAATTTATGGAAAACAGGCACTCTTTTATATATATTTTTCTTGTTATATTGTTAATAATGAATTGAGTGAGGAATACTAAGAAGGTTGATGTGCAACTTTAAAAAATGAATGAGGAGGAGAGTAGTGAATGACGTCCCAGGTCATTAAAGACCTGGGGTATGCCTTTATGGGTTAAAAGATACCAGCTAATTCAAAGTGTAGTTCATGTTGTGTGTTTTAATTCATTTGGTTTGAAGTTCAGTCAGGGCACATCTGTGAAACAAACAGAGGGAAGGGCAAGGCCTCTGAAGGGCTGCTAACCACTACAAAGAGCCTCAGCTGCTACCCAGCCCCATCTCAAACACTGAGTACAACCCACAAGAAACAGAAATAGGCCCGTGCACTGTAAACACACACACACACAGATTTCAGGACAATAATGGTGCTCTAAAATTAAAAGTAGAAACTCTACAATTCTTCCCTGTGTTCTTGCTTTCTCTATAGACTGTCCCGCACCTGACATAAGTTAACCTGGGGCGTCTCCAGTCGACGACAGCTGAGTCGGTCAACGTCTCTCCCCTTATGGACAACTAAGGAATAAGGTTTCTAGTGTTCCACTAACCTGCTGTGCAGCAGTAACATTTTGATTTGTCCGACCACAGAACAGCTTTCCACTTCGCCACAGTTCCTTATAAATGTGCCTTGGCCCAGAGAAAACGCTTGCGCCTCTGGATCATGTTTAGATATGGCATCTTTCTTCACCTATTTTGAGTTTTAGACGCTAACAGTGAATGGCACAGTGGATTGTGTTCACCGACAATGTTTTCTAGAAGTATTCCTGAGCCCATGTTGTGATTTCCATTACAGTGGCATTCCTGTATGTGATGCAGTGCCGTCTAAGGCCCTGTCCACACGAACACGGGTATTTTCAAAACCGCAGCTTTTTCTACGCGGTTTGGCTATTCGTCCACACGCAAACGCTGTATCCGGTTACTAAAACCGGACTTTTTTGAAAACTCCGGCCAGGGTGAAGATTTTTAGAAACTCCGGTTACAGCGTTGTCGTGTAGATGGTGAAACCGGAGATTTCGGCTTTTTAAATTGAAGTGCGCGACGTTTTTTCCTTTGTGTGCTATCAGATTTTCCACATCTCCTTTTGATTTACGTGAGTCGATTCTAGGCGGTGGACTCCACTAACAGCGCTTATCACACGTATATAGATATAGATGTTCAGTTATGCAATAATGCAATAATACAAAATAGTAAAGCAAGTGTGTAAAGCTATTACAGTCCACTTCGGCCCTGCACCTGTGTATACGGTTACCTGTCACTGTCCAAAGCAAAGGAACTTGTAGGAAGTGTTTCACTTGAGCCCATGGCATCCCTCAGTCAGTGCAATGTGCATCGGAGCAGTGAATGGGACCCACATGGAAATCAGGCAGCCAATCATAGCATAGTTTTGCGTTCTCATGTGGACAGAATTTTTTTTAAAACCGTGCTTGTGTGGACGCGATTGTTTTTTAAAACGGAGGAGGAAAAACTCCGGTAATAAAAATACCCGTGTACGTGTGGACTAGGCCTAAGGGTCGAAGATTACGGGCATCCAGTGTGGTTTTCTGGCCTTGACCCTTACACACAGAGATTGTTTCAGATTTTCTGAATCTTCAGATGATATTATGCACTGAAGACAATGATAACTTTAAACTCTTTGCAATTTTTCTCTGAGAAACTCCTTTCTGATATGGCTCCATTATTTCTCCTGCAGCATTGGGGGAATTGGTGATCCTCTGCCCATCTTGACTTCTGAGAGACACTGCCACTCTGAGAGGCTCTTTTTATACCCAGTCATGTTGCCAGTTGACCTAATAAGTTGCTACCTGGTCCTCCAGCTGTTCATTATATGTACATTGAACTTTTCCGGCCTCTTATTGCTAGCTGTCCCAACGTTTTTGGAATGTGTAGCTCTCATGAAATCCAAAATGTGCCAATATTTGGCATGACATTTCAAAATGTCTCACTTTCAACATTTGCTATGTTATCTATATTCTATTGTGAATAAAATATAAGTTTGCCTCAAGGGGGCATTTAGTTTTAAAATGTTAATACTGCAAGAAAAATGAATATTAGTTATGTTTAATTAAAAATAAAACATTTCCTTCACACGCTCTACCATAAGTTAATTTATTTGCACTGAATATCATGCCATGCAGTTTGAAAAAAAGCCAGCAAATTAGCTCACCCCCCATGCAAGGAAACATTTAAGGAACATGTTTGATCCTGCATGCTGATTCAAGTTGTGCTTTATTGTGAATTTCATAGAATTTTGCTTAATGTCCATTAGTGACGACTATGCACAGCATATACTATAATCTCTTTTACATTATTGCATTTATACTCATCAGTACCAAATCCCAACAAGCAGTTATTTTAAAGTCTTCAAATTGTTATAACACAACACAACATAACACAACACCACATTTGTACATTTAAACAAATGAACATTTAACATCAATTACTGGCTGTTAATGCTACACGAGTCTTCTCTCCAAAAATAGTGTCTTTGAGCCCAGCTTTCTATCCCTAAAGTTTCGGTCCTTTGGGGTCTCCAGAACTTCCTGACTTCTCTGAGCCTGCTGCCAGTGTTACTGTGCTAACATGCTCCACATGTCCACTGGCAGTGAGTTTCTCTAGGCTCGTCAGCTCCCAGGAGACATTTCATTTCTAAAGTCGGCTGCAGCCCGTGTGACCTGGCCCCCGTCCCAGGACCCCTCCATTGCCTACAAATCAACCCCCCCCCCCCCCCCCCATACAAAACGAATCTCAATAAATATTCCACAAACTATACAGAAAGCTCATTAAATACATAAAAAAATTGATTTGATTCCATGGCTCAATTTAAACTGTCCTGTGATAGAAAAGAAATTAGACCACAAACATCAATATTAACTGGAGAGAAAAAAATCAAGAGTGCTTGTAACTGTTCATTAGTGCCCATTAATAATATGATTGAAGTACAGCATGTCAGCCAGAAGAATCAATGTGTAGCCATTGACTTTTTTAATGTCTTTATAAAAGACCAATGTCTCCCCCTAATGGACAATTCTAAAAACATTATTCAATGGGTTGAACTTTAAATGTAAATACAGAACAATATGTCTCTGATTCTTTGCCTAATGCATGAGCTAACCAAATCAGCAACACACCACATTTTACAGCAATAAAATGCCAAATAAAGCTGTAAGGCCGGGTTATAGCAGCGGCAAACAGGGCGCCAGTGTTTTTATGTTTCTGTATGGTGAGGTTTTCTTTCCATTGAGGGAAAAAGCAGCTGTCCAGGAGAGAGAAAAGTCACAGACACGACAGTCACATGTGGAAACATCACTCTAAACTCAGAATAGTAAACTATTGCCACACCAGACAGCATAAACATTATAGCTCCTATAGGGTTGTTTACTTCAAAAGGTTATATTTAATCAGACAGTTGTCCAAAAGATGCTGGGGGTTGTTCAAGGGCAGCCCTGGGATCTCAAGGTGTATCAGTTTCTCAATCATCAACCATTAAGCCCCATAGGGTTAGATGGGTTAATGGTCGAGTCACTTAATTCTGTCTCAAAACAGACTAAAACAGCTCATGCAAGATGAGTCAACTGGATGAGAAAGTCATACTCATGGTCTCACACTTTGGACTGTACATTAGGTAATTCCTCTGGCATCCTGAGAAAAACTCCCATACAAATGATTTGAAAAATAAGACAAAACTGCATGTCTTTCTGATTGAAAACAAGATATGAGTAATCTAACAATGAGTTACGTTGGTCTAGCAGCAGGGTGACGCAATCGTCCTGGCACACCATCACATTATTATCAGAGTAAATTTAGCGCTCTTAGAAGAGCATTCTAAAACATGGATTTAACATGGATAAAAATACTCTCACAATGATAACAGGATTGGGTTAAATCTATTTATATTTATTTGACAAAAGTCACTTTTCTCAGGATGTACCAGAAGAGGAATAGTTTCCTCTTCCTATTGGCTCGTACCATGCATTTTGATGTTGAAATACTGGTGTGCTCTTCTAATAATGAATATAGCTGCTTTGCAAATTACCATTAAAAAAGCAGAATTGATTCAAATATTATAAAATAAAATAAAAATTGTCACGATAGGCAAAGTGTAATATGGACAAGGTTAAGCTACATAAAACATTAAAAAATTTGAGGTCATAATAATAAATAAAAAAAAGAAATTAATACTTTTATTTGGCAATGACACATTAAAATGATCAAAAGTAAAAGTAAATAATTATAAAATTTAACAAAACATTTTTTAATTTCTTATATCAATATTTTAAATAAATTAATGTTGAACTTTTGTTTATCAAATAGTCCTGAAAAAAGTATCACGGTTTCCACAAACATATTAAGAATTTGTTTTCAACATTGATAATAAGAAATGTTTTTTTAAAGTGGCAAATCAACACATTAGAATGATTTCTGAAGGATAATGTGACACTTATTAGTAATGACTGGAGTAATGTCTGCTAAAAAACAAATACATTTGGACTTATATTAAAAACTAATATTTAATTTTTTTCTAAATATTTCGCAATATAACTTTTTTACTGTGTTTTTGATCAAACAAATGCAGCTTTGGTTAAACAAGGTTTGGTAAAACAAATTAAATGATTAGCAAATATATATTTAAAAATCCAATTTAAGTCTTCTGAGGTACATTTTTAAATTTATCAAAAAGTGTTTTATATTTATCATAATTATCAAAAATAGTGTTTTAAAACTATATGCACAACAAGACCGCTCTTGTTGTGCATATAGTTTTAAAATACTATTTTTGATAATTATGATAAATATAAAACACTATTTTTGATAAATTTTATCAAAGTGTGTTTATAAGAGAGTGTTTATAATACAACAGCCATTTTTTGTGGCACTTATCAGTAATGAGGAAACTATACAAAGTAACTTACAAATGAGGACAAACACAAGCATTGTCGTCCTCACAGAGATCTGACAGTAGCCTACAGACACAATGCCGGTACACAACACTAGTTAATAAATGTTAACAATTACCAGACATTCTCAAAGTGTAGAGTGGACACACAAACCAACCTCCCGCTGACTCGGCTTTAAAGTGATTAGACCAGAATAAATTAAGATTAAACTCTCACTATCACAGTCCAGCTGAATTGGCCCCGGCTGACCGAAGGCAGATTACCTAAGAGAGTTCCAGAAAAGAGACAGTTTAATCTTGTCATTTGTGGAATAAAAATACTCAGATACTGGCATAGGAGTACAGACAGCATTAAAGCTCAACAGGGTGGGGGATATGAGGATTAATGCTATTTTTAGCTACTGAGGGCATTGAAGGGGAAACGTCAGAAGTTCAGGAGTGCCAGTTTGGTGTCTGAAGTCACACTGAGCATGTTAGCACATTATTAACATAACGTCTTTGTTCATATGACACATGTGTGTTACATACTCTAGAAGCCTGAGTCAATCCCACAAGAGTGTTTGGCACAGATGTTCTTGTATAGTGTTGTTTTAGTGTGCCAGCTCTGTGATGTGAACACCATTACACATACAGGTATGTAATGGCATGGACCGCGTCCAACGGTGACGTACAGTGCAGCGTCTGTGTGAGACAGCTGTTATCGTCACCGCTTTAAGAGCACAACCCTGTGTGTGAACAATGCTGTGTTCAGCCCGCACATAGTCGGACTGAGTTTCATGGACGAATAGAAAGACAGACGAAAGGGCAGATTCCATCAAGTCCACAGGGTAAAACACAATGAGAACCTCAAACTGTTTACAATTTCACTGTTTACTCAGATCATTTCCTTGATTCACAGACCCATGAACACTCACAAGGACATTTTAACTACGTTTTTAGAAGAGTGAACAGTTGTTCAATCAGTAACAAGCTACAGAAATCCTGAAAAAGTACAATTTTCAAAAAAATACTGAGCATATTGATTTCTGAAGGATTATATGACACTGAAGACTGCTTACAAATACATAGTATTATTTTAAAGTTGACAACATGGAAAAAGTAGCTTTATTTGTGTCAGGGAATAATCACCTCACTGTCTGTCCTCTCACTCCCATACAAAAACTTTCTAGTATAATTTTTTTAAATGACATTTTTTATGAAACAGAAATTTGCTGATTTAGTGCTCAAGAAACATTTCTTTTTATTATCAATGATGTTGTTCTGCTTAATTTTTTTAAACTGTCGTATGTTTTTTTTTCCAGTATTTTTCCCTCTAACTTTTGTGCCTAAGAAAAGCTGCTCTGTGCTGATTGTGAAAATAAATGAGGCATATATAATCTGATTTATATTTAAAAGATACAGCCGCCTTATATACTTTCAATGTAGTAAGTGCCAAACTAAAACCTTTTCAAAAGGTTGGCTTATCATCACAGCAGTTGAACTGCTTTAGGTGCTGGGGCATGGGCATCCCTGTGCCCCCATCCAGACAAAGAAAGAAACTTGATAATAGCGTGTCATTTTCTCACTCAAACCACTGCCGGCTTCTGCTTCTGCTTCTGCTTCTTGCTGCTTTTAGAGGGAAAAAGCTGCCCATAACTGCTGGTCTAGGATCTGTTTTCAATAAAATAATATAATTAGCAAAAAAGAGTCTGCAAAAGATCCCGTGCATATCTGTATTTGCACTCGTCAAATGATTTCCAACATGTTTTGCTTTGGCGAGTAATGCAGCCAATCACATACATGTTTGTTGATTTCTTGAATGCAATGGCTAATTACAGATGTTAAAGTTAGAATCCACTGACTCACTGCTTGAGTCGGGTTTTTGTCCAGTGCCGAGTTCTGCATGCACGCAAATCCTCTCTAACAAAGCGTAGACATTATGTAAATAAGAGTTTTCCATTCATGACAAGAATCCGCATACACACATAGGCTCATCCACATGTATGCTTTGCTCTTGAAATTGTGATGACTGACACACAGTGATAAATATTTATGTAGGCTATCAAATAAGGCTCATTTAAATGTCAGGAAACCATGATTTGGCTGGATGTCAATAAATTGGTAAGTTGTAAGCAACACTACTAGATTCCAACCATTAGTTTACAGTGGGTACAGAAAGTATTCAGACCCCCTTACATTTTTCACTTTTTGTTATATTGCAACCATTTGCTAAAATCATTTAAGTTATTTTTTTCTCATTGATGTACACAGCACCCCATATTGACAGAAAAACAAAGTATTGTTGACATTTCTGCAGATTTATTAAAAATGAAAAACTGCAATACCACATGATCCTAAGTATTCAGTGCCTTTGCTGTGACACTTATATATTTACAATATATTGTAATGTTGTCTGATCATCCTTGAGATGGTTCTACGCCTTCATTTGAGTAAAAAAAAAAAAAGAAAAAAAAAAAAACCTGAACGACTTCAAGATGGTGAGAAATAAAATTGTCTGGTCTGATGACACCAAGTTAGAACTCTTTGGCCCTAAATGAAAATGGCTGTCCACCAAAGTTCACCATCCTGACAGAACTGGAGAGGATCTGCAAGGAGGAATGGCACGGGATCCCCAAATACAGGTGTGAAAAACTTGTTGCATCTTTCCCAAAAAGACTCATGGCTGTATTAGATCAAAAGGGTGCTTCTAAAATAAATACAGAGCAAAGGGTCTGAATACTTAGGACCATGTGATAAATGAGATGAGAAAAAAAAATGAACTTAAATGATTTAAGCAAATGGCTGCAATATAACAAAGAGTAAAACATTTAAGGGGGTCTGAATACTTTTCCTACCCACTGTAGATTGATAACCGTTTGTTTCCCCAACTAACACTCTCACACACTCAAATGTTTAAGAGGATGGAATTTATGAAAAAGCATCCACTTTGAGGATTAACTCTCTTATGACACAAACAGAAGCAACTAGAACTAGTATAATCACAGAGGATGTTGTTATAACAGTGATCACTTCAGGGCTGTGTGTGGGCATGCCATTTCCAAAGAGTGTGTGACTCACATCCTTTTTTCTAGCCAGACAGGTACGCATGAATGAAGTGAATCCCCTTAAGCTGAACCAAGTTGATGAAAAAACAGTTAATGACGTTAACAAAAGTCCGGGCCTCTATTTTGTCTCATCCCTGTCTGTCTGGAAGATGTTCCTTCAACCTGCAAAACAAACACTCAGCCTTCTGAACCTAAAACCTTTGGATTCTGGAATGCCAGAGTAATTTAGATAATGAAACCATGCCTTTAAGCAAGGAAAGAAAACCCTTCAATTTAAACTGAAATAATAATTTAAAAAAATCTAATTCAAGATATCAATCTGAAATAAGTTCTGTGTTTTGCTTTTTTTTTTAGCCTGACAAGCCAGACTCACATCACTTGAGATGTTGGGTCTGCGAACACACCGTTGGCAGGGCTCAATCCGACGGACGGGATAAACAGTAATCTTTCAAATTCCCTATGCACACAATAGGATAGGACAAGAGCAACGGAGAAGGTGAAGTGAGCTAGTTTATAGTTTAAACTTTAAGTATCCGGTCTGCAACACATCTTACTTTTTGCTGTTCTTTGCTATTTTCTCAAAGAACAGCTTAACTCCATGTATTCCAGAGACGCGGCCAAAGCCCATTCGAAAGACCACTGTTCACCAGCTTCTTTGCTTTCCAATAGCATGCGGAACCATCGGAATTCTGCCGTCATCATGTATAACCTGCCCACCGACTCTTTACACAATGTGATTGGCCCAACCAGTTTGGTTTTTCCAGCTCAAAAGCCAACAGATATTTGCTAGACGCCCTGGCTGCAACCTGTATTTGCTGGCGATAGGATGCTTCTAGATTTCTAGGCTAAGAAGCTGCTGGAGGCTGAGTAGAACCCAACATATGGCAATGATTTTCAGCATTAGTCAGCATGTACGTTTAACTGTCTGGGTGTTGATGCATGTTTGGAAATGATGACAGACTTGAACTAAATGTGCAAACATTATAAATTATCAGACCATTTATAAGTGCACATTCACAGTTACAAATGTATGAGTGAGAGGTTGGAGCACTTCAATTCTTACTTTCGAGGCTGTAAGACTGGATGTTCTGCATTTCAGTAAAAAAAAAAAAAAAAAAAAAAACAATTTCTTTATTGATAGAGTTTGTTCATTCTAGAATGCTACAGCTAGCCTGACAAGCCAGACCCACATCAAGATGTTTGGTCTGGAAACTCACCATAGACAGGGCTCAATCCGAGGGGCGGGATAAACGGTTGTCTTTCAAACTCACTCTGCACGCGATAGGATAGCGCTACCTCCAACCAGAGCAACGAAGGTGAAACAGAGCTTGTTGAAAGAATAAACATTCACCGTATCCGGTCGGCTAAACTCCGAACACATCTTCCCTTTTTAAGAATGACTTCAGTGCCGTTCTTTGTTCTTTTCTCAGAGAAAAGCTTAACTCCAAGTCTTCCAGAGTCGCAGTCAAAGCCGATTCAAATTTCGAAAGGCCGCCGTCCGCCAGCTTTCCATGTTTACTAGTCTAGCAGCACACAAGCGCAACTCTGCAGCCACTATGTTAACAACTCTGCACCCACCGACTCTATACATGATGTGATTGGCCTGACCAGAGTTTGGTTTTTACAACTCAGATGTGTATTGAGAGTTGCTAGACTACACTCGCGGCAGATTAGATTTGTTGCCGCTAGGGTGCGTCTAGATTTCTAGGCTATGTTACAGCATGATAAGAGCTTAAAGGGATAGTTCACTTTGAAATTAAATTTTGATATGTTTTAGCTTACCTCATGGGCATCCGAGATGTAGCAGTATTTGTTTGCCCAGTAGTTTCAATTTTGATCATTTTAGGTCAAACATTTCTTGTCTGTGCCTCACATAATGCAGGTCTATGGTCACCACCTCAAAGAACGTACACAGAGAAGTCCAAATTAAACAATCCCCCATCGTAAGTACACACTGATGGCCTAAGACAAGAAACGAGCGGTTTGTGTGAGAAAACTAACAGTATTTATATCGTTTTTACCTCTTGCACACCACTACATCCGACTGATCCGAGGGCACGCGTGCGTGTTTCATGTTGTGACATTCGCACGTTCTGGCTTCAGTCTGCGCAAGCGTGGAAAGCGCCGGAATTGGGTCTCTCGCGAGTGTACGTCTATCATTGTTTACACAGAAATTTGGCATATGTTACCTTTCACTGTGAAGATCTAAACATATTTAGATGTACAGGACATCGCAATGGAAGAAGATTTCGATATATTAACAGACAACGTTGAATTTTTTCCACAACCCTATTTATTTGAACCAGAATACACTGATCAAGAACTCAGAGCGATGGAGGAAGCATCCGCTGCATCAGCACGTCTTCAAGCATCAGAGAGACAGAGATCTCTTCAAAATTGGTGGTGTTCTTGTAGCAAGTGTTGTAAGACGCCAAATGGAACATAGCATTGCCACAACTACAAGACGACGACAAGAACATTGACAGTATCGCATCACACACCTGCCTGACTGAAGATCCTGAGTTTTCTCCGCTGTTGAGTCGCAGCGTTTTGCACGTTGTGTTTATTTTGCCACATATAAACTGGAGGCGACGTCCAAGGCCAAAGGGACCCAATGGCACGCTGTCAATAGAGAGAGCAATGTGTTGTATTTTTTATTATTACTGTCAATGTCCTCGTCGTCGCCTTGTAGTTTCTGGCATTGCTATGTTCCACGCTCATGCGGATGTGTCGAGTATAAACAAGGCTTAAAGCCAGAACGCGTAAATGTCACAACATGAAACGCACGCACGCGCGCCCTCGGATCAGTCGGATGTAGTGGTGTACAAGAGGTAA